>NC_046659.1:125931128-125949277 GCF_010883055.1 Belonocnema kinseyi | reverse complement strand
TCTAATTATATTATACTAAAATCCAAGGAAATTACTGAAATGTATTGAAAATTCCTTGAAATCTTTCGAAATTCCCTACAATATTTCAAACCCTTTGAAATTTTTTGAAATCGTTTGGAATTTTTTAAAGCTTTTGAAAATTGGTTGTACTTTTCAAAATACCCATTAAAATCTCAAATCCCTTAAATTGTTTAAAATCTTTTGAAAATTCCTTGGAATTATTAAAATTATACCCTAAAATATTAAAAACCATTTGAAATAGTTTAAAATTCCTTAAAATATCTTCGAAAGTTTAAAAAATAAAATAAAATACTTAATATAAAATATTAATATTATACCCTAAAATATTTCAAATCTCTTGAAATCGTTTAAATTTCCTTGGAAATTTTAAAATAACATAAAATACTTCAAATCATTTGACAGCTTATAATTATTGAAATCAACGTAAAATTTCTTAGGATTTTTTAAATACCCTCAAATCATTCAACTTTTTTTGAATCCATTGGAATTATTTCAAATTATTGAAATTTATAAAAATTCCTTAGAATCTTTAAAAACGCCCTAAAATATTTCAAATGCTTTAAAAACATTTTGAATCTTTTAAATTTCCCCTAATTATTACAAATCCTCTGAAATATTTTGAAATCCTTTAGAAATTGTTAAATCTTCTGAAAGTGCCTTGAAATATTTAAAATACCCATAAAATTACGAATGCTTCAAATCCTTATAAATCCTACTAAATTATACAGAAATCACTTGAGAATTTTTTTAATTGTATTAAAATACCCTAAAATATTTCCTGAAATATATTGCCTGAAATATTTGAAAAGAATTCAAGTAAATTTAGAAATAGGCCTGAAATAATTATTGGTTAACAGTGCAGTTAATTTATTTAAAAAAAGTAACTGAAGTAATCTTTTTATTTTAAGTGACCACAGTCACTTAAACTTTAAAGAGCTTTTCACAGAAATTCCCTGACATTTGAAAAAATTGCTTTTTTTTCATTCCTTTTTTTTTAAATACCTGACTTTTCCATGAAGCGCGACCGAACTGATTGCGAATACAAGTACTTAAAAATATAAATAAGCCACAGACAGGATGGAAGTGGAATTTAGTGTGGTTGATATTCGAAAATAAGATTTAAAATTGCGCAAAGTTTGAAGGCGAAATAATGATGAATTCTGAATGAGGTGAGGATTGGCAGCTTGACTAAGCCCTGCAGCTCGAAGCTCTTTGACCGATGACATAAAGGCAACGAGGCGAATCGAGACTTTTCATTGATAATTGTCAATTTACCTCGTTGATGTTCAAGGTTTATGCCTCGGGCTCGGGAAAGTCGTGCGCGCGCGCAACGATCGCAGAGAGTAAACAACAGAACGAACGAGCGAGCAACTTTCGATGAATCTACTCTATATACTGAACTTACTATGCCACTATAGCCAGGCGGCCAGGCCATCGCCATCCACTTCCACTTGGCTCAAGAATCACTGACAAGACCGCCACCAGGAGACACCACTGCGTAATCAACTCCATCAACTCCAGGGCTGTGAGTCAATAAAACGGTTCTCTCAGAAATTGAAACTCTCATCGAACAATCAAAGGTTTCATTCGACCAAACTTTCAAAAACATTCGTCACTTTTATAGTACAGGACTATTACATTAGCGCGCTGACTTTTACACTCTTTTTTATCATTTACCCAATTTTTTAATAACCATTTATTTATTAAAATTTTCTGACCACTTATCCCCCTATACATAAAAACTCGTAACCTCTATTAGTTAAGGCAAATGATGAAGTTTTTCTTATCCACACGAGTGGATTCATAGTTAGCTGTCTAAATTTTTTACAACCACAAATTAGATAAAGATTTAATTTAATTTTTTTTTTCAATTAACTATTTTATGTTGTAAAATAATTTTCAAGCAGAAAAAATGTTTTCTTTTTTTACGTCGGGGTAATCTTTTTTTACATTTTCAAAGAGATAAGTAAAATCAAATTATGAGAAAACTTATTTTTAAGAATTAGAACAATAGAAGATTTTTAATCATTTTGAAAGATTTTGAGATTAAACTTTTTTAAAGATTTGTGAGAAAATTTTCAGCAGTTAATTTTTAATTTTGAAATAAGAGTTTTAAGTTTTAAAGACTTCCGTATTTTTTTCAAACAATTTTAGAGACAATTATATCTGGTTTTCAGGATTTATTCAAAATTTACTCAATTTTGTAGGGCGTCAAGAGAATCAAAAATGTATGGTTAAGATTCACGGGAAAATTTGAAACAATTTTTTACTAAAGTGTTCTTAGAGCACTTTAATAAAGATTACAAAACGTTATATAAATAAAATTTAAAAATTTTTAAAGCAACATTTTGCCATAATATAAAATTTTTGAACAAATTTCAGTAAATTTAAGAGGTATTTAGAATTTTTGAAACAGTTAAAAAACAATGAAAACTTATAAGATATTTTAGGACTTTTTTTAAAATTTCAGGGTAATTTTGTTTGAAAAATGTAATGTAGGAGAAAATTCAAAAAGATTTTAAAAAGAAGATTAAAAAAATTGCAGATTTATGTGAAATTTTTTAAACAAAAAAAAACCTAGACGTAAAAATTGCAAACGTCTCGACACTAATGTTTTTTAAATTAAAAATTGTGGGCAAAAAGTGTAAAAAAATTGTAAGAAAAATTCCAGTCAGATAAAAATATTTTATAATTTTCTTCAAATTCCTAGAAAATTTTAAAAGATTTTGATGTAAATTTTTTACATTTTATATGATTTTTCAAAATTTCAAGAAAAATTCTATTAATCTGAAAATATTTTTATGAATTCAAAAGGATTTGCATAGATATAAAATAATTTCAACCTTGGAACCATTACGGAAAATTTATCGAATATTTATTATTTCTTCCGAAATTCTAAAAGTCCTAAATATCATTTGAAAAGACTCAAATTTCCCTAATAATTTGTGAAATCCTTTAAGATAAAATATATATTTTTTAAATCTTCTACATTCTTTTTTTGACACATCTGAAATACTTTACGATCTTTCCTAATTGTCTAGACTAATTGTTTAAAAATCTTTTTGAATTTTCTCCTAAAGTTCATTTTTCAAATTAAAAAATCGAAAGAAATGGTTTTAGGAACCTAAAGAATTTTGTTCATTACCCTGAATTTTTAAACAAATCCTAAAATATCTTATAAGTTTTTATTGTTTTTGAATCATTTCAAAACTTCTAAATATCTCTTAAATTTACTAAAATTTGTTCTAAAATTATATATAATGGCAAGATGTTGCTTTAAAAAACTTTTAAACTCCTTTTTTAAATTTTATGAAAGAATTTGAAATTTTTTGTAATCTTTTTTAATTTGCCATTAGAAGTCATTAATAAAAAATTGTTTGAAAATTTCCCAAGAATCTTAACTATATATTTCTTATTTTCTTGACGCCCTACAAAATATTATTGAATATTAATCATTAATTATATTATATTATTATATTGTATTATTTACCTAAATTTTGATTAAATCCTGAAAAATGGAAATAATTGTCTTAAAGTCTTCTATATTTTTTTTCAAACAATTTTGAAGTCTTTAAAAGTTAGAATTATTATCTGAAAATTAAATATTAACTGCTTAAAATTTTCCCACAAATCTTTACAAAAATTTAATCTCAAAATGTTTCAAAATTATCAAGAATCTTCTATTGTTCTAATTATTTATAATAAGTTTTTCCCATAATTAGATTTTACTTATTTCTTTGAACATGTAAAAAAATATTAGAAAGACGTAAAAAAAGAAAAAAAAAATTTCTTAAAAATTCAGGAAAACTTTTACAGGATATAAAATTCAATTTGAGTCGTTTCAGACTCCTAACGTTTCGAGTCAGAAGCAGCGCGGCGGAGCAAAGTAGAGGGAAAAAATTCGTTTTTCTACGACAAAAATTAATTTTTTCTATTGAAAATGTAACTATTCGATTTTTTTTTATGAATTTATTTTTATTTTTAGTTGAAAATTCAACTACTTGGTTGAAAAATCATTTATTTTTAAGTTGAAAATTCATGTCTTTGGATCAAAATTGAACTATTTTGTTGAAAACTCGACTTTTTTGGGCAAAAAGTTAATTTTATTAATTGAGATTTTAAACTATTCCATTTATAGCAAGAAATTATTATTTCTTCAGTTGAAAATTCCAATATGGTTAAAAATTGATCTTTTTTAGTTGCAAATTCGTTTTTCTTAGGTAAAAATTAAATTTTTTAAATTGGAAATGTAATTATTTAATTTTTTGTTAAAATTAATTTTTTTAGTTGAAATGTATTGAAAAATATTTTTCAACTGAAAATATTGCCAGAAAATTTATTTCTGTGGTTAAAAATTTATCTACTTTGTTAAAAATGTGTGTTCTTTGGGTGAATATTTAATTGTTTGATTAAGAATGTAGCTATTCTATTTTGGTTTATAAACTTATTTATTTTTTTAGATGAAAATTCAACTATTTGGTTGAAAATTGAAATATTTGTCTGAAAAATCGTTTTTTTTTAGTTGGGCATTTTTTTTGTAACTGAAAATATAAATATTCCAGTTAAAGATTCACCATTTGAGTTGTAAATTTATTTCTTTGGTTGAAAATTCGTTTCCTTTTTTTGAGAAAAAATTAATATTTTTAATTAGGCATGTTGCAATTCAATTTTTGCTATAAATTAATTTATACGTTACTTTATAAGTTGCAAATATTGTTAAAAAATTTTATTTTGTTTGAACATTTATTTTTTAACTGAAAATATACCATTTTTTGTTCTAAATTTATTTTGATTTTAGTTGAAAATTCAACTATTTGGTTGCAAATTTATCTTTTTTTATGTTGAAAATTAATGCTTTTGTTGAAAATATATAACTTATGTATTGATTTAAAAAAAATATAAAATGAATGTTATTGGTAAGAAAATTGATCTATTTCGTTAAAAATTCAACACTTTGATTCGAAATTAACATTTTATATTTTCGAGTCGAATATTCATCTATTTGAATTGAAAATCAAATAACGATTTGGACTAAATTTCTGTTATTTCTGAAAAGTATTTTTTGGTTGAAACTTAAGACTATTTTCTTCAATACCTTTTGGTAGATATTCAATCTTTTTTGTTTAAAAGTGCAACATGCAAAAATATTAAAAATATTTTTGAAATATCATTTTTTTTTCTTTAGTCGAAAATACTTTTTTTTGATTGAAAAATATTTTTTAACTGCAAATATTACTATCCCAGATAAAGATTCATCATTTGAATTGAAAATTTATTTCTTACGTTGAAAATGTAACATTTATTTTCCAACTGAAAATATAAATAGTTCAGTTATAGGTTCATCATTTTAGTTGAAAATTTATCTCTTTGGTTAAAAATTCGCCTTCTTTTTTTGGGTAAAAAATTAATGTTTTTATTTAAGAATGTAGCTCTTCAATTTTTGGCTATAAATTAAGTTTTTTACTTAAAAACTTCACTATTCTGTAGATTTATCTTTTTAAGTTACAAATTCGTTTTCCTTTTGTAAAAAATAATTTTTTTAAATTGTAAATGTAAGCATTCCATTTTTCGTCAAACGTTTTTTTAGAAAAAAAAATTGTCAATTATATTTAAAAATTTAACTAATTGGTTAAAATTTCATTATTTTTGTTAAAAATTCGTCTTTTTGCTAGACAATTAATCTTCTTGTTAAATAATTCATATTTTTAGTTAAAAATTCGTTTTTTTCAAGACTTTATTGCTTTAAATAGAAATTCTGTTTCAACTTTTTATTGAAATTTTTGTTTTCAGTTGGTAGTTTAATTAGTATTTGGTTTAGAGTTAAACTACTTTGTTAAAAATTCCTATTTATGGTTGGAGGTGCATAATTTCTGTTAAAATTCATCTCTTTGGTTGAAAATTGAATTATTTGATTTGAAAATGTTTTTTTTTCAATTGAAAAATATTTTTTAACTGAAAATATTACTATTCCAGTTAAAGATTCATCATTAGAATTCAAATTTATTTATTTGGTTGAAAATTTAACTACTTTGTTGAAAATTCGTTTTCTTCGTGTGAAAAATTAATTTTTTAATTGGAAATGTAGCTACTCCATGTTTGTTTATAAATTTATTTATTTCTTTAGTTGTAAATTCAACTATTTGGTTGAAAATTTAACCTTTATAGTTACAAATTTGTTTCTTTTTTTTCAAAAATTAATTTTTATTACTAGAAACTTAAATGTTCCAATTTTTAATGGTATATTTTTTTCATTTGAAAATGTAATTGATTTTAAATGAAGTTCCTTTTTATTTGAAATATCAATTATTACATTTTTTGTTTAGAATTTGTATTTTTCATTCAAAATTGTTTGAAATCTTAGTGAAATCCTTCGGAAATCATTGAAATCTTTCTGTACTCTTTGCAATTTATCTGAAACTTTTGTGAAATAATT
Organism: Belonocnema kinseyi; assembly: GCF_010883055.1. Lineage (NCBI taxonomy): Eukaryota > Metazoa > Arthropoda > Insecta > Hymenoptera > Cynipidae > Belonocnema > Belonocnema kinseyi. The sequence goes on along the minus strand of NC_046659.1, from coordinate 125,942,823 downwards.
AAAATATTTCTGGAATCTTTGGAAATCTTTGCGAAATATTTTTTATATTTTAAAAATATCTTATAATGTTTGTAAGATCATTGAAATTTGTGTAAAATGGTTGCAATCTTTGGGAAATAATTAAAATCTTTTTGAAATCTTTGGAAATTTTTGGAAATCTTTGAGAAACATTTGACATATATGTTAATATTTGTATAATTATTTAAATGTTTGAAAAATCTTTGGAGAATATTTAAAATATTTTTTAAATATCTGATAATGTTTGTCGAATAATTTAAATCTTTGTGAAATCGTTTAAATCTATCAAAAATGTTTGCGAATTATTTGTGGAATTTTTTTTAAACTTTGAAAAATCATTGAAATCATTATGCACTCTTGGAAATCTGTCTGAAATCTTTGCGAGATATTTTAAATATTTTTTAAACATTAAAAATTTTTTCAATATTTGATAGTATTAGTGAAATTATTGAAATCTTTGGAAAATCATTGCAGTGTTTGTGAAATCTTTTAAATCTATCCGAAATCTTTGCTAAATATTTTTAATCTTTGGGAAATCGTTGAAATCTTTTAAATCTATCCAAAATACTTGTGAAATTTTTGAAATCGTTGAAAAAACATTTAGGTCTTTCTTGAAATTTTATAAATCTGTTTGAAATCTGTGCTAAATTATTAAAATTTTTGTGCAATCTTTGAAATTTATCGGAAATCTTTGTGAAATTATTAGTCAAATCTTTTAAAAATCTATCCGAATTCTTTGTGCAATCTTTGAAATCTGCCCGAAATCTTAACGATTTTTTTTTAATCTTTGTGAAATATTTGGAAAATCTTTCAAATGTTTGGTAGCATAATTAATAATTTTATAAGAGGTATTCAATTTATTCTTTTACAAATTTTTATTTAGTAATAGTCAAGAGTTTTTATTTAAAAATAGTTCATTTTTAAATCAGTCAAAGATTCATCATTTGAGTTGAGAACTCATATTTTTGGTTGAAAATTTTACCATTTTTTTCCAAATTCGTTTTTTTGTGAATACTTTAATTTTTCAGTTGAAAATGTAATTATTACATTTCTTGTTATGAATTTATTTTTATTTTTATTTTTAGGTAAAGGTTCAACTATTTGGTTCAAAAATAATTTTTGTAGTTAAAAATTCAAATATTTTGTAACCAAATGGTTGAACTTCTAACTAAAAATAAAAGGAAATTTATAACCAAAAGTGTAACAGTGAATTGAAAATTAAGAAATTAATATGTTTAAAAGATTAAATCGAATACTTCTGATGAAATTAATGATTTTCGTAATATTTTTTGGATTGTTTTATCGGTATCTAAAATATATTCGGAGAAGACATTTGTTCAAATAAAAGAATTTTTAAATGCTTAAATGATTATTTCAGGACAGGTTTAAATTAAATCAATTATTAATTATTTCGAAATTAATACTAATTTCACACGTGATTTAACGGTTAAATACGTGGTTGTTCCTAGTTTCCTTGGAGATTTGAATTCACAAATTTCACACAGCATCCCCAGGAAATAGCGGGGGTGTTACCGGATGTCTCATCAGATGAATGAATTCTCATAAAACAATCGGCATTATTCTCCAATCTCGACACCTCTTTAATCCCTTCATATTTTATCACTGATTCAAATAATATCTTAAACAGTAAATAAACCAACATTTTTTCGACAACTCGTTTATTGCATAAAAAATTTCTTAAAAATCCAATATACGTTTTGTTAAAGAGATTTGTTTTCATTTTTTTTCACATTTACATTTCTTAACATTTAGTAATAAGAAACAATTTAATTTTCACTTTAGTTACATTCAGGAAAATATTTTTTTTTTTATTAAAAAACACGTTTCTTTAACATAACTAGGAAACCAAGTTAACTAAAAAATGCGATATGCACGCAATTATTTTTTTTTCTCAAATTAAAATATAAAATTAATATTAATACAACATTTTTGTATTTCATAGTACCTATTTTCTGAAATGATTTTAAGTTTAATTTTTGTAATCGAATGATTTTTGTTTTAAATAATATTTTCGGTATAAAACACTAAAATACCATTATTATGATTTAAATATTGTATACTTCCTTTGAAATCTGATGATTTTGTATTAAGAATAGAAATTTTCAGCAAAAAACTCTAAAATAAAATCCTGATATTTTTTTCTTCAAATATCCGATTTCTGGTGAAAAAAGTGAATATATTCTAAAATTGTTCCAAAATCGTAAATCTTTTTTGAAATCTGTATTGATATTTTCTGCAAAAACCGCTAGCCTAACCTACAACTTTACAAAATAATTGATTTTTTTTTAAATCTAATGATATTCTTTAAGAAATACCAGTTCCCTGGTGTAAAACAATAACATAACCTTAAATGTCAAAAAGTTGTGAATTCTATTTGAATTTTCTAAAACATCATTAAAAAAAACTAATTTTCAACAAAAAATACTAACATAATACATAATTTAAAAAAGAATTTAAATCTAGTTCAACTTATAGCAATTTTTGTTTGAAAATAAAAATTTTCTATATAAAACGCTGAACTAACCAAAAATTGTAGAAAAATTATGTATATGCTTTGAAATCTAATGATTTTTTAAATAAAAATGTCAATTTTCGACAACAACAAAAAAAAAACACTAATACAATCCAAAACTGTTCAATTTTGTAAATTAAATTATTTAAAACAAAATAAATCATGGGATTTATTTCTAATGCTTTTTTTTTAAATTGTAAAAATTGTAAATATTATTTGAAACCTAGAAATTTCTTAGTTATAAATGTCAAACTAAAATAACAGCAGATTGTTCAGAAGTTTAAACCTTGTCTAACATCTAAAGATTCTTAAATATAAAATTATTGGCAATTAACAAAAGCATTTATTTCAAAATATTATTATTGTTCTTAAATTAGAATGAAAACTTTCAAATGACTTCAATTGTAATCATTTTTCTTGAAAATATCCGATTTCTTGTGAAAAACGCTAACATAACCTAAAATTGCTAACAAATTATGAACCTTTATAATCTAATGATCTTTGTACATTAATGTACATTTTTTGTAAAAAATGGTAAGAAAAACAAAACCAAATTTTGAAATTTGTTTAACCTTCGGAATCTAATAATTTCTTATTTAAATAACAATTTTCAGTACAACATAACCTAAAATTATTGAAAATTTCCAATCTTGATTTATTCATTTAACTAAATATATCTTAAAAATAAAGAAAATCACTTTTAAACACGGGAAAAATTTCAATTAGAAAAATCAAAAACATTTCTTCAAAGCAAACGAATTTCTTTGAACCAACAAATCTTTTTCCTAATTTAAAATTTGAGCATCTATTTTTTCTCAAATTATTATTGTTTATTGCAAAAAGCTCTTTTTTGTAGGCCTTTCAGCGAAAAATCAATTGTCATAGTGGGATACCGTCACACGAAATTTTTTGTATTTTCTCGAAACAGAATAATTTATATGTGAAAAAATTTGTTATTCTTATTCAGAATCGCCAAATCTCAAAAGTAAGATTTGATTTTTCCAAATAATTAAAAATTCTATTTTTTATCGTCAACGAAATAAGTTTTTATTTTATATTTAAATTAAAGATTCCATTTCTTATTGCAATCCGCAGCAGAGCCTTCTCTACTTTGTGGGCAGTACCACTTCAAGATTGGTAACTTCCAAATCTATTTTCTAAAAACTCGATAACTTTTTCTGATCAGAGGTCTTTGAATTCATTTTATCAGCATTTCAGCTCAGACATAGACTTTTGTTTTATCTTTAAATGGTGATTTCAATTTACAAAAAATTGGTTTCTGGTCTGAAAAATTTCTATTTTGTTGGTTAGTGAATGATTATTGATTGTTTGAATAGTTGGGGAATATCTCAAACGGGGAAATATTGCTCTTGACATTTGTTGATTGTGTCGATGTTTGTAGAGGGAAATGGCTTTTCACTTTTAATTGTGCCATGAATTCCGAAAAGTGGTAACTTTTCACGCTTGGCAGGGGCAAGGAATTGTTTAAACAGGTGTAGGTTTTTGAAATAGTTGCCGGATATGTAGAACGAGAGGTGTTACTCTTGATGTTCATCAACTTTGCGTCACTTATCCTAAAAGATAGTGGCTTTTCGCTATTTACATGGGGGAAAATGTTATTTGATAGGAAAATAATTATTTGAACAATTCGGAATTGTTTGGGGAATACTTGAAAACTCGTGAATTGTCGATTGGGGAGGCATTTTCCGGTATCATAGTGCAAAGAAATTAAATTTGTTGTTGATTCTGAACCAATCTATTCACATTAATACATTTTTCAAATAAGAAAAGAAATTCTAAAGCAATATTTAAACAAAAATAAAAAATCTAAAGTATATAAAAAGAATTCTCCAAATAGTATCCATGTGCAACCCTGCAGATTTGAATAAATCTTGAGATTAGCGTGACTTTCTTCTTTATTGACCGAAGTTGGGTGGGACTGACGTTATAACTTGACTCTCTATTATACAACTGGCTCACTAATTTTGAGATCATTTAGGCTTACAAAATACATTTCTCGAATCAAATTAGTGGTAGAACCGGGTGTTTGAAATGCTAGAGGAGTGAGTGATCTTAAGAAAAGAAAATTAGGAGAAAAAATGTATGAGAGGAAGATAAATATCTTTTGTATTCCTGAAAGAAAGAAGAAAAGATGCGAAAGAAAAAATAATAGATAAAAGGAAGTCAGAGAACGGACTCGAACTATGGTCAGGAGTGGCTATCGAATCACATGGTTGTCAAGGAGTTTGTCTGATTATCATTGAGAATAGGAAAAGGGAAATGGGAAATTAAAGATCAGACTCGAACTATGGTCAGAGGTAGAGAGCGAATCACATGACCAAAAAAAACGAATTTTTTACATGAAAATATACATCTCTTTTAAAAAATGTTAATTTTAAACCAAATTATTGTATTTTTAACGAAATAGATACATTTTTCTACCATGAAGGCTAATTTTCTATTAAAACAGAATTCAATACATGAGTTACATTTTCGACCGCAGAGATTAGCTTTTTAATTATATGATAAATCTATAAAGAGAATAGTTCAATTTTCAATAAAAAAAAATAATAAAAAAAGACGATTTTTCAACAAAATAGTTGCATTTTTAACTAAAAAATTAAATTTGAAACTTAAATGCTGATTCTTCAACTGACATCATTAAACTTTCAGCAAAAAGTTTTTAACAACAATAAAAAACAAAAACGAATTTGTAACTGAAGAAGATGAATTTTGAACCAAATAGTTGAATTTTCCAATAAAAATACATAAATTTATAATCAAAAATGGAATAGCTACATTTTCAATTGAAAAAATTAATTTTTTACCCCAACAAAATGAATTTTCAACAAAGTAGTTAAATTTTCAACCAGAGAAATAAACTTTAAATTCAAACGATAAATCTTTAACTGGAATAGTTGTATTTTCAGTGAAAAAATAATTTTTCAATTAAAAAAAAAACGATTTTTAAATAAAATAGTTCAATTTTTAACCAAGATGATGAATTTTCAACTAAAATTATGAATCCCCAACAAAAAAAGAAATGAATTTTTAACAAAACAGTCGAGCTTTAAACAAAGTAGTAAATAAATTTTCTACAGAAAAAAATAAATTTACTATAAAAAATAAAAAATTTAATTTTTTAGTTAAAACAATTAATGTTTGACAAAAAAACGAATTTTCCACTAATAACGTTAATTTTTTAGCAAGGAAATTAATTTCCTAGAAAAAAAGACGATTAAAAAAAAACATTATTTTTTGATCGAATAGTTGAATTTTGAACTAAAAACGACAAATTTTCAACTAAAAAAACTTTTAAATAAAAATTAGAATAGTTAAATTTTCAAATAAAGAAATTAATTTCTACAAAAGAAAAACCAATTTGTAACTAAAAAATATCAATTTTCAACCAAATAGTCGAATTTTCAAATACCAAAAATAAATTTAAAGCCAAAAAGGTAATAACTGGATTCTTAATTTAAAAAATGCATGTTTTGCCCAAAGAAAACGTGTTTTCAATAAAATAGTTAAATTTTCAACTCAAATCATGAATTTTTATATAGTATAGTTAGACTGTCAGTTAAAAAATACATTTCTAATAAAAAAAAAAGATTTTTAAATAAAGTAGTTCAATTTTTAACCAAGGAGATGAATTTTCAACTAAAATTATGAGTCAAGAACAACAACAAAAATGATTTTTTTACAAAGCAGTCCAACTTCAAGCAAATTAGTAAATAAATTTTCTACTAAAAAAAATAAATTTACAATAAAAAAAAATTTAATTTTTGAGTTAAAACAATCAAGTTTGGATAAAAAATGAATTTTCCACTAATAGCGTTAATTTTTGAGCAAGAAAATTAATTTCCTAGAAAAAAAGACGAATGAAAAAGCAACATGATTTTTGGATCAATTAGTTGAATTTTGAACTAAAAGCGACAAATTTGCAATTAAAAAAAACATTTAAATAAAAAATAGAATAGTTGCATTTTCCAATAAAAAATAAAGTTCTACAAAAGAAAAACTAATTTGTAACTAAAATGAATAAAATTTCAACCAAATAGTCGAATTTTCAAATACAAAAAAGAAATTTAAAGCCAAAAAGGTAATAACTGGATTTTTAATTAAAAAAATTCATGTTTTGCCCAAAGAAAACGAGTTTTCAATAAAACAGTTAAACTTGCAACTCAAATGATGAATTTTATCTGGTATAGTTATAGTGGCAGTTAAAAAATAATTTTCCACAAAAAAGCGATTCTTGTGGCCAGGAATTTTTTCGGGTGGGGGGGGGGGGGATTAGGAAAGATGGAGATAAAAGCGTACCCAGAAAATAAAATAACCTCATATTGAAGTTAACATATCATAATTGCTTAAACAATTTATTAATGTTTTTAATAATACTCTAATTGAATAATGTTAGAAAGTTACGGGTTTTTCTGAAATTTTCAACTTTTTTTGTCTATTTTTCAGTTTCACTTAGAGCGATGTAATAATTTGACCAATTTAACAAACATAATTTTTTAATTAAATAATTATTTTTTCTAACTCTCTGCCCCTATATTAACAATCCGTCTTTCTCATATTAGCATTTATTGGACATAACATAGCTTTCAGAACATAGACACAAGCTGTTGTAAATAGAATTATGTTTTCCAGCGTACTGTTTGTCAGTAGGTCTGATTATTAATGAGAAAAGGGAAAAGGGAAGTTAAAGAACAGATTCGAACTATGGTCAGAGGTAGATAGCGAATCACATAGTTTTCAAGGAGTAAGTTTGATTAGCAATGAGAAAAGGGGAAAGGGAAGTTAAAGAACAGGCTTGGACTATGGTCAGAGGATAGCGAATCACATTGAAAAAGGGAAAAGGGAAATTAGAGAAAAGACTCGAACTATGGTCAGAGTTAGATTGTGAATCACATAGTTTTTAAGGAGTAGGTCTGATTATTCATGAGAAAAGGAAGAGGGAACTTAGAGAACAAAACCGAACTATGGTCAAAGGTAGATAGTGAATTACATGGTTTTCAAGGAGTATGTCTGATTATCCATAAGAAAATGAAAAGGGAAGTTACAGAACAGACTTGAACTATGGTTAGAGGTAGATAGCGTATTAGACGCCTTTCAAGGAGTAGGTGTGATTATCAATGAGAAAAGGAAAAAAGAAAAGGCAAGTGATAAAATATACTCGAACTATGGTCAGACGTAGATGGCGAATCACATGGTTTTAAAGGAGTAAGTCTGATTATCAATGAGAAAAGGGAAAAGTGAAGTTAGAGAATAGACTCGAACTATGGTCAGAGGATAGCGAATCACATTGGAAAAGGGAAAAGGGAAGTTAGAGTTCAGACTCGAACTATGATCAGAGGTAGATAATGAAGCATATGGTTTTCAAGGAGTAGGTCTGATTATCCATGAGAAAAGGAGAAGGGAAGTTAGAGAACAAACTTGAACCATGGTCAGAGGATAGCGAATCATATTGGGAAAGGGAAGAGGGAAGTTAGAGAACAGAATCGAACTATGGTCAGTGGTAGATAGCGAAATACATGATTTCCGAAGTGTAGATTTGGTTATGAATAGGAAAAGAAAAAGGAAAAAGGGAAGTTAGAGAACAGACTCGAACTATGGTCAGAGATTGATAGCGAAATGATGACCATAAAAATTTGCGATCATGGCGAAAGAATAATTTCATTATGGACTATCTTATAATAGCAAGGAACTACTCACATTTATTCGAATTTTTTTTTCATTCCAACTAATTTAAAATAAATTGGTACATAAGGCACTGTATACAAAAAAAATAAAATAAAACCCTCTAATTAAAAAAATTATTCCTCCAACACAAGCTTATACTATTACACGGAGATATTTTCAAATTTTTGATTTTTTTCCATATATTTGTCGAAAATTATACTATTGAAAATAATGTCTTTTTGAATTTGACTACACTTGTAACTTTTGCAGGTGACCAAATGGCCATGTAAATTGCATTTGTTATGCGTTCAAGTGCGTCAGTTAGAAAAAAACTCTCTTTGTGGAGACATGCAAATGCATTTCAGTTTCTAAAAGCTACCTGTTCGAATAAGAACCGGAAGAGGTTAGGCATGTGTACTGGTTACTTCCGAAAGAAGCACCTGTTTTGGGACATGAAATACACCTTTGTATTCGTACATGTCTTGTTATATTTTTTTTAGATAGCGAACGGGATTCAGGTGCAGATAAATCAGTGTTTTTTGATGAATCAAACAAGAGAATTTTTATTTTCAAAAGTCTCATAAATATCTCATAAATGTCAACTTTTGAATGGTTCCAAATTTTGGAAATTGGCATTTTTTGATAAAAGTCATAATAAAGATGTCCATTTTTTAACAATATTAGGCGCTTTTAGTTTATTGTCCAGAAATTGGTATTTTTAATGAAAAATTATTAGATTTAAAAAATTACATTCTTGTTCACAATTTACATTTTTCGGTTTTGTTTGCTCTATCTTACTGAAAATTGATATTTAAAAAAATCATTAAATTTTAAAGGTAAATAATTTTTTTAACACTTTTAGGTTTCGTGAGGGGTTTGCATAAAAAATCGGTATTTTAAAACAAAATGTATTATTTTTCGATCAAAATTGATTACATTTTACATAATTTGCATTTTTGACAAAAAAATTTTAACTTAAGAAGATGAATTTTCAATCAAGGAGATAAATTTTCTACTAACAGACGAATTTTCCTCTATATAATTGAATTTTAATCTGAAAAAAGATCATTTTTAATCAAAAATTGAAATGTTATGTTTAAATTAAAGAACCTACATAATTTTCAAACAAAAGAAAAAATGATCTACTAGTCAAATTCAACGAAAACGAATAATTTTTAACAAAATAGTTAAATCCTAAACCAAATAAAAAAATTTTCAACAGAAAATATAAATTTTCCACTCAAATAGACGAACTTATAATATAGCTAAACTGCAAACTAAATGTCGAATTTTTTTAGAAAACTGTTGACTTTTAGAACGAAGAAGAAGAATTTCCAACAAGAAATCTAATTTTCAGTGAAGACAAACGAATTTTAACGAACTAGTTTAATTTTCTACTGAAAAAGAACAATTTTTAAACAAAAATGAAATCGATAAATTGTCCGTTAAAACTTGAACCCAAAAGATGAATTATTAATAAAATACACCAATGTTCAACAAATACTTGAATTTTACACTAAAAAAATGTTCAAACAAAAAGTTAATTTTTAAACTAAAAATAATACATATTTACCCGAAAATATAATTTAAAAAATTTCAGTAAAAAAATTAATTTTGAACTAAAAAGAAAACAAATTTTTAACACAATTGATAAATTTTCAGCCAAATAGATTAAGCTTCAACCAGAAAATGAATTTTTTACCAAATTAGGTCAACTTCAAACCAATTAGTCGATTTTTCATCAAAAAACAAAAAAACGAAAAATTAATTTTTAGCAAATAGTTAAAATTGCAGCAAAACAATAATTCAACCTCAAATTAAGAGTTTTAAATAAAAAATTTGGAACTTATACAAAAACACATTGTTTTAAACAAAATAGTTAAATTTGCAACCAAATTCATGAATATTCAATTAAAATAAAGAATGTTTAACAAAGTAGGCCAACTTTCGACTAAGTTGTTGATTTTTCAACAATAAATAAAGATTCATTTTAATTAATAATCAGTTTAAAAATTAATTTTCAACTAAGCAGTTGCAATTCCCACCAAAAAGAATCAATTTTATGCTAGAAAAGATCAATTTTTAATTAAAAATATTAGTGTTTAGCCAAAAAAGGAACCGTCACATTTTTAGTTAAGAAAATGAATTCTTATCCAAAAAAAACGAATATTTAGCAAAATAGTTTAATTTGTAACCAAAGAGATAAATTTAACGATAGAATTATGTATCTTAAAAAAAAGTTTCAAGAGGGATTCCAAATTTTTGAAATTTTTACCAAAAGGTTGATTTTTTACCCAAGAAGAAGATTAAATTTTATACTAAAAATAATCCATTTTCATACAAAATTGGAATAATTGAATTTTGTAGTAAACAGATTTATGTTTTGACAAAAATGAAACGAATTTTCAAACGAAATATTTAAATTTTCAATGAAAGAGATGAATCTTCAACAAAAAAATGAATTAAAAAAAATGAATTCAACTTTCAATTGAGCAGTTGAATTTTTAGCAAACAAAAAATATGATGGTAGCTTTCAACCAAAAGAAAAAGAACTTTCAACCAAGAATAATTGAATTTTATTGGGTTCTATTAATTAATAAAATATCAAAATTTGGCCAGAAAGAATTTAATTAAAACTATTATCATACTATAGTATCGAAACTTTGAAACAGCTCATTATTATTTCATTATTATTTCCTGCTACAAAGTGTACTGAAAAAATTGAACCATAAATTCACATTGAGTAATATTAATACTGAAAGCAATTTAATTGTTTTTCAGTTTTAATATTGATCAGAGTGAACATAACTGAAATAAAAAATGAGTTTGTAAAAAAATGAGCCCAAACAAAATTGTAATAGTGTCTTCTGTGTAGACTTAAGAAAAAAAAAAATTGAAGGATATGTATGATTATGACCACAATAATTTCCTTGTAATTAGCTATAATTATAGTTGAAATTTGTGTTTTGTATTTTTTCCTGTTTACATACTGGCTCAAATCCACCTTACCTCCAGTGGAAGCTCGTAAGAAGGCAATGATCGTTATTTGTTATTGCAGTGCAGAACAATGATTGCGGGTTGAGGTGTATAGTCGGTGCGGTGGTACATGAGCAAATCCTTTGTCGTCTTTGCGATTGTGCAACTTCCGTGGGAATTTGCAGAACGGAAGTACAATTTCTGCCAATAAGACGGTAGTCGGTGTTGGCTACCTTTCGGGGGTAAGGAGGCTGGATATGGATAAAGCAAAGCTTAAAAAATGCCAGGTGTGCACCGCCTTAGTTATTTGCACTGCCCATGCTTCTTCTTATTATTATCATTATTATCAAGCAATGCAGGGTTAATTTCATCAAGTATTTTACCACTCTGGAATTCCAGACAAAAATAGTTAGGGTAACGAAATTATGTTGTTTAGCAGTTTCTGTTCGTTTTAAACAAATTTGGTTGTGATTACTAAACATT
>NC_046659.1:125924208-125931028 GCF_010883055.1 Belonocnema kinseyi | reverse complement strand
TGATTACTAAACATTTGGCTGTGGTAAACAAAAGTGGTTGGTGTAACAAAACAATTTTTTAATTTTTTTATTCATTCGTGATTGTATTTATAGGAAACCCTATAGGTTGGAACTAATCTAGAGCTTAGTGTCTCTATGTTGAAAATTCTTTGAAGATAGAAATGAGTTCTAGTTTCTTATGAACCATTTAATGTACCAAAATCAAAATAACAAAAAGCTCACAAATCAAAATTAGATTAACTAGTACCTCCTTTTCGGTTTATTAGATACAAATACATTAGATTTAATAGATACAAACAAAAGAAGAACAAAGTTTTCCTTGTTTTGTACACTACTAGAGACCAAAATGTTTCGAAGCCAATTTATACTTTTTTCAAAACGAATGAGTGTTATCTAGGATTCTTATGAAAATTATTTTTAATTATTTGCACTACCTATGCTTCTTCTTGTTATTATTATTAAAAAGGAAGGCAGGATTAATTTCAACATGTGTTCTACCACTCAGGAATCCACACAAAGGTAGTTTCAGTGACGAAATAATGTTGATCATCAGTTTTTGTTCGTATTAAACAAATTTGGTTGTGATTACCAAACATTTGGCTGTGATAATCAAAAACTGTTAGTGTAACAAAACAATTTATTGATTTTTTGGTTTATTCGTGATGGTATTTATAGGAAATCCTACAGGTTGAAGCTAATCTAGAGCCTAGTGTCTCTATTTTGAAAATTCTTTGAAGATAGAAATGAGATCTACTATCAGATGAAGCATTTGATATACCGAATTAAAAACACTAAAAAGCTTACAAGTCAAAATTAGATTCACAAATACCCCCTTTCCAGATTATTAAAGACAAATACATAACAGAAGAAGAAAGATGGAAACATTTTTCTGTTCTTTTTATGCTGCTGGAAACCAACATGTTTCGAAGCCAATTTAGACTTTCACAGAACGAAAGAAAATTACCTAAGAATAAAGCATAGAGATTGTTATAAGAAGTTATTTGGTTTAATTTTCCGTTCTTAGTTTTAAAATTTTAAAAGTACTGAGTGTTGTCGAGGACTCTTATGAAAATTTATTTGATTATATTTGTTATACAAATTATTTTGAATTATTTGCACTCCCAATGCCTGTTCTTATTAACATTATTATAGAAGAATGCAGGATTAATTTCAACAAGTGTTCTTCCACTCTGGAATTCCAGACAAAAATAGTTACGGTAAAGAATGAATGTTGTTTAGCAGTTTTTGTTCATTTTAAACAAATGAGGTTGTGATTACTAAACATGTGGTTGTGGTTACTGAAAAAGCGGTTGCTATAACAAAACAATCGATTGATTTTGTTTTGTTTATTCGAGATGGTATTTATAAGAAACCCTACAGTTTGAAACTAATCTTGAGCTTAGTGTCTCTATTTAAAAAATTGTTTGCAGGTGGAAATGAGATCCACTTTCTCATGAACCATTTATTGTACCGAAATCAAAACATCAAATAGCTCACACATCAAAATTATAATACCAAGTACCTCCTTTCCGGCCTATCAGAGACAAATACATAACAGAAGAAGAAAGAAGAAAAAATTTTCCGGCTTTTTTATACTACTGGGGACCAGCATGTTTCGAAGCCAATTTAGACTTTCCTAAAATGAACAGGATTAATTTCAAAAAGGATTTTTAGTGATAACTAAAAATTTTGCTGCGATCACCAAACAATTACCATTCAAGAAACCAAAGAGCTCACAAATCAAAATTACATATCCGCAAGTGTCTGCTTTCGGGTTTATTAGAGACAAATAGATAACAAAGGTAGAAAAAGAAAACAATGTTTACGTCTTTTTATACTACTGGGGACCAACATGTTTTGAAGCCAATTTAGACTTAATCAAAATGAACCAAAATTATCTAAGCAAAAAGCATAGTGATTACTATAAGAAGCCATTTGGTTTAATTTTCCGTTCTCAAGTCTAAAATTTTAAAATGACTGAGGGTTATGGAGGACTCTTATGAAAGTTATTTTAATTATATTTCCCAGCATAATTCGTAATGGTACTTATAGGAAACCCTGCAGGTTGAAACCAATCTTAACTTAGTGTACCTATTTTGAAAATTATTTGCAGATAGAAATGAGATCTAGTTTCTTATGAACCATTTAAAGTACAGAAATCAGAACACGAAAAAGCTTATAAATAAAAATTAGGTTTCCAAATACCTCCTTTCCGGCTTATTAGAAACAAACTCATAACAGAAGAAGAAAGAGGAAATAATTTTCCGGCTTTTTTATACTACTAGGGACCAACATGTTTCGAAGCCAATATAGACTTTCTCAAAATAAACCAAAATTATCTAAGAAAAAAGAATAGCGATTACTATAAGAAGTTATTTGGTTTAATTTTACGTTCTTATATTCTAGGTTTAAAAAATATTAAGTGTTATCTAAGACTTCTATGAAAATTATTTTGATGTTCATATTGTTCATTTATCCTTAGGCTAAGTAGTCGATTTGGGTGTCTTATATAAAATGCATCACAGTCTATACATTTATAAATAACATTTCTATAAACTTTTATTGTTTATTTTTCTCATGCTGAAGGTTTTTAACATAATTCCAATTAAAAACACAACCATGTTGTAATTTCACGATTTAAAAGAACTGAGTGACATCCAGGATTTCTTTGGAAATTATTTTGATGTTCCTTTCTTCTTAGCCTGAGTGCTCTATGTGGTTTCCTTTTATAAACTGAATCACAGTCCATAAATTTTAAGTTATAAATCACACCTCGTTTATCTAGTTTTTATGTCTATCTGTTCCCAATTTAACACTCATATTTCACTCTTGAACGGAACACAACATACAGTGTGTAAGCCTAATTTTCCCAACATTGATTTCAACATCTGTGAAGTTTTTCGGAAATAAGATAGGTCAATCGAGTTAAATGTATTATAGTCTTTAATATTACTTTTGTTCTTATAACGATTTTTACTTTTTATAATTTTTTCTATTATTCACATGCGATTACAGATAAAACTAAGTGTTTTGATTAAAATTAAAGTCAATTTGATCAAACAAATTCAGCTTCCAAATCCTCTACAACGATTTCTGTTACAGTAGGACGAAGAACTGAGCCTATGTGATTTCCAAATTTTGGTTTAACAAAATTATTATTAAATTTTAAATAAACAGAAACAAAAGTAGGTGAGCCTGTTGTCGAAATTACTCATCATACTATGGATAGTCTTTAATATTTTTACCAAAATATTGTTGAATCTTCATATTCTCTAGAATTCAATGATCTGAATAATTTTCTTATTATAAATATTTCTGAGAATCACTAACATGATACTCCTTTGATCAGCCTTTGTTATCAGTAATTCTGGATTATTAAAAAAAAAATTTGTTTCAAAGAAAGTCTTATTGAACTCTTTCTTTAATAAATATTGCGGAATCCTATTATTTAAGAAATTATTAGATTTTATTGCATTTAAAAAAAAAGGTTTAATTATATAAAACGTATTTGTTCAACCAACAAAATGCGGACTTGTTCCTAAAAAAAAATTTTGTTGAGAGTATCAAACTTTTTGGCTGAACCAACCAAATGGCCATACAAAATAATTCTGTTGGTTCCACTAAACAGTTTTCTTGCTTTTACAGCAACCAATCTCTTGTTGGGCCAACAGAACATCTTTTTTAGTGTAAACTGAATATTATAAAAGTTCTAAAAATGCATTTTTTATTTTTTAAGATCTCACCCCCAAATTAAAAGAGGTTGCATATATTTTATTGCTATAATCTTCAGTTGGAACAGGCAATTTGTTAGCAATTATAATTGGGACATAGAACTGTTAATTTTCCAAAAGAACTAAAATTTTGATTTGTAACAGGGAATTTTCCAAAAGAATTAAAATTTTGACTCAGGACGTGACATTTAAAAAAAATTATAATTCTGATCTGAAACAGTGAATTTTTCTAAAGATTTATAATTCTGGGTTGGGAGAGGGACTTTCAGTGAAGGAATTATCATTTCACTCAGAACAGGGGAATTTTGACATGGGACGGCAATTTTGGAAAATAATTTCAATTCTTATACATAAGAGGAAAATTAAACAAAAAACCCGTTCCTAAAGGGAATTTTCAAAAAGAATGTTAATTCTTTCTTTGGACGAAAAATAATTTTTTTTAATCCCGTAATGAATGACAATTTTGAATTTGTAACAAGAAATTTTGTATAGAATTATTATTTTGTTTTGGAATAGGTGATTCTTGACATGGAACGGCAGTTTTTAAAAAATAATTTTAATTTTGATTTATAAAAAGAAAAATTTGTAAAAAGAATCCCTGGTCCAAATCGGGATTTGTCAGATTTTTTAAATTCCTCATTTTAAATCAGAATTTGTTTGAAATACAAAATTCTTTTTCTTTACAAATACAAATTAACCAGAATTGAAAACTTTTCTCTGTCAAATGAAAAAAGGGAGTTACTATATTTCTGAAATATATAAAAAATGTACCTAGTAAATAAACATTATTTTGACTAGGAACAAAGAAATAAAAAAATAAAAAAATTCTTTTTATTTAAAAGGAGAGAATTAAGAAACCCCTGTTTAAATTTAGAATTATAATTCTTTTACAAACTGCTCTTTTCGAAATGTGAGATCTTTAAAATCGTTTAAAATCTTTACAATTCTCTTGAAATTTAAAAAAAATTTTAAAGGTAGCCTTCAAACTAAAAAATTGATTTTAGTAAATAAATTGACCCCAAAATACACTGCAATTTTTAAGTCCATTTTCTGAATTTCATGAAAGTGAAATTGTAATTTCAAAATTAAATTTTTAGCCATCGTAGTGTTCATATAATTACACAACCCCTCCCCAAGTAGGAATTCCGGTAGACGAGAATAGTCCATTCTTATGTATTTTGAGTCACTGAATCAGAATCCGAAATCGGAATTCCGAAGTTACCTCTTGTTTTCTACCTAACCTCAAAAAACACTTTTTTTAAATATTCCACAGCCCAATCAAAAATAGCAGTGTTGTCTGACCGAAATAGTAAATTCTTACATATTTTGGGTCCCTGAATCCGAATTCAAAGTCGGAATTGTGAAATTAGCTCTTTTTTTTTAACCGCAAAAATTTATAAAGAGATTGTTTTGGTGTTAGCAAATTTTGACTTTAGGAAGAAAACAAGAGTTAATTTCAGAATTCTAACTTCGGATTTGGATTTAGCGACCCAAAACACGTAAGAATTGACTAGTCTAGTCCGTTGCAATATCTATTTTTCTTTTTATTTGTGTGGCTAGGAAATGTACAAATAAGTGCATTTTTTAGATTAGAGAATTTTGAGTTCAGGATGAAAACTAGATCAAGTTTTAGGATTCCGATTTCGGATTCGGATTCAGCGACTAAAATCCGTAAGAATCGACTATAGTCTGGACTGTCGAAACACCCACTTTTTATTCTTTTTGCAGGACTTTGGAATGTAAAAAAAGTTCTTTTTTAAGTTAGAAAAAATTTTCATTTTTGGAACAAAAGAAGATCAAACTTTAGGATTCCGACTGCGGATTTAATTTCAGCGACTCAAAATACATTAAAATTGACTAGTCTCGTCCGTCGGAACACCTAATTTTCATTTTGTTGTGGGCTATCAAATTTACGAAAATTGTGTTTTTTGAGATTAGAGAGTTTTGAGTATAGGAAGAAAATAAGATCAAACTTTAGGATCCCGACTTTGGATTTTGATTCAGCGGCCCAAAAGGCGTCCTTCAGAACTTCTACTTTTTTTTAGGCTCTGTTATTTTACAACAATATTAAGCATTTACGATTCTTTTTAAAATCAAACAACCGCAGAATTTAAAAACTTGGGGACAAAGCTAATTATAATTTTCGTTAAATCTAAAAAAAAACAGGAACATTTTGTTTCACTATAAATAACCCAAACTGAAAGGATTTCTTAAAAAAGCTTTTATGAAAAATACAATCAAGAGGCGTGATAAGATATTTAGAAGGAGAAAAAAGATATGGAAACTCGAGTGACAGATGTTCCATCTCATCACAGCTTTGTAATTGGGTCGTGCATAATTTTACTGCAACAATCTGTTTCCTGACGCGGTCAACGACTGTTTATTATGTCTCGTATGCTGTTTATGTTCCGTTGACAAGATGCACATTGCATCCTGATACTTGCATCCTTTCAGTTTTAAAAGCAGACCAACTTAATTTAAATCAAATTAATCCTATCCAAGGGGTCGACCAATCTGATATTTCTGATACACTCACGAAATATTCCCATTTATTCTTGATATCCTTGATATTCCTAAGTATTCTCGATATTCTTTTCATTCCCAAATATTGTTGAAATTCTTGATATTTACAAATATTATTGACATTTTAATATTCCCAAATATTCTTGATATTCTTTATATTCCCAAATATTCTTGACACTTTGATATTCCAAATATTCTTGATATTCTCGTTATTCCTAAATATTTGATATATTCCTGACATTCTTGTTATGTCTAAATATTCTTGACATTTTGATATTCTCAAATAATCTTTATATTCATTATATTCCCAAATATTCTTAATATTATTGATATTCAGAGTATTCCCAAATGTTCTTGATGTTCTTGATATTCCCAAATAATCTTGATATTTTTGATATTTTAGATATTCTTTATATTCTTGTTATTCCTAATATTCCCAAATATTCTTGACATTCTTGGTATTCATTATTATTATTATTACACCATTAAGCTATTTCCCTTTCGGGGTAGGCGTGACTCACTCGGCAGGGGAAAGGAGTAGTGTGTGGATGGGATAGAGATTTTTC
>NC_046659.1:125907841-125924108 GCF_010883055.1 Belonocnema kinseyi | reverse complement strand
ATTTCCCCCCTACTATTTCTCATGTTAACAATTTCTGTACTTTTGTTTCCTTTCATTTTTTTATAAAGTAGTTTCCTGCTTCCTTCAAAGTCGTTTTGTATTGATTTTCACAAATATTCTCGATATTCTCTTTATTTAAAAATATTCTTGACGTTTTGATATTCCCAAATATTCTTGACATTTTTGATATTCCCAAATAATCTGCAGATTCTTTGTATTGCCAAACATTCTTAATATTTTTGATATTCTTTGTATACACAAACGTTCATGATGTTCTTGATATGCCCAAATTATCTTGATATTTTTGATATTCTCGATATTCTTTATGTTCTTGATATTCGTGGTATTCTTGATTTTCATGAATATTTTCAATATTCTTTTTATTTACAAATATTCTTGACATTTTGATATTCCAAAATATTCTTGACATTCTTGATATTCCCAAATATTGCTGACATTTCGATATTTCCGAAAAATCTTTAGATTCTTTATATTCCCAAATATATTTAATATTCTTGATATTCCCAAATAACCTTGATATTTTTGATATTTTAGATATTCTTGATATTCTTTATATTCTTGATTGACCTAATATTCCCTAATATTCCCAAATATTCTTGACATTCTTGGTACTCTTGATTTTCACATATATTCTCGATATTCTCTTTATTTCCAAATATTCAAGACGTTTTGATATTCCCAAATATTCTTGACATTCTTGATATTCCCCAATATTGCTGACATTTTGATATTCCCAAATGATCTTTAGATTCTTTATATTGCTAAATATTCTTAATATTCTTTATATTCTTTATATCCCCAAATGTTCTTGATGTTATTGATATTCCCAAATAACCTTGATATTTTTTATATTCTTGATATTCTCGATATTTATTTTATTCCAAAATATTCTTTATATTCTTGATGTTCTTGGCATTCTTAATACTCCTAAATAATCTTTATATTTCTAAATATTCTTAATATTATTGGTATCCCCGAATATTCTTGATGTTCTTGATAATCCCAAATAACCTTTATATTTTTATATTCTTGACATTCTCAAATATTCTTGATATTCCCAAATACTCGTTATATTCTTGATATTCCATATATTTCCAAATATTCTTAATATTCTTACTATTCTTGATTTTAACAAATATTCTCGATATTTTTTTTTTATTTCAAATGATCTTGACATTTTGATGTTCCCAAATATTCTAGACTTTCTTGATACTCCCGAATATTTCTGACATTTTGATATTCCCAAATGATCTTTAGATTCTTTATATTGCTAAATATTCTTAATATTCTTGATATTCTCTGTATCCCCAAATGTTCTTGATGTTATTGATATTCCCAAATAACCTTGATATTTTTTATATTCTTGATATTCTCGATATTCATTTTATTCCAAAATATTCTTTATATTCTTGATTTTCGTGACATTATTAATATTCCTAAATAATCTTTATATTTCTAAATATTCTTAATATTCTTAGTATCCCCGAATAGTCTTGATGTTCTTGATAGTCCCAAATAACCTTTATATTTTTATACTTTTGATATTCTTGAAATTCTCAAATATTCTTGATATTCCCAAATATTCGTTATATTCTTGATATTCCATATATTTCAAAATATTCTTAATATTCTTACTATTCTTGATTTTTACAAATAGTCTCGATATTTTTTTTTTTTATTTCAAATGATCTTGACATTTTGATGTTTTAAATATTCTAGACTTTCTTAATACTCTCGAATATTTCTGACATTTTGATATTCCCAAATGATCTTTAGATTCTTTATATTGCTAAATATTCTTAATATTCTTAATATTCTTGATATTCTTTGTATCCCCAAATGTTCTTGATGTTCTTGATATTCCCAAATAACCTTGATATTTTTGGTATTTTTGATATTCTCGATATTCTTTTTATTCCAAAATATTCTTTATATTCTTCATATTTTTGACATTCTTAATATTCCTAAGTAATCTTTCTATTTCTAAATATTCTTAATATTCTTGGTATCCCCGAATGTTTTTGATGTTCTTGATAGTCCCAAATAATCTTTATATTTTTATATATTTCATATTCTTGAAATTCTCAAATATTCTTGATATTCCCAAATATTCGTTATATTCTTGATATTCCTAATATTTCCAAATATTCTTAATATTCTTGGTATTCTTGATTTTACAAATATTATCGATATTTTTTTGTTTCAAATAATATTGACATTTTGATATTTCCAAATAAGCTTAATATTCTTTATATTGCCAAATTTTTTTAATATTCTTGATATTCTTTGTATCCCCAAATGTTCTTGATGTTCTTGATATTTCCAAATATTCCTTATATTTTATTTTTATTTTTTATATTCTCGATATTCGTTTTATTCCCAAATATTCTTGATATTATTGACATTCTTAATATTCAAAAATATTTCTGACATTTTGATTTTACCAATTAATCTTTGGATTATTTATATTGTCAAATATTCTTGATATTCTTGATATTCTTGGTATACCGAAATTCCCTCCTATTCCTACATATTCGCAGATATTCCAAAGTATTCCTAATATTCCTAATATTCACAAGTATTATAAAATTT
This sequence comes from Belonocnema kinseyi, assembly GCF_010883055.1. Classification (NCBI taxonomy): domain Eukaryota; kingdom Metazoa; phylum Arthropoda; class Insecta; order Hymenoptera; family Cynipidae; genus Belonocnema; species Belonocnema kinseyi. The sequence continues at coordinate 125,921,495 of NC_046659.1, read as the reverse complement.
TATATTCACCAATTCTCTTATTCCTTCCCATCCATTCAACGATTGTATTCCTATAGGTTTTTATTTGGTGCATTTGCTCAATATGGTTGTTCAGAAATGCAATAAAATTTTTTTTCAAATTTTTATGCATAACTCCCATAAATTTGTTCGAATCCACACAAAAACATATCCATTTTTAAAAATTGATATTAAGATGCGCCGTTAGTGAAAAATTGATTTTACAAGTATTTGGCGCTAATAATAATTTTTTTTTGCAATTTGTTAATATGAATGATTCTTTTTTTATTGAATAAGAAATGATGATAATAGCTATTGTCTTTTAGAATAGATTTTGAAAGTGGCAGTTTTTTCAGAAAAATACACTATTTGTCCAATTTTTAATTAGATTAAGGTAATGCTTAATTATTCATAACAAAAAAAGTTTCTAAACAATTTATTACTTTTTAAAAAAAAATTCTTTTAGAATACTGCTTGAAAATTGCAGTTTTTCCTGACATTTTCCTCTTTGTGTCCATTTTTCAAATTCAAATTTCAGATTTTTAATTGTTTATTCCTACCTTCTATTAAATAAGTGCTAAAAATTTGCACTTTTTTTAAATGTTTAATTCTGCTTTGCCTCTTTAGTTATAAACAAATATAAAATAGACAGAATCCTATATTTAAACGATCTATTTAATTTTGTGAATGTATTTTTCTGAAAGAAAACAGATATTTGCAATATTCTTCAAATTTCTTATATGGATCATACTGAATGTGAATTTTCCGTCAAGCAGTTTACTGAGAGTTTTTTTCTTTCAATTAATATTAAAATTAATATTTTTCCCTGACTGAAAAGTCAAAGAAAAGGTGAAAATTTCAGAAAAACCCGCAACTATCTAGCATTGATATAGAAGATTATAGTTAAAAACAATAATAATTTGTTTAAACAATTATGTTTGTAAAATTGCATTAATTATTACTTCGCTTCAAGTGAAAAGTTGACGAAAAGTTGACAAAAAGTTGTAAATTTAGGAAAACCTGTGACTTTCTGGCATTAATATAGATAGCTATTGCCGATTATAATTAGTTTAAATAATTATTTCTGGTAAAGTGAATTATTAACTCACTCCAAGTGAAAATTGGACAAATAGTCGAAAATTTAAGAAAAAACCGCAACTTTTTAGCATTATTCAAATTGAATATTATTAAAAATATTAATAAATTGTTTAAACAATTAATTTTGTTTAACTATGATTAATTATTTACCTCACGTTAATTAAAACTTTCACAAAAAGTGAAAAATTGTTTAAAAAACCGCGACTTTCTGACTTTATTCTAAGAGAAACTTGTTAAAAACAATTTAAAAAGTTGGTAAACAATTCATGTAAACATCTGTTTGTCAGTACAAACTAGTATTTTATGTATTAAAAATAATTCGCATCAATCAAATTGCTAATGGATTTTTTTAAAACGTCAATTTTACAATTTGAAGATTTTGAATTGTTTCTTAAGATTTTAAGAAAAATTTTAATTGGGTATTTATTTGGGTAAATTAATTTAAAGAAAATATTTTTAAACATTTTTAAAATATTTGAAATGATTTCCTAAAATTTCGAAAAAGAATCGTTCAGTTTTGCAATATTACAAAATTTAAGAAAAATTAATTGGAAGAAAATATACAACAAGATTTTAAAAAATTGAAAAAGATTTCCGAAGTTTTAAACAGATACAAAAATAATTTAAGTCTAAAAAATTAAGGCTTAAAATGATTCCGATTTTTTAAACATTTTGCACAATTATTTCAAAGTTTTAGAAAAAAAGTCGAATCTTTTAAAAAATATTCAGGAAATTTTTAACAAATTTTTAAAATAATTAAAAATTTCAAAGTTATAAAAACTTGAACGAAAATATAGATTTTCTAGGATTTCGAAATAACATTTTGAAGTTTTTTCAAGATTTTGTAAAGTTTTAATTTTTTACATCAACTTAGGAAAATTATATATATATATAACTCTCAAGCAAATAAAAAGGGAAACTTAAAACATAAGTAGTTATTAGAAATATATTTTTTTAATTGAAAATTATTTTTCCCTTTAAATTATATTTAATTTTCTTACAATTTTGTTTATTCTGCACTAAAATATATTTTTTGGTCAAATTTCACAATTTTATTAAAAAGTCGTTTTTTGTTGTTGAAGATTTATCATTTTATTTAAAAAAATTTCTCTTAATCGTAAAAAATTAATCTTCTTGATACAAAATTCAATCCGAAAATGAATCTATTTTTGAAAATATTTAATTTTTGTTGGTTCAAAATACAACTGGTTGAAAATTATTTCTTTTTAGTTGAGAATTCACCTATTTTGTTCGAAAATTCAACTATTTATTTAAAGATGAATTTTGTTGTCAAGATTTTGATTTTACATATTTGATATTTGTAGAAGCAAATAAAATTAAAAAGTGGTTTGTGATATTTGACCTTTTTTCCATTTAAAATTATTTCACTCCCTAAATCGAGAAAATATTTTATATAAATAAAACAAGGTAATTAAATAAATAATTATACAGGTTTTCTACAAGAATTTCAATATATTATTAAGATCCTCTCCACATCCATCGATAAAATAAATACATAAATTATGTGTTATTTTACACATATATTGCACTCTATAAAAAAAAATCAAATACCGATTACAATAATATCCGAAATAATATCTAATAATATCACGAAAAGTACTTATGATTTTAAAACCAATTTGTTACTAAAACTTATCAGTCATGATAAAAATATCTGTTGTGACTAGAAACGAAACCTTGTTTCTTTTGCTTTTTACATAATTTGTACAAAATTTTAGCCTTAGTTCTTTGCGGCAAGTACAAATACTTTTTTAATTTCAATACTTAGTACTCACTCTACTCATTCCTTCCGGTGCAATTGCACAATTTGCAAAAAATTGCATTACAAATCTTTGGCTCACTCTTAATCGTATTTTTTGTCCTCGAAAGGGTTAAGTTATAAATTAAAATTAGTAGTATAAAAAGTGGTAACTAAAATTGAAAAAAGTTGAAAAATATTACTAATCTTCTGATTTTTCGGCCTTGGGTTCCTCCTTCGCACATTCTGCTTTAGTTTTCTCTTCCGCTACTTCAATTTTCTCTTTGTCGTACTTTTCCCATTCATATCGGCCCGGAAGTGGTTTTTCTTCAACGAAATCAAAATTCCACCTTTCTTTTGCCTGAAAGTTCTCATTTTTTATTGCATAACAATGAAATTATTAACTATTATTATATAATAATAATTATTATATCAATAACCTTTTCTAAATCTTTTTTGTGTTCTTCGATTGCAATATTGAGTCCATTGTCACTGTTTCCAGGCTTTTCTCCATCAGAAAACAACCTTCGACGAACTTTTTGGATTCTAACTACTTCTGGGGCATCAGAGTTCTGATCTTGCATCGCAAGTCGAGCCCTGAAACAAATAAAAGTCAAATTTAGTTAGCCACAAATCTGGGGAATCCAAACGTAAACAGGCAGGGCCGTTTGAACCGTTTCCAATTGGAATACATCATATTGCGCAATATACGAGAGTGCGTATCTGCGCATATCGCGCAACATACGCAATCGAGTACCCGCGCACTGCGCCCTTCTGTTACGCTTCTGGTGTTTTTCATGCACGAGTGGCAACCGTATCTCGGCCTGCGAGCTAAGAAACTGAATGAGACAACAGTTCTTGGAAGGCCGAGACCGGAGGGACGGAAACCGAGAGTTTGGTGTAATTGTTCCAAAATTAATTTTCAAAATCTGTCAGGCCGTTTAAAAATTACATGTTGCTATTTTTAATACTTTTTTACCATCAGAATGACGTCACCAATATGAACAACCCCCTCTCCATTACAAGTCCAAAATTTTCCTTCAATTTCATTTAATCATCAATTTAAATAAGACAATGAATTTTTCACACTAGATTTTTCACACTAGATTTTTCACGAAAGTAGTGCAATATATTTTTTGAACTACAATTATTGTATCGGATTGCACTATATATTACATTTTCAAGAATGAATTTTTAATTAAAAAATATTAATTTTCTACCAAAAGAAATTAATTTTCGACTACATTTTTTTTATTTTTTCTTCTTCAGAAAACAGCTATCTGTTAAACCAGAAAGGATCAATTTTCAACAAATCAGTTAGATTCCCAACAAAATAATTGAATTTTCAACAAAATATTTAAATTTTAAACATAAAATGATAACTCTTCGACAAAAAAAGTGAATTCTTAAGGACGAATTTTGAACTTTCAACTAAGCAGTAGCATATTTAATAAAAAAGATAAATTTCCAACCAAAAAATTTAATAGTTGATATTTTAAACCAAAAAGTTTTTAAGGTTTGAATAAAAAAGTGTAATTTAACCAAAAAAGACGATTTTTTGAGTAGACAATTGAAATTTCAATTTAAAAACAAAAATTTTTATTTCCGAAAAGTCTAATTATAAAGAAAAAGAGTTAAATTTTCAACAAAATATTTGAATTTTTATCAAAATAATAACACTTTAAACAAAGCTATCAATGTTCTATTGTATATTAGTAGATTTTTTAATTAAAAAAATTAATTTTCTATAAAAATAAAAAGGAATTAACAATAAAATACATGCCTTTTCAACCAAATTATTAAAACCTGAACAAAATACAATTAATTTTTAACTAATAATAGAATAGTTCCATTCGCAGTTAAAAAAAAAAATATCTTTCATGCAAAAAATAACGATATATCTAAAAAAAAGTTTAATATTTACCCAATAAAATTAATTAATTTGAAATTAGTTAATTGAATTTTGAACGAAAAACGATCAATTGTATTAATGAAAAGAATTTGCAGCAAAATACATAAATTTAATAATGCAATTTTTAATTTTCGACCAAAAAAAATAATTATTCAAACAATAATAGAATAGTTTAATTATTAGTTGAAAAAACGAATTGCCTACCAAAAAAGAACGAATTTTATAATACAATAGAAAAATATTAAATCTTCTACTAAATAGTAGAATTTTAAACCAAAATATTTGATTGGCCCAAAAAAATGTGTCGGTTCTTTTAAATAAATCTTCTGGTAGATAGAATATTTTGTTGAGTAAACCAAAAATATTAGTTGGTTCAATCTAATATTTGGCTGAATCATTCAAAAATATAATAGTTAAATTTTCAACAAATAAAATCATTTTTATCCAAAAAGAACATATATATTAGAAAACAATTAAACCTTCAACTAAATAGTATCATTTTTAACTAAAATATTTGACAGACCCCACAAAATCTTTTCGTTGTTTCAACCAAAATTACTGGTAAATAAAATGTTTGGTTGATTGAACCAACAAATTTTGTTGAATCAACCAATACTAGAATATTTAAATTTAAAAAAAAATACGAACTAATTTTATAGAAAATAGTTAAACCTTTAAATAAATTTTCAAAGCAACAAAAAGTAGAATAGTTAAATTGGCAATTTAAAAAATAATCATTTTTAACAAAAAAAGAGCGTATATCAAGAAAATTGTTAAATCTTTTGCTAAATAGTAGAATTTTTAATCAAAATATTTGATTTGCCCAAAAAAATGTGTTGGTTGATTCAACCAAATATTCGAGTAGATAGTGTTTGGTTGTTTCAACCAGAACCTTAGGTTGGTTCAATTAAATACTTAGTTGAACCAACCAAAATTTGTTTGATTAAACCAAATTTTCATGTATATCCAAGAAAACAGTTTTATTAGTTCAAGAATTTTTTTCTAAGTGCAACAAGTAACAAGTGCAAGAAAAGGCCGCGAAAAATCAAGATCGTCGGTCAATATACCGTTAGATGCATTGGCATGTACTCAACTTCCGGCATTAAGTACAAACCTGTGTTGTCTGTAAACTGTAAATGCGCAAATATTTTATTGTCCAACTTCTCTTATAAATTTCTGAAATTTGTTAATCTTAACAATAATCTTAATATTTTGTAAACTATTGTTATAATTTTCACATTTTTAAATAATTTATTATTTTTAAAATGGGACATTGAATAATGAAATGAAATAACCTCGTTCTAATATCGGGTTAATAATTCTCTACATGAAGGGTGACGAAAACAAAATGCAGGGACCGGGCAATTGCCAAAATTACTGTTAACTCAATTACTGCATTGTAGCATCAGCAAAACAATTCTGCACGATTTATGTTCGTGTTACATTAACACCAAGGTCTTTCGCTCTCCCTGGTAATTTGTATAATTAAATAATCAATTTGTCGCGTCATTAGCACTGCATTCCTTAAATTTTTATCCATAATTAATTGCTTAGTCGATTAATTATGTATTAATCTTTTTTGAATTATATAAACTTCAAATTAAAACAGACGAGATTTGACTGATGAAATTAATCAAGAATACTTTGACTGAAGGAACAGTTATTTTTACTGACAAAACAGTCGTTTTAATAGTTGAATCAGTCATTAACAATGACTAACTTTTTTGCTATGATAAGCCAGTAATATTATTTCTAAATTAAAATTATTGTTAGTATTTCTTCATTTTGAGAAATTATTTAAATTATCCATAAATGACTCATTAACACATTGAAAGTTACTAGTTATGTAATTTAAAAATATTGATTCAATTAGTGAATGTTACTGACTACTTTATTTTAAATGACTTATTTAATCAATGAACGATACAGTTTAGATTATTCAAAATTACTGATTCAGTCAGCGGGATTTACTGATTAAATCCATTATTCTTTATTGATAGAAAATAAATATTTTTGGTTCAAAATTGAACTTTCCTTTTAATTTTTTTTTTAAATTTGAACTTCATTGTTAAAAATTAATTTCTGGCTTGAAGGTTTATCACTTTAAGCTAAGAAATTATCTTCTTACTAAAAATCGAACTAAGTTGACATTTTTTTGTTTTGAAAAATAATTTTGTTAATTAAAAATTGATTTGTTTCATTTTTCGATTGACAATTTGTCTTATTCAGTTGAAAATGCAACTACTTGGTTGAATTCTACTGTTTTCATTTCAAATAAAAATATTTTTATTTTTAAATATCACATATTACATTTTTCATTCAAAACTTCTGCTTTGTGAAAAATTAATTAATTTAGATGAAGATTTATTACTTTAAGTTGACAATTCATCTTCTTGATAAAAATCGAACTAAATTAAAATATTTTTGGTTTAAAAATTAATTTTGTTAATTGAAAATTGATTTGTTCCGTTTACGGTAAGAAGTTGATCTTTTTTTAGTTAAAAATTAAACTGTTTAGTTGAAAGTTAAACTAATTCTTTGTTCTTTTGTTGAAACTTTAATTATTTGCTACAAATTCCATGTATATTGTTAAAAACTCGTTTAGTTTGTAAAAAATCAATCCTTTTTTTTTTAATTCATCTTTTTGGTTCAATTCAATTATTTTTTATTTAAATTTTAATATTTTATGTTTGAAATATCAACTATGAAATTTTTTGCTGAGAAATCATTTTTTTTTAATTGAAAATTCAGGTAATTGGTTTCAAGTTGAATTGCTTTGTTAAACATTTGTTTTATTGTTTTAAGATTAAATGATTGGGTTAGCAAAATTTTTCGCTTTTTTGGTAAAAATTAATTTTCTTAACTAAAAATTTATCTATTCCGTTTTTGTTTAAAAATTTATCATTTTTGATTGAAAATTCAACTATTTGGTTGCAAATTCAACTATTTGACTGAAAATTTACCTTTTTGGTTAATTTAAACTTTTCTTATTTCAAATTTTAATCTTTTTGGATTGAATGCTACCTCTTCTTGGTTAACTTAAACTATTTTTCATTTTAAATTAAAATCTTTGTGATTTAAGTGTAAACTGTTAAATATTTTGTTGAGAATCCATTTTTTCTTTTTGTTCAAAATTCATTTTTTCTCTTAAATTCGTCTTTTTGGGTAGAAAATTATCTTCTTTCCAAAAAAATAATTTGTTTTTTGTTGAAAAAATCCACTACTTTTTTATATAATTATTCTTCTAGTTAATGATTCAACATTTTAGTGGAAAATGTATGTGCTTTCTTGAAAATTTATTTATTTTTTATTTAAAAATTAATCTTTTTTAGTAGAAAATATAACTATTTGATTGAAACTTGAACAACTCGATTAATTTTTTTTCCTTGTTAAATATTCATCATCTTAGTTCAAAATTCATCAGTTAATTAAAAAATTTAAATATTTTGTTGAAAATTAATTTTTATTTAAAATTTATTTATTTTGTTGAATAGTTTTCTTTTTCGGCAATAAATCAATCTGCTTTCCGAAAATGATTTTTTCTTTTAAAATTTCAACTACTTAATTGAAAATTGAACTGCTTTATTAAAATTTTATTCTTTTGATTCGTGATTCAACATTTTAGTTGATAATTCATGCGTTTGGTTGAAAATTAACTAAATTGTTTAAAATTTGTTTATTTTTTGGTTTAAAATTAATTTTTTCAGCTGAAAATTTAACAACTTGATTGAAACTTGAACAACTTTGTTTTAATTTAATTTATTAATTCATATAATTTATTTTTAAATTAATTTATTAGTTTAATTTCCTTATTTCTTTAAAATTATTTTCAATGTTAAAATTAAAATTAACATTTATTTTTGTCACCCTAATAATCTCTAATGACTATGTTTCACTTCAACGAACATTACCTTGTAACTCGCAGAAGTAATAATGCAACTACAACTGCATTAGCACGCGTCCAGATAACGTGGACAATAATATCTATCCTTGAAAATGCCGTTTGTTTACAAGCAGAGAATTTCAGTTTCGTTTCGCAATTTAAATAAAACTTTGAAAGCTACAATAATTTTTGAGACGAAGAACTATCATGGTTATTATTATTATTATTATTATTATTATTATTATTATTATTATTACACCATTAAGCCATTTCCCTTTCGGGGTAATTTAACATATTTTATTCTTTATCGAACTTTTTTCGATCGCCATTCGCCGTGAATTGATTTTTAATGACGAAAATTCATTTGTTGAAAATCGAAGATAATTCGAGAAAATTGAATTTTCTACTGTTCAAATTTAAAGACAATTTTTTAAAAATTAAATTTTTAAATGTTGACAAATTAAGAAAATTTAATTTTCAACTGTTAAATTTTTTTAAATATATAAATTAAATTTTGAGCTGTTGAAACTTTGAGAAAATCGGTAATTGAATTTTGAACAGATTAAAATATAATGGTCGTAAATTGTAGATTATTGGAGAAAATTAAATTTTCAGCTGTTGAAATTTGAAGAAAATTAAAAACTCAATTTTTAAATATTTAACAAAATTAAGACCTCAATTTTCAACTGTTGAAATTTAAGAAAGTTTATTAATGAATTTTCAACCGTTTAAATTTAAAGAAAATTGAAAATTGAATTTACAACAAATAAAAATTCAATTGTCGAAAATTAATTAATTTCAACAGTTGAATTTTATCTAATTTTCGGATTATTTTAATTTTCAACGTTCCATTAAGAACTATTTTATTTTTATTATTATTTTTTTTATGTAGTAACCATTTTAGGATTTCAGAAGCTTTCCCTTTAAAATATTTAATTTGATTTTAAATTTCAATTTTAGAATACTGTCAAATTTTAATCGCTTCGAATTGGAAATTTTTTTATAATTCACAAGTTAAAAATGTCTAATTATTTAATTTTCAGCGCTTTTGATTTGAAATAGTAGTTATTCTATTTATTTTAATTTAAAACGATCCAATTTTTTAAACTGTAATCTGAAACTGTTCAGTTTTGAATTTCTTAAATTGTCCTATTTTCGAAATTTCTAGCGAAATTTTAATCTAAAATTATTTCATTTCCAGAATTTATAATTCTAAATAAAACTATTTTATCTTGAATGCTTTCAATTAGAAATAGTACAACTTCAACTCCTTTCTAATGGAAATGTAAAATTAAAAAAATTTTGTTTAAAATTTGTCAATTTGGACAGCTTTTGGCTAAAAATGTTACACCTTAAAATGCTTTGAAATGCTTTTTTGGAATGCTTTTATTTAGAAATGATAGAAGGAAAATTCCTTTTCATTCCATTTGAAATATTGCTTTTTTTTAACTTTTACCTAATCTACAATTATTTTATTTAGAACGGTTTCAATTAAAAATCGGCCAATACCATTTTTTATTTCAAAAACTTTAATTTCGAAGTTATTAAACAGTCATTATTATATCAAACATTTAATAAACTCCAAATACTTAAAAAGTTTTTTAACGTGTATTTTAAAATTGTTTATATTTTTAATGTTCATAAATAAAAATCTAGGAACGTGAACTCGCATTTTGAGCGCGTGCATTTAATAATAGTGTGGAAATAATTGACAAACGGTTAGTCGATTTCAAAATCAGTACACTTATCTACAAAATAAATAATACTTACGAAAGACATAAGTCTCTCATTATCTCTAAAATTGACGTTCTTCACAGAAACTTCCTTTTTCAGAGTGATAATATACAAATTGATATTCGGCTTGAAATTAAAGTCCAGTTTTCGCCGGACCCATAGGTTATGAAACTTTGACACGTGCTTCTATGCTAAGATATCACTTATTTATTTAGAATTTTTTCAAGCTTATAAAAAGAATTTTTATTCCTTGCAAATCACAGTTGGGTTACTATAAATATATAAGATTTGTGGAGATAATTTAAAAATTTTGAACACAACAGACCGAAACTCGGCGTCACCGGTGCAGAATCGGAGACGAACCGAGTGTTTGGGATCGATAAGTCTGACATTCGTGGGGGTGACTTCGTCACGAGGGTTGAAATTGATGCGCGCGCAAACCCTCTGCGCTTTGCGTCTGCACCGTATGTCCCTTTAATCTGTTTTAAATCAAAAATTTTTTCTGATTAAAAAATTTTTTTTCCTATTAAAAATACAGATTTCTAGGGAATTCGATGATTTCACGAGATTTCGAAGGTTTTTAAGAGATTTTGAAAGATTCCAAAGTATATCCAGGAATTTAATATTTGGTCAAATTTGTTATATTTTAAACGATTTAAAGAAATTCCAAAGGATTTCCGAAAATAATACAGGATTTTGAGGGATTTCGAGGAATTTTAACCGGTTTTAAAAGATTTCAATGGATTTTAATATACCTCAAAGGATTTCGAGAGATTCGAAAAGATTCCTAGGGATTCTCAAGATTTCAAAGGTTTTGAGGGATCTCGCAAGATTTCGGAATCTTTCTCCGATTTTGCCGAAAAATGAAATTCCTGAAGCTGTAAAATTCCCGAATACAATTCCTGAATTGGAAAATTCCCAAATAATAAAATTCCTAAATTGGAAAATACCGAAATAATAAAATTCCTGTATAATAAAGTTTCTGAATTCGAAAATTCAAGTAAAATAAAATTCCCGAGACTGTAAACTTCCTGAATTGGAAAATTAAAAAAAAAAGTCCAAATAATATAATTATCGAATAATAAAATTCCAGGAAAATAAAATTGCTGAAACTAAAATTCCCGAACTGGGAGTTTCTAAAATTATTTTTCTTTTCTTTCCTTTTTCCTTCTCAACTTTTACTCGATTTTTTGTATTTTAACGGATTTTAAGAGACTTAAAGTAGTTTTGATAGTTCTAAGGGTTAAGAATTTTTATAATTTTTAACTTCCTTGAGAGATTTAAGGGATCTTCAGAGAGTTGAGTCGTCTTAAAGTGGTTTCAAGAAATTATGTAAAATATCCATGGATTCAAAAGACTTCAAAGAATTTTTACATGATTTAAACAATGTTGAGGAATTTATTATATTTTCAAAATAGTTTAAAGGATTGCAAAAATTTTCAGGATAACATTCAATTTCGCTAAGACTTTCCAGACTCCCGAATTGAAAAATTCTCGAATAACAAAATTTCCAAACAATACAATTTCCGAATGATAAAATTCATTAATTGGAAAAATCCTGAAAAATAAAACTTCCGAATTAGAAACTACTCGAAAAATGAAATTACTTAATCAGAAATTCTCGAAAATTTCCAAATAATAAAATTTCTGTATAATAAATTTTCTGAATGGAAAAATTCACGAGAAATAAAATTCCCAAAACCTTAAAAATCGTGAATTAGAAAATTCCCAAATAATAAAATTCCTAAATTGAAAAATTTCCAAATAATAAAATGCCTGAATTGAAAAACTCTGAGATCTGCAAAATTTCTGAATTGGAAAACTGCCCAAAAATAAAATGGCCCAATAACAAAATTCCGAAATAATAAAATTTCCTAAAGTTTATAATATTATTGAATTTTAACAGTCAAGAAAGAAAACTTCCGAATTATAAGATATCCGATGTACAAAGTTCCCGAATTATAAACAATTACATTTTTTATCATTATTTTTTTTCAAATACAATAATCAAATATCAACAAAAAAATTATTTTTAATCTAACTTTCATTCAAGTAAGGATTTTTTTGAAAACGAGGAAAAATGACAGCAGAATTTTAACAAAAAATATGCGTTTCAATTAGATATCCAACTTTTATTTCGAATATTTTTGTCACATTTTTTAAAAAGAAAACCGATTAATTTTTTCAAAAAGAGTTGTTAATAATTTAATTAATAATATTTTTTGCGAAGAATCCTTTTGAGACTAAACCTGGATGCACATAGACCCATTTTTTTACAAATAAAATAAACCTTAATCTTAAAATCTTAAAGCGATTCCTCAAATAGTTTTCGAGATATTGAGCTTTTTATATTCAAATTATATCAAGAAGCCAACCACCCACGTTCCCTTTTTTATGTACTTTACCTGGGATAAAGTGAGATCGACGTGACCTAAACCCATTTCCAGGAATTCTTTAAATCCCTTGTCGGGGGTAGAGTGAATTCGGCGACAACCATCCGACAGGCACATCCCCCCCTCCCAATTCCAGGAGTGCCCCTCGCTTTTTATATCCCTTTTAAAGATTTTTTAAGGGTATGATGATTTTGATGACACTTACCCACCTGCCACATGCTGCCCCATTTCCAGTGGTCACCATCGTTTTTTATATCCCTTTATTGGGGGTAGAGTGTGTTTTCCGACACTCAAAATCCACTACCTCCCAAATTTTCAGGGGTGACCCCCGTTTTTATATCCCTTTTTGAGGGCAGGGTGAGTTTGACGACACCCAACCTACAGATAACTCCTCCTCTATTTCCAGGGATCACCCCTATTTTTTATATTCCTTTTTACCCGACAGTCACACACTCCCCTATTCCCCCACTCCGTTTTTGTAACCGTTTTGTTGGGACTAGAGTAAGTTCGACAGCAACGAACCACCAGACACGCACTCTCCCATTTCCAGGGGTCACCCCCCTTTTTGTATCCCTTCTCGGGGGCAGAGTAAATTTGGCATTACCCACTCCGCGGCCAGGCCCTCCCCCCTTTCCAGTTGCCAAATTATTTTTTATATTCCTTCCCGGAGGTTTAACCCTCAGCCGCAATCTCTCTCATTTCAAGGTCACCCACCAGCCACACACTCTCCCATTTCCAAGAGTCACCCCCCTTCTTGTATACCATCTCAGAGGTAGAGTAAATTCTGCAACACTCACCCCACAGCCAGACCTTCTCCTATTTCCAGGGTTCACCCTCATTTTTATATTCCTTCTCGGAATTTAACCCTTCCTGGGAGG
>NC_046659.1:125889778-125907831 GCF_010883055.1 Belonocnema kinseyi | reverse complement strand
GGGGGGTGTCAAATGAGTTCTGCGATACTCACCCATCATTCTCTTATAAAAAAGAATATCTCGAGATCTATTTCAGATATCCGTCCGCCCATGTGTCCGTCGTTCACACTATTTTCTAATGAGGGATAGCCAGGGGAAATTATGAGACGGGAAGGGAGGAGAAAAGGGTAGGAGAATTATGATAAATTGGAGGTATTGAGAAGGATAAGGGAAAATCAGAAGAGGGGAGGTAGGGGAAATCTGGGCGATGAGGTGTGAAAGGGAAGTGGGGAAATTAGGGATGAAGAAGCAGGGGAAATGAAGTTTGATGACGGGCGGGAAAGTAAAGGGCAATTAGGAGGGGAAGTAGAGAGAATGATTAGAAATGAAGGTTAGCAGGTGAGGGTTGGGGAAGGGAAGTAGGGGAAGTATTTTTCAGCTAAGGAATTAAGTATAGGTGAAAATAGCCTAGGAAAAAGTTCGGGTGGAAAGAAGGGTAATGTAAGGGGAGGGGATGTAGAGGGGTTAGGGGGAGGAGAGGGAAAGGTTTGAACAACTTAATAACGTCATAATATAAATGATCTAAATTATTCTGCGATACCCACCCATCATTCTCTCATAAAAAAGAATATCTCGAGATCTATTTCAGATATCCGTCCGTCCATGTGTCCGTCGTTCGCACTATTTTCTAATAAGGGATAGCGAGGGGAAATTATGAGAGGGGAAGTGAGGGGAAAAGGGTAGGAGAATTATGAGAACTTGGAGGTATTGAGAAGGATAAGGGAAAATCAGAAGAGGGGAGGTAGGGGAAATCAGGGCGATGAGGGGTGAAAGGGAAGTGGGGAAATTAGGGATGAAGAAGCAGGGGAAATGAAGTTTGATGACGGGCGGGAAAGTAAGGGGCAATTAGGAGGGGAAGTAGAGAGAATGATTAGAAATGAAGGTTAGCAGGTGAGGGTTGGGGAAGGGAAGTAGGGGAAGTTTTTGTCAGCTAGGGAATTAAGTATAGGTGGAAATAGCGGAGGAAAAAGTTCGGGTGGAGAGAAGGGTAATGTAAAGGGACAGGGTGTAGAGGGATTAGGGGGAGGAGAGGGAAAGGCTTGAACAACTTAATAACGTCGTAATATAAATGATGTAAATTTTTCTAATTTAATCGACATCTCGAAAACTGTTCGAGATATCGATTTAAAAATTTCAGGTTCCTGTTTCTTGCTCAAAATCTTATTGGTATCCATGGATACCAAGATTGACTTTCTCTTTTAATTTACACCTCAAAATGCATTTTGAAATATAAATTAAAAAATCAAGTCAATAATTTGAACCTAAAAATCGATAGCTCGAAGACTATTCGATATATCGATTTAAAAGTTGAGATCAATGTTGCTCGGAAAAAATCCTATAGGAACCCGCATTAAAACCTTGCCGCCAAATATTTCGTAATCTTGCACTTGCAAGTATGAAAGTGAAAGGGGTTTGATTACAAAAAAGAAAACATTTCGACTAACCTCGATATTCTTTTTATTCCTCGTGATTGCCGTGCGAGTATAACGGCACGAGATGTATAACGACAGGTCACCACCAAGGCAGAAATACAACTGACCTAACACAAACTAGAGATACTCTGGCTTTAGTCTCGCGGTTTCTCTTCTCTCTCTTTATGTCTGCACTTCACTCCGCTGACTACTCTCTCCTCACTACTCTCTACACTCTACAATCCACTCTCTGTGCTCTAATCTCTATTTCACTATACTCTAATCTCAAGTCTACTACTTACAAAAGTCCAAGTTCCTGTTTACTTCACTTTCATGCCCCCCCCCCCCCCCCCAACTTCCTTGGGGAAACGTAAAAACAGTCTCTATTGCAACCCTGGAAATAAAAATAAATGAATCCTTGAACAAAACATTGCATTGGGGAATATCCTAGATTCTGAATTTCTGATCAAGCGACTGAACTTCTTGTTGGTTTGTCTTATTTGTGAGCTTGCGAGTAGAGTAGAGGAACATAACGGCCAACCGGTTATTTTATTATGCGGCCATTCATCCCGCCGCGATTGCCATTAGTGGGCTAAGTGTGCTGTGCACTCTTCTTTTTTCCATCCTTCAATAACAAACAACTGTTCATGGCCTGCAATAATATTATTTTCTGGCATGGCAGTCTGTTTCATTTAATTTTTTTTCATTTATTCATTATTTGGACTTGAAGATCAGTTGAGAGAGATTTCAAATTAATGGTGCTCACGTTTCTTTTGTATTTTATAGATTCAATTGAAATTTGTGTTAATGAGAGAAAAAAGGAGAAAATTAAAAAGGGGAATTTTCAAGAATTATAAGAATAATAAGATCCCCGAATAATAAAATTCCCAAATAATGAAATTCCTGAATTGGAAAATTCTCGAATAATAAAATTCCAGAATTGGAAAATTGCTGCATAATAAAATTCCTGACTTTGCAAACAACAGAAAAATAAAATTCCCGAAACTGTAAGATTCCCGAATCGAAAAATTGCAAAACAATAAAATTCTTGAAAAATACAATTCCTGAAACTGTAACATTCCCGATTAATAAAATTCTTAAATTGGAAATTTCCGGAATAATAACATTTCTAAATTGGAAAATCCCTGTATAATAAAGTTCCTTTACAATAAAGAGGACGACTGAAAATCCCGAAAAATAAAACTAATGACACTGTAAAATTCGCAAGTCAGAAAATTCCCGAATAATAAAATTTTCGAAAAATAAAAATATCGAATTGGGAAATTTCCGAAAAATAAATTTCCCGGCAGTAAATAATATTACCAAATTGGAAAATTCCCGAATAATACAATTCCCGACCGAAAATTGCCAAATTATAAAATATCCTAATTGCAAAATTTCTGAATGGTAAAACTCCCGAAATTAAATATTAAAAATAAGTAAAAATAAATTTGCATTATTGTATTTGTAATTAATAAAACATATTTATAAAAAATTGTAATTGTTTAATTTCGGGAATTTTCCAATGTGGACATTTTATAATTCGGCAATTTTCTTTCGGGAATTTTATTATTTTGGAATTTGTCAATTCGATATTTTTAGATTTCGGCAATTTTATTATTCGCGAATTTTATTGTTTAGAAATTTTCCAATTCGCTAATTTTACAGTGTTAGGAATGTTATTTTTCGGGATTTTTCAGTCGTCCCTACTAAAGTTCCTGAATTGAAAAATTACGAAAAATAAAATTTTCGAGACTAAAATTCCCGAATAATAAAATTCCTGAATTAGAAAATTTTACGAATAATAAAACTCCTGAATTTGAAAAATTCAAAAAAAAAATCCCCAAATAATATAATTCCCGAATAATAAATATCCGAAAATCAAAATTCCTGAAACTTTAAAATTTCCGAAATGGCAAAATTCCCGAAAATATAAAATTCCTCAATAATATAATTTCTGAATTGAAAAATTTCCGAATAACAAAATTCCTGAATCGGAAAATTCCCTATTAATAAGATTCCTGAATTGGAAAATTCTCGAATAATAAAATTCCTGAACCAGGAAATTCCTGAACTAGGAAACTCCGGAAAAATAAAATTACCGGATTAAAAAATTTCAAAATAATAAAATTCCCGAAAAATAAGATTCCTGAAACTTTAAAATTCTCGAATTAAAAAATTCCCGAATAATAAAATTCCTAAATCAAAAAATTCCCGAATAATAAAATTCCTGCATGATCAAGTTCCTGATTGGAAATTATATTTTTCAATGTTTAAATTTTTGAATAAAAATAAAATTTTCTTGTTGAAAATTCAACATTTGGGATTTTATTATCAGAAGGTTTTTAAAAATTTGAAATAAAATTATTTTTTGGTCAATATATCAGGTATTATATTTTTCGTTAATTTCTTTTCGTTGAAGATTCATCTCTTTTGTTGCAAATGTAACTATTTTGTTGACAATTCATATTTTTTGGTTGACGATGCTTTTTTTTAATTAAAAATCTAGGTGTTTTATGCAAAATTCATTTTATAACTGTAAATTCAGCTGTTAATTTGAAAATTTATGTATTTTGTAGAAAATGCTACTTGTATGTTAAGATACCAACTATATTATTTTCGTCTAGAATTGCTCTTTTTTTGATTAAAAATTAATTCGTTTATGTAGAAAAGTTATCTTTATTAGTTGAAAATGAACTTTTTTTGTTAAAAATTAATCTTTTTTGGTTTTAAAGTAAACTCTTTTTAAAAGATTCAACATTTCAACTAGAAAACTCAAAGCTTGGGTTGAAAATTTATCTCTTTAGTAGAAAACTTTAGTATTTTGTTGAATATTTTTCATTTTTTCGTTGAGAATCCATCTTTTCTTGTTTAAATATTCAACTGCTTAGTTGCAATTGGAACAACTTTGTTCATAATTCTTTTTTTGGGTGAAAATTGTTCTTATTTAAAAATTTAATTATTTCGTTAAGTAGTGAATTCATTAGAGACAGTTATACGAAAATTTCGAAAAGAGTGAAAAAAAATGAAATGAACAAAATTTGTTTATTTTTAATATTTTTGAGAAAATTTTGTACGTATAGAGGAATACCTTATGAGGAAGCCTAAAAGGCCTTGAAGGTATTCCTCTAAAGGTACACAAGTTTCTCAGAAATATTAAAAGTAAACAAATGTTGATCATTTTCTTTTTTCTTTCTCTTTTTTCCATTGCCATATAACTGTTTCATTTTTAAACATTCTTTTTAAACCTTCTTCCGAAACTTTTTTACAAAATTTGACTTTCTTATTTTAATTTATTTCAAAATCTACTTCTGCTTGGGGGCCGCTAGACGGGAAAACCGGGAATTTATGAGACCTGGAAAATCGGGAAATGACCGTGAATTTATTTTTTCACCGGGAATTTGACAAATTTTTAGAAAAAAAATCCTTTCAGCTTCAATTTTAGCCGTTTTTTAAATAATTAGTTTGATTGTTATTTTTTCCAATTATGATAACATTCAGTTTAGAATGCGTAATTCGAAAATCTTTCACTTTAAAAATTTTCCATTTTTAATTTGTAAGCGTACATTTCAATATGAGAAATTTAAAAAGTAAATAATAATTGATTGTACGAGACGTTTCGGAATCAGTTTGCAATCTTAGAATGTCCAGATTTTAACGTTAAAAATTAATCTGTTTCAATCGGAATATCTTATTAGTTAAACAATGTCTTTTTTGTAACTTTGTAAACTATTTTTAATTTTTAAATAACTTAAAAATCATATATTTATGATTAAAGGCTTTTATTAAATTTCAAATATAATTTCACTCTAAAATATTCCATTTTTAAGCCATGCGATTTGAAATTTTTTAATTAAGAAAAAGAGCAGTTACTCAATATTTAGAAATATCTGGCTATTCATTTAAAATCATTAATTATAAATTAAATATACAAAACTGAACAAAAAAGGATAAACTTTGAACGTTACATTTTTAATTGTTCTATTTAACCAAATTTTATTTATGAGTCAAAAATTTTGTATTTTGATCTATAAATAAAAATTATACAACTATTATTCTTAGAAAAAATCGAGTAAGTTGAAGAGATATTTAGAATCTTTGAAAAAATTCAAAATTAATAAAAAAATTTGAAATGATTTTAAATAATTTAAACGAAGTGTCTACATGTTCCGACAAAATCCGACTATTCGTACCAAAATTTCGGTGCAAATAGCCCACGGCCTAATTTAAAACAAAACGTAGATTTTGGCAGGTTGCGAACAAAAAATTTAGAAGCTTTTTCAGAATTTTGACAGGCGTCAGAAAAATAAATAAATTTCCTAGGAAAATAGAAAATTATTTTTTATTTTATATAAACAAATTTTAAGACAATTTTCAAATTTTAACCAGTTCCGAGCTAGTACTGGAAATTTTCGAAAGGGAACAAAATTCTGAATTGGAAAAGGAAATTTTTTCCAAAAAATTCTAATTCTGAGTTGAAGTAGGGAGTTTTCAAATTATAACCCATTCTGATTTAAAATTGGTATTTATCCAACAGAATTACAATTTGTCTTGGAACAGAAAATTAAATAATTGAAATAAATCCTGAGCTAGAAGAGGGAATCCTTTTAAAGAATGAATTCTAATTATAAGTTTAAACGAAATATTTTCGAAAAAAAATATGAATTGAAAAATTCTAATTTTTTGTTGAAAGGAAGAATTTTTGAAAATTATTCAACTTTCGGATTTAAATAACGAAATTAAATTTTTTTTAACAAAATTATAATTCTGAGTTGAAACGAGGTATTTTCGAATTAAAAAAATTAAATTACGGGTTGGAACAGGGAATTTAAAAAAAAATCTAATTCTTACAATTGGTTGGAATGGAGAATTTTTGAAAATAATTAAAATTCTGGATTGGAATAGGGAATTTTTCGAAAAAATGTAAATTTCGGATTTAAACAGGGAATTTTCAAATTGTAACAAATTTAAGTAGGAACTGGAATTTATCCAGGAGAATAAAAATTCTGAAAGGAAAATTATATTTCTTAAACACAATTATAATTCTGAGTTTAAATGGAGATTTTTTTAATCGAATTAAAATTCTGGATTTGAGAAGGAAATTTTTAATTTAAAATAAATTCTCAGTTGGAATTGGAGTTTATTCTAGAGAATAACAATTCTCAATGGACAATTGAGTTTTGAAACAAAATTATTATTCTGTATTGAAACGAGGTGTTTTTGAAAAAAATTTTAATAATGGACTTGAACAGAGAGTTTTATAAAAAAATCTAATTCTTACAATTGGTTAGATTGGAGAATTTTCGAAAAGAATTAAAATTTTGGATTTAATCAGGGAATTTTCAAATTTTAACCAATTCTGAGTTGAAACTGTTATTTATCCAAAAGAATTATAATTTGTCTTGGAACAGGGAACTTTAAAATGTAAATAAATGAATGAATTCTAATTCTAAGTTGGAACGGGATATTTTAAAACAAAAATTAAAATTATGAATTGGAACAGGGCATTTTAAAGAAAAATTCTAATTCTTAGTTGAAACGGATAATATTCGAAAAGTATTAAAATTCTGGATTCAAACAACAAATTTTCAATTTTAAACAATTTTGAGCTAGAATTTTAATTTATCCTTTATCCAAGAGAATAAGAATTCTGAAAGGAAAATTGAATTTTTTAACAAAATTATAATTCGGAGTTGAAACAAGGTATTTTCGAAAATAACTAAAATTTCGGATTTAAACAGGGATTTTTCAATTTTTCACCAATAATGAGCTCCCAGTGGGCACAAAATTTGGCGACGTCTTTACGATATCGTTACGACATCTTTACGACAGCTTTACGACATCCTATGTCCATGTCGTTTCGGTGTCTTTGCGATATCGTAAAGACATCGTCGGGTCATACGAATTAGTTACGACATCGTAAAGACACCTTAACGACATGGGCATAGGATGTCGTAAGCTTGTCGTTAAGATGTCGTAACGATGTCGTGAAGACGTCGCCAAACTTTGTGCTCACTAGGCTGGAACTAGAATTTAAACTGATTTAAACTGGTATAATTTAAAAAATTTTTAAATTCTATTAAACTTTAATTTTCAAAGTTTAAAATTCAAGAGTTTCACATTGAATGCTTTCATTTGCAGTTCAGTTTTTATCAATTCCAAAAAAAAAAACAATTTTTAGATTTAGTGTTCAATTTATCCGAATTTTCAATTGAAGGTCTTGATGTAACTTGAAATTCGGTTAGTTCGGATTGCGTAACGTGAAAACCATTAATTATTCCTGTTTCAAAAACGTGAAGCCTAGGACTAGTCACTAGGTCCACGTCCTCGTGGCTTTGTCAGTGATGCGTCGGCGGTCCCTGACCCTACTTATTCATGACTTGTGGTATTCATGATTTATAGTATCCTTGACCCATGACAGAGCTTAAATATTATTTTCACGTTTAACTTTAAGACTCAAATAGAGAAGTCAGTTGACGTAGAAAAATGAAGTGGTCTGATACCTTAATGACTATTGTGACAATCGCTTTACCTGAATAGACTCAAAATCCAGCCCCAAAAAATGACCATTAGTGTTTAGTACAACAGTCAACATTTTACAAAGTCGAATCACTCTCTAATCTACAATACCACACTCCCACCTTTACATTTCAGATTAAATTGTATTGAATCGTTTCTATTTTCCACAACTAAGAATAGAAATCCCCACTATTTCCCACAACAGAGAATAGAAGTCCCCACTATTTCCCACAAAACGTGTCATCAGAGACAGTAACTGTCTTCAATTACAGTTAAGAATGATTAATGATTTTACAGTTTTATCGCAGAATCAAATTCTGGTTATTCATGGTCATTTCAAATCTGCGGTCGTGAGAGTATCGGAATAATAACCGAGTGGGAAATAAGATAAAATCAATTTCTCACATGCAACTTCAGGAGCCTGTTTTCAGGGTACCTTATTTGATTACAGGAAATGCTTAAAAGATAATCTGGGACAGGTCGGTTTTAAACTTACCTGAGAGAGACACCACTTTAGAATGAGAATCTTCTTTTAAAAAAAACTTTAAAGATTGAACAACGCTTAAGGGGGGGGGGGGGGGGGGGTCAAGACATTTTGTTTCGATTTGTTACGGAAGGGGGGAGAGGGTCCTTCACTCATGTACGTAATTTTTTCAAATTCGCAAAAACTCTCTCCTCAAGATTATCTTTTTAGTTACAAATTTTATTATTTGGTTGTAAATTTAACAATTTTCTTAAAAATCATTCTTGTTGGTTGCAAAATTAACTGTTTTATCAAGTTAATTTTTTTGTTGAAAATTCATGTTTTTTTGCTGATAAGTTAACTGAAATCTTTTTTGGATGAAAACTATTTGTTCTAATTTGTCCTTTTTATTTAAAAGTTCACATTTTTAGTAGAAATATTTTATCTTTCTTAGATAAAAATGCAACTGTTTTGTTAAAAATTCCATTAATTCTTAGAAAATTTGATAAATCATCTGCTACATTTTTCGTTGAAAATTCATCTTGTAAAAATGAGAAGTTAAAGTTTAAAACATTAAATTAATAAAAATAATAATAGGTAAATAAATGATCATTTAATAATTAATTTAAATAAAATTCAATCAAACATTTATTTTGCTGTTGTAGATTCATGATTATAGTTGATAATTTTTATTATTGGTTAAAAATCTAAATATGTAATATAATATATTTTAGGTAAAAATTGAACTATTTGTTACGAAAAATGTTTAATTAAAGATTCATCATTTCAGTTAAAAATTCATACATTTGGCTAAAAATTTAAGTATTATGTAAAATTCATTTTCTGTCGTTCGAACGTTAATTTTTTACAGAAAATTTAACCATTGCATTTTTTTTAATTTCTTAGTGAAAAATTCATATTTTTGTTTAAAAATTCAACAATTTGGTTAATAAATAATATTCTTTGTTTTTTCATTAAAAATTCATTTTTTGGTTAAAGATTAATGATTTTTATTAGAAAATTCATCTTTTCAGATAGAAATTCATCTATTTGGTTAAAAATTTAACTGCTGTGTTGGAAAATTTTTATTTCGGTAAATTTTTTGCGGTAAATTTAACCTTTAATTTTTTAGTAAAAAATCAATATTCTTAGCGAAAATTTTATCTTTTGGGTTAGAAATTCAGCGATTTGATTGAAAGTGAAACAACTTTGTTAAAAATTAATTTTTTTTGTAAATTCATAATTTTTGTTGTAAATTCTTTTTTAAGTTAAAGGTCCATCTTCTCAGTTAAAAATTAATTAATTTTGTTGAAATTTCAACTACAGCGTAGAAATTTTTTTTTTGGTAAGAAAGTTCATTTTCTTACTGTGAATTTAAGCATTCAACTTTTGTTTGAAAATTGATCGTGTGTAATTTAAAATTTAAATATTTGGTTGAAAGTGAAACTACTTTGTTAAAAACTCGTTTTTTTATGTATTTGTACATCTTTATTTGTAAATTGAACTATTTCGTTAAAAATTTATATTTTCAAACTGAAATTCCATTTTTTAAACTAAAAATTAACTTTTTTTAATAAAGTTTTATTATTTTTAGAACTAAAAAACATTTTCCGACTTTCTGCCGCTCTCAAGAAATAGTAGTCTGTATCAGCTCTCACGATTTAACTCCAAGTCATTTTAAATTACACTTTTGAATAAAATTTTATTTTTTTAACTGAAAAAAGAGAAAAGGCGACCAATTTACAATAATTAGTCCCACGTAGTGTCCTAATTAAAATAGAACTTCGAAAAAAATTTCTGGCTTTCTCCCGGTCAGAAAAAATTGAAGCATATTTCAGCTTTCACGAGTTAATTCCAAGTAATTTTAAATTGCAATTTTGAATAAAATTTTACTTTTTGAACTGAAAAAGGTGAAAAAGTGACAAATTTACAAAAGAGGTTTTATATTTTGTTCCATTGAAAAAAAAACATTACCAAATTGGCCCACGCACTTAAAAAATTATACGTAATTATGTTTAAATATTTGATAACAAATGATTAATTAGAGTAGTAAATTAAGGAGAATACCTAATTAAATATCAGATGGAGTGATGTAGTCAGCAAGGCGATAAAAGAGAGACTGCAAGTAAAACCCCAACGACCGTATTATGCAATCGTCAACTTTACGCGTTTTCTAAACATCGCGATATTGACAAATTTCTTATCAGAAGAAATAAACAACAAACTTTGTGGCCACAATAATGCTTCATGATGTATCTTTTACTTTTGTTTAATTATACATCTTATGCAATATTTAATTCATCAAACAGAATATTGTTTTTTAAAGAGGAAAAGATCGAAGGAAAATAGTTACAGAAAGGAAGCAAAACATGAAACAGATGTGCAATAAATTTTAATTTAAAAACTCCTCTACAGCAAAATTTTTAAAAACATCATTTGTTATCTGCAGTCAGGAAATAGACTTTCAGTATTAAATAAACGCGCGTAAAGCGCGCCTTTTCAACTCTCGATTTTTATTTCCTAATAATTAAAATATTAACAATTACGAAATTCATTATTAAACAAATTTTTTAATTTTAAGTTTTAAAACATATTGACTGATATTGAATGTAAAACTTTCTACTTTAAATTATGTTAGTTTATATTTTAGAATTGAATAATTTTAAATTGATTTTTTTAAAACATAAACTTTCAAAATGAAAATATTTTAGACTACAATTTGGAAAATTGGACAAGTTCATTAGAAAGGAGGTGAAATTGAATAATTTCTGATTCAAAGCGTTAAAAATTAAATCATTTAAAATTTAAGAGTTCTGAATTTAAATAATTTTCAATTTGAAAGCGAATAAAAATTCACAACTTGTAACTGAAAAACTCGTTGTAAACTAAATTAAATGATTTTATTTAAAAGCTTCTGAAATTCTGAATATTTTTGTATTGAATAAAAAATTATTATTATTTAACATTAAAATTGACGAGCTAAATTTGTCTAATAAGATCAAAAAATGCATTCATCATTATTTTCACCATTCAAAATGTAAAAACGTTTGATCATTAATCTTTCAAATATAATTATTCTTCAAAAACTTTCAATATTAAGCAATGATAAATAGGAAGCATTTAAAATTTAAAAATATCTGCAACGGAACCGCGATGTGATATTAAAACTTGTTTTTACTCAAAACCTTTAAAATTTTAATTATTTTAAGTTAATTAAAATCGTTAAAAAATGTCAAAGTTGTTGATGACGTTTTTTTAAAATTAAAAAATTTCAATTTCAATTTGAATTGCAAAATTAAAACATACGAAAAAGAAAAATTTTTTGTTACATTTTTTTTCAAAGTGAAAAGTCTACCTCTACCATTATATTTTTTATGCCGGGATTCATCTCGCTTGCGTAAAATTTTGTTTCTATTGGGTTGGAAATTGAATTACTTTGTTGAAAATTCCATTTCTTTTGAGTATGAAATTAATTTTTATCAACTGAAAATTGAACTATTTCATTTATGGTTAAAAATGATATTTTCAAGAATTTGTAAAAAAATAATTGTCTTGGTAAAAAATTGATCTTTTCTCGTAGAATTAAATTGTTTTTGATTAAAAATAAAATATCTTTTTGTTGAAATATTAACATTTACATGTTTCGATGAAAATTCATTTTTTTTTTGTTCAGATGGTAAAAAATTAATTTTTCTTTAGTTGAAGATTGATCAATTTAGTTGAAAATTCAACTGTTTTGTTATAAATAAGCTCGTTTACTAAAAATGGATGTATTTTCGGTTTAAAAATCTAACTTCTTTGTTAGTAAAAAATTAATCTATTTGGTTAAAAATTAAACTTTCGATTTGAAACTTACCTCTATTTCGCTGGAAATTGTTTTTTTTTCGTGTGTAAAACTAATTTTTTGGTTCGGAAATGCAGTTACTCCATTTTTTTGTTGAAAACTTTAACTTCATAATTTATAAATTAAACTTTTTGACGGAAAATTCATGTATTTTGTTAAAAATTTGTCCTTTTTTACTCGAATTTGACTGGTGACCTTTATT
The DNA here is from genome assembly GCF_010883055.1 of Belonocnema kinseyi. Lineage (NCBI taxonomy): Eukaryota > Metazoa > Arthropoda > Insecta > Hymenoptera > Cynipidae > Belonocnema > Belonocnema kinseyi. The sequence goes on along the minus strand of NC_046659.1, from coordinate 125,895,352 downwards.
TCAGTTGAAAATTTAAAATTCTAAAATTAATCTTCTAAAACATTCGATTTTTTATTTGGTGAATTAAAATTTTTTTTTAATTCTTCCAATTGGGTAGGAAATTAATTTTTTGTTGTTGAAAAATTCCTCTATTGGTATAAGGAATCAACTATTTTGTTACAATTTTTTCCTTTTCCGTTGAATTAAACTACTTAAAAATTCTTTTTTGTTGAAAATTCTTATTTTTAAACTGATATTTAAGGATTCTATTTATGGTTAAAAATTTGTTTGTTTTAGTTTAAAATTAAACTACTTGTTTGAAAATTCATCTTTATTGATCGAAAATTAACTTTGTTATTGAAAATTCTTCTTTTCCAGTGAAATTTGTTTTTTTTGCATTTTTTTTTAGTTGTAATTTCAATTGTTTGCTTGAAAATTCATGTTTCCTGCTTAAAGATTAATTTTCTTGTTAAAAATTTAAGTTTCAACTTTTTAACTGGAAAAATGAGATATTCTGTTTAGAATTGGTCGTTTTTTTATTCAATTCAACTCATTAATAATTCGTTAATTCGTTGTCGAAAATTAGTCTCCTTAACTGAAAATCGAACGATTTGACTTTTGATTGAAAAAGAAAATTTTAGTTGAAAATTCAACTATTTTGTACGAAATTAATGTCCCTGGATGGAAAAAAATTTTCTTGTTAAAATTTGTTCCTTTTCGTTTTAAAAGTCAATTGTTTTCTAAAAAGTTCAAATTTTTAGCTTGTCTGAATTTACCACTATTTTGTTAAAAATTCGTACTTTTGGATTGAAAAATTCATTTCCCTTGGCTAAAAATGAACTTTTTTGTCGAAAATTGAACCGTTTTTTGAAAAAATCATTCTTTTTGGCTTGAAAATTCAACTACACTGGAACTCGGATTTATCACCCACTCCAAGGAGGGCTCCAGCGGCCTTAAGTGGTAAATCCAGACCGTTCAAACGTAATTTAGGGTTGTCTGAACCATTTATAAATATTACGCAATATTAGGAGATGAGCACCCGCGCACTGCGCCTTTCAATTCTCGGAAGCAGTGAATCTGGAGTCTTTCAATCTAAGTTCTAGTCTATTTAGTTGAAAATACAACTACAGCCGATTGTCGGTTGAGCCACAGTGTTGAGGGTTGCCTGCTAGTAGCCTTGTTGCTAAATATAAAGGATCGAAACGTAAACAGTTAGGGCTGTGGTACCGTTTCGAATTAGAATGCATAATATTGCGCAATCTCCGCATGCGAGTACTCGCGTATTACGCCTTTCACTACGCTGCTGGTGTTTTTCAGACCAGAATATCAACTGTCTCTCGTCCTTCCCGCTGAGATGCTGTAGTGCCAGTCAGGGGCGTCGCAGCCGTGTGGGCTGGGTAGGATTGAGCCCACCCATCCAATCGCTGAATCTAATAACAAAATAAACCTAATATTTATCTTTAATTTATATTTTTGAACATATTTTCGGTGAGCCTACCCATGAAAAAAATCGTTCCGACGCCCCTGGTACCAGCATTTCTAGGAATTACTAAAACGCGAATGGCTAAACCGAATGTCGGGTGTACTCAATTTGTTTTGTCGATAATAATGGTGTTTAATGTATCCACACGGACTTAAATTTGATTTTTTGTTTGCAGATGTATCATCATGTTTAAAATAAATTATTTTGCGAAATAATGTGATCATTGTTGACTGTTTATATCTGTCATTGTGATTTACGTGGGTGCTAAAATGCAAAACATCTTGAAAAGAAACAAGGGGTGATTGCTATAATGAAGTCAGTGATATTCTGATAAGATTAAATTTGTAAAGTAGAACATTTGCACTTGCAAAAGGCCGATGATAATGAGAGAATAGAGTAACTGAGGGAAAAAATGTTATCTTAAAATAAGGATTGACCCTTTTTTCTTGTAAGGTTCTTTGTTCTTCGAGTTACCTCTGTACACTTGCAAACGATCCCGTTTCACTTGGTTGCACCAAAACCTGCCTCATTCCACTTTAATGCACGTTTAAATTTCTCCAAAAGAATTCTCGAATATAGCTTTCAGTGTAAGTGTTTAAGACGAGGTTTGAAACAGTTCTGGTAATCCGCTGGACCACTCGGTTATCCGAATTAGTAATCCTATGTAATCGCGGTATTTCAGTGTAATCCGTTGTAATCCACTTTTGATCCGGGTAACCCGCTTTTAATCCAGACTAATCCAACCTAATCCAGTTCTAGCCTTGAGTAATACAGTTATAATCCGAAGTAATCCACTTGCAATCCGAAGTATTCCACATGTAATCCGCTTTAACTCACTTATGATCTTCAATAATCGACTTGTAATCCACGTTAATCCACTCATAATATGTAATAATCCGCTTTTGATCCGGAGTAATCTACTTGTAACCCAGCGTAATCTAAATCTGATATGGAACAATCCAGTTCTAGCTCGGAGTGACAAACTTTTTATTCATAGTAATCCAATTACTATACTGTAATTCAATTGTAATCCAGAGTAATTCAATTATAATCTAGAGCAATCCACTTGTGATTCGGAGTAATCCGATTGTTAATCTGAGTAACCCATTTGTAATCCAGACGAATGCAGTTCCAATCTGGAGTAATCCAGTTCTAACCTTGATTCTAGGTAGAGTTCTGCCACAGATTTCCACTGTTTTGATTGGCTACGATTAAACCGGAACTAGAAGTGATGAAAAGCGCGCGATTTTTAAACCAAATTTTTCAATAAATTTACAATTTTGAAGAATAGAACGAGAAAATTAATATTGTCAGCTGAAAATTCGACTATTTTGTTAAAAACTTGTTTTCTGGGTGAAAAACGAGTTTTTTCAATTAAAATTTTTTTAAGAAATGTTGGCAAAAATTCGTAGTTTTGTACACGATTGGAACCCGAAATATATATTTTTTATCATTCTTGTCTTTTGATAAAATTAGTTTCTTTTGCTAGAAAATTAATCTTCTTGGTTACAATATTCTGATGAAAACTGGTTCTTTGTTTGATTGAAAAGTAATTTTTTTAAATGTAAATTTAATTATTCGACATTTGGTTGAAACGTGATATTTTATAGTTTAAAATTCAATTATTTTGTAAAAAATATATTTCTAACGTGGAAAATTGATTTAGTTTGTTGAAAATTCGTCTTGTTTTTTTGAAATCATTTTTTAAATTCAATGTTTAACTATTACATGATTGATTTAAAATTTACATTTTGCAAATTCAACTATTTTTTTGGAAAATTCATATACATATTTAGTGGAAAATGCGTCTTCTTTAGTGAAACATTAATATTCTGGATTAAATATTTATTTCTCTGGTTGAAAATTTAACTGTTTTCTGAAAAATTCATTTTTTGGATAAAAATGATTTTTTGTTTGTTTGTTAAAAAACTGAACTATTTTGTTGTAAATTTTTTGTTTTGATGGTTGAAAATAATTTTCATAACTAAAAATTAACATGTTCCATTTTTGGTTGAAAATGAATCCTTTTTTAGTTGAAAATTCATCTATTTGGTTAAAAATTCATGTATTTCGTAGAAAATTATTGTTCATGGCTGATACTTCATCTTTTTGCTTGAAAAATCGCCTTTTTTGGTAGAAAGTTAATCTTCTTAGTTTAATCTCTTCTTTATTGATAATGTGTCCCCAAAGGGTTTACTTGACTTCCATTCCTTACAATCTCTCCGCTTATATCTATTTTTTTCAATCTTATCCTTTCCATATATGCAATTATTCACAACTATTTACATAAGTCTTATATCTAGTTCCTTATCTCTATTTCCTGCGATAGCGCAATTTAGGACTTATTAGCAAACGAGTGAGCGAGCGAACGGAGGCGAGAGTGCAAGCGAGAGAGAGAGAGAGCATGATAACACAAACGCATCTTAGTCTACTTAACTTTTACCTTACCATTACTTCAAATCTTTACGCTTCTAATCTAAGCGACTTCCGTTTCCTTTTTCTTTCTTTTTTTTTATACCTCCATGTGCCTTTTTTCACATGCATTCTTTCATTCTCTCTCATTCGCTCCTCTAGCACCCTTCAACTCCTTCATGCATTCTTCTCCTAATCCATCCTCCCCTAGAATCTTAACCACATTCTCTTGCCAGTTTCTTTTATCTTCCATTCCTCTCCTACATCCTCATGTATGAGACAGTACATGCTCCCATGTTTCTTCGTCCCATTCACATATTCTACACTTTCTGTTTTCTTCTTTTTCCCAGTACACCCCCTCCCTTACCTCGCTTCCCAATCTGAATCTTGCTATTCTGGTTCACCTTCTATCTCTCCATCCCTTTTCTAAATACTTTGGCATTCCTTCCTTTTTTATCATCTTATACCATTTATTGTATTTTGATTCCTCAATTATCCCCCATCTTTCTATTAATTGTCTTTACCTCTCCCTCAGCTTCGTCTCAAATTTCCATGTCCTCTTTCCCCCTCTAATACATAACTTATCCCTTCGCGCTTCTTCTCTCACCATATATCCTGGCGTCCTCTAATCTGCCCCTAGTGTCCACCTTATATACCTTCCTCATAAACTCTCAATATCTTTCCTTTCTTTCCATCCCCATATCCCTGCTCCATAACCTAATACTGGCCATATCAGTGTATCACATAACCACATTCTCCTTCTCGAATTTTTTTAACCTTTTTTTCCTATTCCCCATATCTGTTTCATTACCCCTGCTGCTTTTTTTTATCCTTTCTCTTATATGAGCTGTATGACCTCCATTCGTTTGCAAGATATATCCCAAATATTCATACTCATTTACTTCTTCTAACTTTATTCCCTTCTATCTACCTGACCACTCTTTCTTCCTTCCCCCTCCTTTTTTAAACCTCATTATCTTTGTCTTTTCTACATTTACGTTCAGCTTTTTCCCATCTAAGTATTTCTCTAATTCTTTAATTAATCCCGCCATCCCTTCTTCATCCTCTGCCATCAACACTATGTGGTCTGCGTATGCCAGTGCATATATCTTTTCCTTCCCTACCCTAACTCCTCCCCAACCATTTCTCCTAATTTCTTCTTCCAAGTCTAATATTATTTAATTAAATTCTGATACTCTCTTTATTAATCCCTCTCTTATGCCCTTTTTTACCATAACTTTTTGTATTTCGTCTCGATCTAATGAGTCAAACGCCGCCTTTAAGTCCACGAACATTGCTATCATTGCCCCTTTTTCCCTTTTAATTCTCTTATTTACTAGATAGTTCGGAACATAGATGTTGATTATTACTCTCATTCCTTTTCTAAAGCCTGTCTGATTGGGTGACTCGATCTTTTTTTCTTCAACTTCTATCTTCAATCTCTCGGACAAAATAGTTACATATACTTTATACAGTGTTGGCATCAACGTCACCCCCCTATAATCTTTAACGCCCTCTCCTTTTCCTTTCTTTACTATTGGTATAACTACTCCTTATTCCCATAACTCTAGCCAACCCTGTCCTCTCTATACTCTATTACACATTACCAGGTGTATACATATGAAACCGGTATTTTTTCAAGAAAAAAACACATTTATTTCAAGAGAATGATAACAAATATTTTATTCAAAGTATGCGCC
>NC_046659.1:125874760-125889678 GCF_010883055.1 Belonocnema kinseyi | reverse complement strand
GCCAATTAGCACAAATGGTAAGTTCCGACAGTGCCTACAAGTGTGCCTACTGGCCGCTAAATGGCAATACCGGTTTCATATGTATACACCTGGTATATATGCCCATTCCTATAGTTCCTCCCCTCCATATTTCCATACCTTATTTGGAATCTCATCTATACCAGGTGCCTTTCCATCCTTCATTATTCCTAAAACCTTAACTATTTCTTCCCTTGATATGTCCTCTTCCTCATCTCTTTATATACCATATTTTCCTCCCTTTACAACTTTTCTCTCTACTCCTCCTAGCAAATCCAAAAAATATTTCTTCCATTCTACCATTTCAATATCTTGCTTTACTTTTTTTCTTTTTTTTCTTTCTCTGTTTCCTACCTTGCACACCTCTTCTTCCGTCCTAGCCTTCTCCGCCTCTTTCTCAAACCTTTTATTCTTTTCCTCTTTCTATTGATAACACAACCCAGTATACTCTTTCTTTTTTCATATATTCTTTTCCATTAATTTTTTCTTTTCTCCACTCTCTTAATTCTTTTCTGGCCTCCTTTTCTTCTCTTGACAGTTCTCATCCCATCCACTTCTATTCCCCCCTTTACTAACTTCATTTTTGTTTGTGCACTCTAATCCTATTTTTATTTCTCCTATAATTATTTCCATCTCCTCGTCCACATTTCCCTCTCCCATTTTGATATTTCTGACATTTTTTCTAAACTGTTTTTTTCCGTCCCTTGACCAATCTTCCTTACCTAGACTTTTTACATTTATTCCCCTTTTATTCATATTGCTCTTGCTTATTTGTCCCTCTAATGTCACTGTTAAGGGAAACTGATCCGAATCAATATAATCACCTATCTCTAGTTTCTCAACCTTCTCTCTTACCTCACCATCCACCAGCACATAATCAATTACCGTTCCCCTTTCACCTCCTGAGCGTGTATATTTTCCTTTCTTATCTCCTTCTATATTTCCGTTTGAGATATACCATGGCAACTCCTCCAAGCTCTTCAACAAGTTTTTTCCTCCCAATTTAGTACCTTATCTTTGGATTTTCTTCCTCTGTCTTCTCTCCATTCCCTTCCTCCCCTGTCGCCTGTTCCCGCATTGAAATCCCCACCTATTATCAGCCTACTCTCTTCTTTATTTTCTTCAATCATTTCTTTCATCTCCTCTGCTTTCTCCTGCATATCACCGTTCATATAAACCCCCACTACCTTCCACTTCTCTCCTCCTCCTCCCATCATTACCTTTTCTACTATTAATCCTTCTTTTTGTTCTTTCCTGTTTTTCTTATCTTTCCTTGTTATACATTCATTCCTTACTCCCATCACCATTCCTCCCATTGCTCTGCCCTTTTTATTCTTCCTCTTTGCATTTTGCACTTGCCATTTGTATCCTCTTGGTAACCTTCCCCTCACTCTTTCCCATCCCTTTTCATCTAGCCATGTCTCCATCATTATGACAACATCCCATTGTGTAAAATGTCTCATAAACTTCCTATCCTTTCTCTCCAATCCTGCTATATTCCATTAACAAATCTTCCATTCTTCCCTACTTTCGTTTCTCATATTTTTTTCCTTTCTACTATTTCTTATTTTCCTATCTCCTGTTCCTTAATCTCCCAGTTTCCCTGTACCTCATTTCTTACTATCTGTTCCCTTTCTGCCCATGTCAAAACATCCTCTATTCTCTCTGAACTTCCATATAATAACCTCTTCTTTGTCATCACCTCCCTCTTATGTTCCCATTTCTTTAATTTCACCAGTACCATTATCACCTCTCTTCGCACTTCCCTTCCTACATTTCGCATTTCCTCTATTTCTACCTTAGCTACCTTCTTCCTGCTTTTCTAGCTTTTGTTCTAATGGGTGCATACTCTTTTCTGAGTTTTCCCTGACTTCTTCCAATTTTTGTATTTCCTTCTTAACTTCATCCATTTCCCGCCTAATTTCCTTCTTTAATATATTGTCAAAAGCTAATTTTTTCGTAGAAAATTAATGTTCGTTTTTGAAAATCCATGTTTTTAGTTGAAAATTAATCTTTTTTGGTAGAAAATTAATCTTCTTGGCTGTCAATTCATCATTTTGGTTAGAAATTCAACTTTTTAGTTAAAAATTCAATATTTTGGTTGAAAATACATTTTTCTCGGGGAAAGATTAATCATTTTCGTTAAAAATTTATTTCCGTGACTGAAAATTTATTTTGTTGAAAATTCGTCTTCTAGATAGAAAAATGATGTTGTTGGTTGCAAATTCATCTGTATGGTTAGAAATTCAACTATTTTGTTGAAAATTTCAGTTTTTGTTAGAGATTTGTCTTTTTTGGTAAAAAGTTCATCCTTTCGGTTATAAGTAACACAAATTTAATAAAATCAGGAAGGAGTTTAGGGCGATGCGTAAGAAGAAAAAGCAGAAAAAGGAAAAAGAGCTGGAAGAGGAGTTGAGAAGTGCTAAGATCGAAGGGGACGTATGGAAGATAATTAATAGGCTTAGGAAACGTAGAGTGGGGATAAGTGAGAAGACAGGGAGCGACGAATGGAGGAAATTTTTTAAGGATTCATGTCAGGGGTCAGATAGTCGAAAGAGAGATGACGGGATTAGAAGAAACAGAGAGGTAGACAAAGAGGAGCTGAGCGACGAGGAGATAGAGAAGTAGATAGGGAAGTTGAAAATTTTACAGGCAGCAGCGATTGGCGGGGTAGAGAACAAAGCGTGTCTGTTTGGCACACAAAAGGTAAGGCAAAGGCTGAAGGGTGTAGTGAAAAAAGTATGGAGAGGGGAGGGATTCCCAATAGGGTGGAGAGAGGGTTTGATTGTACCACTGTATAGGAAAGGGGATAGGGAGAGGCAGGAAAATTATAGAGAAATTACGCACTATTGACAATATTTACGTCTTGCAACACGTGGTAGATAGAGAATTGACCAAAAAGGGTGCAAAGTGTACGCGTTTTTTGTAGATCTAAAGAGCGCGTTCTCGTCAGTGGATAGGGGGAGGTTGTGGGAGAAAATGGATGAGAGGGGAGTGAAGAGGGGCCTGATTGAGAGGGTTTATGAGGGTTTATGAGGGTATATGAGGAGACGAAAGATAGGGTGAGAGGAGGGGAGGGAATCTCTGATAGATTATGGATGGATAGGGTGTTGAGGCAAGGGTGTCCGCTTAGCTCAACGCTTTTTGCAATTTTGATCGCGGATATGGAAAGTAAGCTAGCGGCCAGAGTGGTAGGAGAAGTTAGGGTAAGAGGAGTCAGAATATGGCCACTCGCATATGCATTTGACATAGTGCTGTTGGCAAAGAGCGAAGAGGCTTGAAAGGAGATGATGAAGAGGTTGAGACGTTACTTGGACAAGAATAAGTTAGAGTTGAATGTGGACAAGGCGAAGGTTATGGTGTTCAGGAAAGGAGGTGGAAGAGATGAGGAGGAGGGGGGGGGGTGGAAGTTGAAGGGAAAAATGGTACAGCAGGTGAAAGAGTTTGTGTACCTGGGCTTCCTGTTTCGAAGAAATGGGGAGTGGATGGTCATATAAAAGAGAGAGTGAAAAGGGCAAATGTGGTGATGAGGCAGGTGTGAGGACTGGGGAAGAGATTGTTCGCAGATGACTCTGAATGAAGAATGAAATTGTTTGATTCGCTAGTGATAAGTGTCTTATTTTACGAAGTGGATGTGTGGGGCTGGAAGGTAAGTGAGGAGGTAAATAGGGTACAGGAGAGGTATGTAAAGTGGATACTGGGGTTGGCAAGGAATACGCCGAACTATATTGTCAGGAGGGAGACAGGAAGAACGAGTTTAGGGATTATAACAGGGAGTCGAGCTTGTAAATATGATGAGAAATTTTTGGAGGAGGGAGGAAGTAAATTGGTTAGGGGGTGTTGGTGGGAGAAGGAGAACAGACGTAGTGGTACAAAGATGGAGGTTGAAAGGGAAAGGTATTTTAGAACAAATGGATTGCAGATGGATGAAGTTAGCAGAATGCACGAGAAGGAAAGAAGGTATATGAGTTGGTTCAAAAGAATGGCATGGTTAAGAGAAGGCAGAAGGCGAGGAGAGAGGCAGAAGGTCATGAACTTATAGCGAGAATAAGGTGCGGTTGTATGGAGAATTATAATAGGTTCTGGCTTTCTAGAGAGAAGAGAATGTGTGAATTGTGCGGGAAGAGGGATGCAAAATTGGAGCATTGGTTGGAGGAATGTGAATAGGTGGAAAGGAGGGGGATAAGCATGGAGGTATTGTTGCATGAAAGGGGTGACAAAAGAGCAGTAGCACGGGTGAAGGGGGTGTTGGGTAAGATAGAGAAGAAGAGAAGGAAGGAGGAAGAGGAATGGAGAAGGAAAGATTGTAAATAGGAGAGGAAGTAGATGTAAGAGAAATGTAAATATTGTAAATAGTAGTTGAGTATTAGGTGTTAGCGGCGGAGACAGAGCCTGGTAATGTGAGGCATAGCGACAAAAGAGCGAAATGTGTACGAGGCGAGGCGCAGCAAGGAAGGTTAGGCTATAGGAGCGAGCGGATTAGTTATAAGGTGTGGATGAATAGTAGTTTGTTACACGTAGTTGTAAGAAAATTCTGTAAAAAAAATGGAAATGTAAGCAAGTCAATTTTTAAGGACAGCAGGCCGAAAAATAAACGTTTATCTGGTCACAAATTTAATACAAATTCATTTTTTTGTAGACAAAATTCATCATTTTTGTTCAAATTCATCGTTTTAGTTGATAAATTATCTATTGGGTCAAAAATGCATATTTTTCCTTGAAGATTTAGTAGAATATTTTTTTAAATTTATATTTTCAAGTTTAAAATTAAACTACGTCATTTAAAATTCGTCATTATCGGTTGAAAATTTATATTTTTTAATTAAAAATTCATGTATTTTTTAAAATATTTTCTTTTTGGGTAAAAAAATACTGTTCTGGGTATGTTTTAAATTTGTTTGTTTTTTTCGTTGAAAATTAATTTTCTTAATTGAAAATTTAACGGTTACATTTTTTATGTAAAACTGATCTTTATTAATTTAAAATTCATGTAATTTGTTAAGAATTTGTCTTTTTTGCAGAATTTTTATTTTCTTGCATGAAAACTCAACTTTTTGTTTGGAAATTAAACTAATTTAGTAAAAAGCTTAACTGATTTGTTGAACATTCATTTTTTGTTTGAAAATTTCTTTGTTTAACTGAAAGTTTAACGATTCCATTTTTTATTTTTAATTTGTCTTTCTTATTTGAAAATTCAACTATTTTGTTGAAAATTCGTTTTTTTATTTGTAAAAGTTGACTTTTTTATTAAAAATGTAATTATTTTTTTGTTGACATTTTTTAAATTGAAAAGTCAAATATTTGGCTTAAAATTGATTGTTTTTAGTTAGAAAGTTGTTCTAAACTCATCTTTTTGGGTTAAAAAATCTCTTTTTTGGTCGAAAGTTGAGTATGAAATTGAAAAAATTAATTTTCTGCTTAAAAAAACGATTTTCATCTTACCTTATTTAAATTTCCAGTTAAAAAATTAATTTTTCAACAAGAGAATCGAATTTTAAACAAAATGACACAATCTTCAAACAATAAAATTAATTTTCAACAAACTAAATCAACTTTCAACCCAGAAGTTTGATTAAAAGATAATATATGAATTTTCAGTGAAAAATTCCTTAGTTGAATTTTGAACTAAAGACTATTAAATTTCATCCAAAAATGGATTAGATAAATTTTCAGTTTGGAAAATAAATTTTCAACTAAAAAATGCGAATTTTTAAGAAAATAGTTAAATCTTCAACTAAATTGTAGAATTATTAACCAAAAGAAACAAATTTCGTACAAGAAATATAATAGAAAATTTTTCAATTAGGAGAAATTAACTTCAAATGATAAATATTTGGATTTTTTCATTCGATTCTATTAATTAAATTCGCATTCAAGCGAAAAACTGGAAAAAAGGGAATTTTGTTTAAAAATGGGAAAAAAAGGAATTCTCTAAAGAAGGTCTAACGAGGGGAATAGGTAAAAGTACGTAATGTCTATGCTTAAATGTCTTATACTTGTAAAATAAAACCACTAATTTTAATTTTTTTTAACATTTAAAAAAGTTTTTATTCAAATTTATATTTTCCATACTCCCTGAGCAACAAAACCTGTTATCCCTCTGCCCTCTGAGAGCGTGTCGTAATTTTTGAACGACTCTTGAGCAATTTTTCAGTAATTATTGTTCCTTTTACTTAGCTATTACGATTGAGAGCAATTTTTTCCCCCTTTTTTGTTTCAAAGATGTTATTTACGTGGACCATCTCAAGTCAACGGTCGCTTTTAATGACAGTGTCACATAAGTCGTGCGAATAATTTACACCGAAGCTCGAAACATTCTTCAGAAAAAGAAGTGTGCGAACATGTTCCCTGAGAAGCTTCCCATCGTGCTTGGCTGATTTCAAAACACGGCTCTCTCCTCAAGAAAACTAATTAGTGAATGAAGATTACACCTTATTCGGCTAATTGTCATCGCCTCAAGACAGTGGTAATAATATTAATTATTTAATAACAGATTACGGAAACTTGTTCCAAACACTGATTTATGATGAATTGGATCATTTTAATTTTAATTTTTCACATATTGTCTTCAATGTTTAAACAATTGAGGATATTCAATTTTTTATTAGAAAAAGAATAAAGTTTTTTTTTAACATAGCAAAACCGTTAAATTTTCGGCGAAAAAAGTTGACTTGAACAACATAGTTCAATTTTCAACGAAATAATTAAATTTCAAAAAAATATTTGAGGTTTCAACCAAATAGCTGAACTTCCACTATTCAAACTCTCCACGTAGGCCCATTAGTATCTTAGGTCTTACGTTTCAGGCACACTTTTTTATTCTAGAATACGATTTTAGCTTCATGTACGTCCATTCGCTATTTCTCATTCTGCCTAACTCTGTACTTCTATTTTCTTGCATACTGATCAACGCCAATTTATAAAACAGTTTATTGCTTCTTTAAAAATCAGTTTGCATTTTTTCTCTCTTTCTGTTTTGATTTTATCTTTACTTTCATTGACTAGTAGCTTTAGTCTCCTCTTTTGGTTTCTTTAATAATTTTCAAGCATTTTTTTCTCCTTATCACTAAGGCCGGTGGTGTTCAACATTATTTGATACGCTTCGTTCTTATCGTGGGCGATTTCGCGGCTTATATTATTCCACCAGACATCACCACACATTCTTCCTGCGACTGCAGTACCACAAACTTTGGTCGCGATTCTAGTAATGCAATCCCATGACATATTTTATGTGCCACTTGTAGTAGAAAATTAATTATGTCAACTGAAAATTGAACTATTCCATTTTTCGTCAAAATTGATCTTTTCTAGTTAAAAATTCAACCAGTTCATCTAAATTCCATGTATTTTATTGAAAATTCGTCCTTTTGGTTCAAAATTGAATTATTTTGTAGAAAATTCTACGATTAAAAAAACATCTTTTATGGTATGAAAGTCACTTTTTTGTTCAAAATAAATTAATAAATATAAAAATTTTAATTTTGTTTCCGTCGCAATTGTGTTGCCCGACAGCTTTACCTCCAAGAATTTCTTAAAAGAGTCTCACAAAGCGTCTAGTATACCGTCTATATCTTATAGTATTTCACCCTCGCTATTTCCCATGCTGTCTAACTCTGTACTTCTACTCCCCTTCATAGCAATCAACGACAATTTATCAAACAGTTTCTTGCTTCTTCAAAATCAATTTCTACTTTCTTCTGTTCTTCTTTCCTTCTGTTTTTATTGCATCTTTACTTTCCTTGAATAGCAGTATTACTTTCCTCTTTTTGTCTCTGTAATAATTTTCATGTGTATTTTTCTCCTCATCGCTAAGACCGTTGGTGTTCAACATTCTTTCTTTTCGTGGGAGGCTGTACGGATTTCATTATTCCACCACGCATGACCAGACATTCTCCCTACGACCGCAGTACGACACACTTCCGTCGCACTTCTAGTAATAGCATCCCGTGATATAGTCCATGTGCCACTAGTACTAGAAAAATGATTTTTTTTTTGTTTGAAAATGAATTTTGTCAAATGAAAATTTAGCTATTCCATTATTATTATAACACCATTAGGCCATTTCCCTTTCGGGGTAGGCGTGACTCACTCGGTAGGAGAAAGGAGTAGTGTGTGGAAGGGAAAGAGATTTTTCAGATTGATTCCATTAATTGTGAAAAAATGCTCTTTTTTAGTTGAAAATTCATATATTTAATAGAAAAATCGTCTTTTTGTTAGAAAATTAATGCAAAATTAATTTGACAATTTCACTACCTGGATGAAAATCAAATTGTTTTGTGAAAAATTAATTTTTTTGGTTTGAGATTCAAGTTTTTGGTTAAAAATGTTATTTCTTTTTCGTAAAAAATTAATCTTCTTGGTTTAAAAATCATTTATTTGGGTTAAACATTCAACTACTTAGTTAAAAGATTAACTACTTTGTTAAAAAATTGTTGCTTGAAAATTAATTTTTTCGAATGAAAATTGAAATATTTCAGTTTTGTCAAAATGATTTTGTGTCAGTTAAAGTACATCTAGGTTAAAAATTCGTCCTTTTTGGTTCAGTACAACTGTTTTTTGATAAAAATAAAAATTTTTCTTGATAGAAATGTCATCTTTCTTTTATTCAAAATTCAAATATTTTTTCATTGAAATATCAGCTATTTTATGTATTTTGTTGAAAATTAGAATTTTTCGGTTGAATTTAATCTTTTATTAACAATCAAAATCTTGTTTGCTTAAAATATCAACTCTTTTTTATTTAAAATTCAAGGATTTTTTATCGGAAATATGAAGTAAAATATTTTGGTGGAAATATTTTAGTTTGGAAATTCATCTTCTCCTGTTAAAAATTAATTTTATTTTGTTAATAAATAATTTTTTTAACTCAAAACCAAGTTATTCCTTTTTTGGTTACAAATTTATCTTTATTAGTTACAAATTCAACTGGGTGGGTTTTTTTATTTAAAATTGAAGGCTTTTTTGGTGGAAAATATCAGCTATTACATTTTTGGTTAATAATGTATCTTATTTTTTGAAAATGAGTTTTTTTAGGTTTTTTTGTTAAAAATTAATCTTTCTAAGTGGAGATTAAAGTGTTCCATTTTTTATTTATATAATATATTTTCTAGTTACAAATTCGACTAGGTGTATTGATAATTCAGGTTTTTTTAAATTCGTCTATTTTGGTGGAAAATAAATACATCTTCTTGACGAAACATAATTTTTGTTTTGACAATTAAGAAAACTGAAAATTAACCTTCTTTATTAAAAAAGTTTTTGTTTTGATTTCATCTCTTCAGTCGAAAATTCATCTTTGCTTGAAAATGGATATTTTTAGTTAAAAATTTAACTATTTTGTTAAAAATTACTTTTGTTGTTGAAATTTCGTCTTTTTTGTAGAAAGTTTGATTATTCCAAAAATTAAAAATTAACCTGCTTTATTAAAAATTGATTTTTTTGCTTTAGGTTACATCCTTTCGGTCGAAAATTTATCTCTTGTTGAAAGTTGATCTTTTTCAGTTAAAAATTTAATTATTTTCTAGAAAATTAATATTTGTATCGTTAAAAATATATATTTTTGGTTAAAAATTCTTGTATTTTCTTGAAAAATCGTCTTTTTTGTAGAAAATTAATCTTCTTGGTTGAAAAATCACCTTTTTGTTTAAACATTTAACTACTTGGTTGAAAATTGAACTGCTTTGTTAAAACTTCGTTGTTTTTTGGTTGTTTGTCATTAATTTTTTTAACTGAAAATTTAATTTTTTGTTAAAAAATGATCCTGTCGAATTAAAAATTTAACTATTTGTTTCAAATTTTATGTATTTTATTGGAAATTAGTATTTTTCGATTGAATTTAACTGTTTTTTTATTTAAAATACAAGGCTTTTCTGTTGGAAATATTTTGGTGGTTTGGTTGTTGAAAATTCATTTTGTTGTTGTTTAGGATTCATCATTTTGTTAAAAATTAATCTCCTTTGTTGAACTATCTTCCCCAAAGTAATTTTTGTTGTAGAAAATTAATTTTTGTTAATTGAACATTTATTTAGTTAATGTTTTTTTGAAAATTTACCTTTTTATTTGCAAATTCAACAGATTGGTCAACACTTTTGATCTTTTTTTTTAATCGTCGAATCCACATTAGTTGAATCAGTCAAAATATATTTCGAAAAATTTACTAATCCAAGTCAGAATTATAATCCCTCTCATGATTGTTTCAGATCTGAATTATGATTTTTTCAGAAATTTGTCTGTTCAAAATCAAAATTATAATTATTTTCAAAAATGCCCTGTTCCAATGCAGAATCAAAAGTCTTTAAAAAATACCCCGTTCCAAGTTAAAATTATAATTTTTTAAAGAAATTCTCTGTTTTAAATTCGAATTCGAATTCTTTTCAAAAATTTACAGTGCCAAGTAAACATTAAACTTTGTTTGGAAAATTAACTGTTCTAATATAGAATTATAATTCTTCTAAAGAATTTCCTGTTCCAACCCAAAAATTGTAATTTTTTTCAATTTACACTGATTATTATTAACTAATTATTATTGATTATTATTAACCTGGAAAGTAGAAAATGCGAAATGCTGGTAAATGTCATTAAGTGTAATGAACTTTTGAGGGAGATGCCATGAATGGAATGCATATTCATTCATTCTTCACGGTCCGCAGGAGTTGGGCACATATGCGCTTCCTCAGATCCAACATATGCTAAATCTCGGTGCAACTGTTGCTTCCTGGATGTAATCCATGAACCTTGAAATATATTCCCAAGAAATCCAAACATGCACACTAGTACGGTCATGGTTCTAGAAATGATAATAATAATAATAGTAATAATAATAAAAACGGTTGCCCCTTTTGCGGATTTTGAAGCTATCCTCTTTTTTCAAAGACCACCTTATTCTACTGCCTTCTCCACAATTAGACGCGCTCACCTCCTGTATGCTGCAAAAAAAGAAACAGGTAAGAGCAATGCTCTCTGCCAGGTATGCATGACTTTTGTTGTCAAGCGGATGAAGACTTCATACTTTCAGATCATCATTCCAGCACGAAAAAAATTTGGACTGTCTAAAAGAATTTTTTTTTAATTATGAAACCCAATTCAATATTAAGGCATCATGGAACCATCCAAATCTCCCCTCGTTGAAGTTGGCAACGTTTATAAAAAAAGAAATTTATTAAAAAAATTTGTTGCGCGAGACCTAAAATTTGAAAGTTGTAAATGGATCTATTTGATGAACGAAGGTGCCTGCAAAAGTTTTACCCTTCTAATGCCTCTGGAACACGCCCCAATTCAACCCCAATAATCGAAAAAATCATAAAAAATGACAGAACATTTAGACGTCAAATTTGAGGGATTATTATAAGATTATTTAGTTCCAAAATTAAATCCAGAAAGTACTGCACCCCTATCTTTTCCTGTACACACTCTACTTCAACCCCTAAAAATAAAAAAAAAATCGTAATAAATGATCCAACTTCCAGACCTAAAATTGTATGCTTCAGAATGGTTCCATTTGGTGGCCAAAGATAGAAAAAAAAGTTTCATTTCCCTCTCCCTTACAGAACAACTTCGCGCTCGGTCTTTATATTTTCGTACATTCTTGCGGAAACCTTTTAAAATTAAAACTCAAAACATCTACCACTGTAATTTTGTGATTGTGAATTCTCTTCTGTTAAAAGAGAATTACGGCGTGCGACTGATTGCTCTCGCACTCCGTGCTCGGTCTTTGCATTTCTCCCGCATTCGTGCGCAGACCTTTTAAAATCAAAGGTCAACGGATCGACAACTGTAATTTTGTGATTGTGAACTCCCTTTCGTTAAAGCTTTTTCGGCTTTAACGAACACATTTTATTCACGTATGTCGTGCTTCGCACTCGATTTTGTCCAAAATGTCAACTATTCTACATTATACACAACACTTTTATATCAAATATAATGCATTTTTTACGTAACTCTGTCCTCTTTCGTCTTTTCTGTCCTTTTTTCCAAAAATTTAATATTTTCATTTTTAATCTTATTTTTTATGTTTGAAAGAAAATCTACTCGTCCTGTCTAAAAATGATTAATAATGAATTTATAGATCTTTTTAGGCGAACAATTTTTTTCTGTTAATTTTAGTTCGTACCTCGTGTCTTTTTTTTCACAAAAATTTATTCAAAAAAGTTAAATTTTTTATTTTGAGTGTCATTTTTTACGACTAAAGCAAAAACTACGTGTCCTATAAAAAATTCTGCTTTGTTGAAAATTTCAAAAAATTTCAAAAAGTATTCAATTTGGTTTAAATTGTTGAAAATTCGTTCTGTTTTGGTTGAAAATTTATCTTTGTTAGTTGACGTCAAAATTTAAATTTTTAGTTACAAATTGGTATTTTTTGGTAGAAAAATTAATTTACAAAATTTTAAATATAAATATTCCATTCATCCATTAAAACTTATCTTTTAGTTTAAAATTCAACTGTGTGATTAAAACTTACTCTACATCGTTTAAAAGTAAACAATTTTGTTAAAGAGTAATTTTTTAGTTGAGAATTCATCATTTTAGTTGAAAATTCTTTTTTTTTTTGTTTGGTGGACAATTTATTTTACTAACTGAAAATTTAAGCATTTTATATTTTGTAGTAAAATTTATCTTTTTAGTTTTTTGATAGAAATGTAATCTTTATCTTTGAAAATTCAATTGCTTTGTTACAAAATTAATTCATTTTTTTGTTGGAAATTTTTGTCGTTTGTTTAAAAGATAATCTTTTTGATTGCAAATTTAAATATATGGTTGAAAATTTATTTGTTTGATAATAAGGATTTATTATTTTAGTTACAAATGTATTTAATTGGTTTTTGGAAAAAAAATTAATCTGCTTGGTTAAGGATTAAACTATTTTTATGAAAAATTTATGTCGAAAATTAATTTCTTTGGTTGATGACTTATCTATAATTTGAAATTCGTCTTTTTTTAAAACTTAAATTTTTTAACTAAAAATAAAACTATTGCGTTTTTATTTAGAAATATATATTTTTCAGTTTAAAATTAATTTAATTTTGGTTCAAAATACATTTTTTGCAGAAAATTTATATTTTTAGATTAAAAACAATTTCTGTTATAAAAAATATTTTTTGCTTAACTTTAAAATGCAAGCATTTTATTGGAAATTAACTTTTTTTTAATTTCATATTTTCGATTTAAAAACTAGATTGGCTTGGAGAAAATTCGCCTTTTTGTCTTTAAATTTTCTTATTTTGTCTGAAATTAAATTTTTTTATTGACTGAGAAATCTTTCCTAAATTTAACCCTTTTGTTGAAAATTTTTCTTTTTAGTTTGAAGATTAATCGGGTTTGGTCAAGCAATAAACTTTTTTGTTGAAACTCATATTATTAGTTTTAATTGCTGTTTTTAATTGAAAATTAAAATATTTTTTGTTTGAGATATCAAGCATTTTTTTGTTAAGTGTTTATTTCTTCTGTTGTTGAATATTAATCCCTTCGGAAGAAAATTTCACTATTTTGTTGAAAATTCTTTTTTTTTGTTAAAAATAATTGTTTAAATTGAATATGTAATTACTTTATTTTTGGTTCAAAATTTATATCTCGGAGTGAAAAACGTAACTATTTTGTAAAAAATTTAGCTTTTTTTGGTAGTAAATTATTCTTCTTGGCAGAAAATTCATATTTTGGGTTGAAAATTGAACTATTTTGTTCAAAATTAGTTTTTTTCAAAATTAATTTTTTCCACCTGAATTTTTGTTTGTTGAAACTCCACGTGTATTATTAAAAACGCATCTATCTTGGTATTTGTTTATCTTCTTGGTTTTTAAATACAAAATCAACTATTTAGTTGAAAGTTCATCCATTTCGTCTCACCTAATTTGTGAATGACCCCTCATCAAATTGTGTATGACTGTTGTCACTAAAAGTCTGATATAAATTTGCAAACACTTTTTTAATAACATTATTGATGTCCTACATGTCCGGTTGTTTTTAAACCTGAAAGAAAAATTTATAACGGTCGTCGAAAATGAAAAATTTGCCAAGGAAAAGTCAGGGAACTTCGAGATTGTGATTTTGTAGCCACCCTGCCTAATCATCTTTCAGGGGAAAAAGCGATGAAAAAAGTTTAACTGAAATGTGAAAAATGACATTTTGTTCTTGATTAAGTTTCATTGTGTATCGGTAAAATCTGAATATTTTGAAAGAGATCCCTGATTTTGCAATAGAATTTTTTTCCTCTAAATAAAAATGATTGTAATAAATGAAGATAGAGACCTCCCCTTGAATCGGCGGTTCCCCCATTTCCCTTTTCCCCACACCAGGTCCCATAAATGCGGTTTAAAACGTTGTCGAGTCCCCCTCGATTTAAAGTTCGTTCCTTACCCCTCGACATCAGTATTTCCTGCAGGACTGTTTCCATCCGGGACGGATGGAACATGGAAATCAGGAAAAAGTCAACGGACGCTCATCACGTGCAACTAATCTTTCTTTGGGGGACGGGTCTAAATTAAAATATACGAGAAAAAGCCTAAGGGATGCATACCAAAGGGTCTGTATGTATATATCCTATGCAATTTTAATTCGCCACGCAACTCTACTTTTACGCTAGACCCTTATTGATTTAATCCTTCCCTAATTAATAGGCGATTTCCTAAATTACATACATGAAATTTATTTCCTTTTGCCTAATCTTTCGATTAACGGCAAATCAAACTCTGAAATGTCTTCATCCCCTGGGAATGGGGACAGGTGACAATTTTTCATGTTGATTTTTTAGCTTTTGGGACATTTTAGTGTTTTAGGTTCAATAAAGATGTCTATGGGTATTTATTTATATGCTGGGAAATAAGTTATCACTTTAAAGTGTTTAAAAGTACCGTTAGAAACAACGTGTTGGTGATCGTCCATAAAATACGTTACCTTTTTAAGTGGGG
>NC_046659.1:125863056-125874750 GCF_010883055.1 Belonocnema kinseyi | reverse complement strand
ACGGTTTGGAAACGGAGGGAAGGGAGAATTCAGTGGAAGTAAGGGTACTTAGATAACGTTCAGTACGTTCCTTGATGATACATTTTAAGAAAGTTTGCGAATTTTTCAAAAGATATCCCTGCAACCATATAATTCAATTATACCTTAAGAAATTTGAAAGTTCTGTTTTTAAGATATTGTGGAAAATTTAATTATTTTGTTGAAAATCACACAATATATTTTTTTCTTTTACCCTTGCTAGTTCTCATGCTATCTAACTCTGTACTTTTGACTTCCTTTATATTGCTCAGCACCCATTTATAAAACAGTTTCTTGCTTCCTTCAAAATCGTTTAGCATTTTGCACTTATCAATTCACCAAGCATCACCAGACATTCTTCCTACAAGAGCAGTACCACACACTTCAGTCGCACTCCTGACAATGGCATTCTGGATCATAGCCGATGCGTTCTCCATATCTTTATTGTTTATTAGCGCCTTTCAAGTGCCAACTATTTTGTTTAACATCGATCATTTGGTAAAAATTCACAATTTTAGTTGCAAACTCATCTTTAGAGTGGAAAATTTAACTAGTTTTTTTAAACTAACTATATAACTATTTATTTTAAGGTGGAGATATTTTTAATTGGAATTTTATATTTTATATTTGAAAATTTAATTATTTGGTTGAAAAGTCATGTATTTTGTTCAGAATTCTTCCTTTCGCGTTGAAAATTGAACTGCTTTGTAGAAAATTTCTCTTTATGGCTGAAAAATTCGACAGTTTAAAATTAATTTAATTAATTTTAATTAATATTCTTATTTTCATGCTTAAAATTCAATTGTTTTGTAGAAAAGACTTTTTTCATTGAAAATTTATCTCTTCGTGTATACCGTCTCTTTTCGTAAAAAATGCAACCGTTTGGTCGAAAATTCATCTTTTTGGTTAAAAATCAACTTTTTGGTTCAAGATTTATCACTGTCTTTGAAAATTAGTTTCTTTGGCTAGATTTTTGGTTGTTAAAAATATTTTCAAAATTGGTTTTTTTTGTGAAAATTAACTTTTTTGTGTAAAAATTTATTATTTTTGTTTGAAAATGTATCTTTTTTCAGTTGAAAATTTGTCTTTTTCTATCAATTTCATCTTTTTAATTGAAAATTCAACTATTTCATTCAAAATTAATTTTTTTGTTAAAGTTTCAATATTTTAATTAATGTTTTTTACCATAAACTATTTTGATGAAAATTCATTATTTTGGTTAATAATTCATAATTTAAGTTGGAAATTTATCTGTTTATTTAAAAATTAAACTTTTTTTTGGTTGAAAATGTAAGTTTTTGATTAAAAATTAATCTTCTTGTAGGAAAAATAATTTTCTTCTCAAGTTCGACCACTTGATTGAAACTTAATCTGTTCTGTTACAAGTTTATTCTTTTTCTCATTATTTATAATTTAAATTGACAATTTAATTATTTAGTTGAAAAATGTTTTTTGTTTTGTTTTGAAAATATATTTGGTTAATTGAAAACTTAAGTATTCCTCTTTTGGTTGAAAATGGACCTTTTTTAGATGCAAATTCAATATGTTTGATATTTCTACATTTCTAAATACATCAGTGCGTAAAATGATTGATGTCATCAGTGAGTCAAATTGATTTATTTCAAAAGTCACTTTTGACTAATTTCTTAGTTGTCAAATTCAAATTATTTGAATCAGTCAGTATTGCTGAATAAATCAAACGGTCACTTGAAATGACTGATTTTCAATTGACGCAAGTGATTGATTTGTCTGCTATCATAAAATTGTGCAATCATTTCTCAATAAAATTCTCCATGAAATTCTGACATTTTAATGAATGATCACAATTGACCATAAATGACCAGTTACATATTGAAAGTTACGGATTCGAGTAATCTAAATGACTGATTGTATTTGTAAAAGTTACTTATTATATAATTAAAAATAACTGATTTAATTAGTGAAAAGTACTGTCGTTTATTTATCTTAAATTTTTTCTTGGTTGAAATATCAACTGCTTTTTAATTGAAATTGAAATCTTTTTTGGTTGCGATATAAGCCATTCTATTTTTTGTTTAGAATTTATTTTTTTTTTAAATTATTTTCTTTAACTAAGGGATTCTTGTGGCCAGAGGAATTTGTTGAAATTTAAATTTCCCCATTTTTCTCAAAAACAACGAAAAATAATAATAAATTTAAGATAAAAGTTTGCGCATCCTGTTTTGAAAAACCAGTTTTTCACTAAAATAAAAAGAAATTATATACAAATTTTTTGATTTGAATTAATAACAGAGTAAGATAAAACAGTCTACAGATTATTTATGTAAAATTCTTTATTAAGCTATACCGATGAAAATATAATTGCTTAATTTTAAAACACTTTTAAATAAAAAATATCTATTGAAAGATTTTGGGAATTTAAAATAACGTATTGAAAATGCAATTAAAAATAGTAACGTCGGCAATTTTGTTTATACTAATCTTAGTTTTTAGTCAAATTATTTCTGAAATTTGTAGAAATAACTATTATCCAAATCTCTGCTTATATTTAAATTTAAGAATAATTTATTATTTAACATTGTTATAAGTTTTGGTAACTTTAATTGCTTTGAAATTATTTTAAAATTTATAAATAATTACTTTTACCTTAAATTTTTGCTTCCAAGTACTTTTTTTGGACTATTTTTATGAGTGAGAAACATAGCCCCGCATTGTGGGGTAAAGTCGCTCACACTGCAAGAGATGATAAATAGTCGTTTATGAATACAATGTATGTTTGTGTTTTATAGTACGAAAGAGGGTCCGATAGAGATTTTTTTTCAAATATCAATACCTAATTTAAATTTCTTCCATTTTATTGTAAAAACACTAGAAAAAATTGAGCCGTTTAGCCCCATTTTACGGTGATTCAAATGGAAAAAATCTTTATATTAATAAGATTTTTAGTTCAGGCAAACCAAGTTTGAAATTCATGTGAACTTTAAAATTGTCTCATTTGAAAATAATGAAAGCAAATAACCTTCAAATTTTCTTTCGTTGAAAAATAATTAACCGGAAATGTAATAATTCCATTTTCTGTTGAAAATTAATCTTTTTGAAGTGAACATTTAACTA
Source organism: Belonocnema kinseyi (assembly GCF_010883055.1). Taxonomy (NCBI): domain Eukaryota; kingdom Metazoa; phylum Arthropoda; class Insecta; order Hymenoptera; family Cynipidae; genus Belonocnema; species Belonocnema kinseyi. Next base: position 125,871,639 of record NC_046659.1, on the reverse strand, counting down.
TTTGGTTGAAAATTTATGTGTTCTTATAAAAATTTGTCTTTATTTATTCTTTATTCTTTGGAAGCAAATTATTATTTTTTTGTTAAATAATACTGTTTTTGATTTAACTTCAAAATATTTTTTGGTGAAAATAGCAACTTTTGTATGTTTGGTTGAAAATTGATTTATTCCTTCTCTACTAATTTTTTTGGTTAAAAATTCATCTCTGGTTGAAAATTGAACTGCTTTAATGGGAATTTGTTTTTGTCGCTTCGTCAAAAATTAATTTTGTTGACTGAAAATTTAACAATTTGTTTGAAAAATCAACTGTAGCCGCAAAATGAACTTTCTTGATTGAAAATTCACATTTTTTGGTAGGAAATTTTAAAAGTTTAAATAGATTGTGGAAAATTTTTGTTTTTGACTTGAAAATTTAACAATTTGGGGAAACATTCTACAATTTGGTAGAAAATTCAACTGTTTTATAGAAAAAAAATTTGAATATTTTTTTGTTCTTTATTGAATGAAAAATCCTTCGTGGTTGAAAAGTTCGCTTTGGATGACAATTCATTTCTTTTGGTGAAATTTTATCTTTTTGATTAAAAATGCTACTGGTGCTTGAAAATAAATCTATTTTGATTAAGCCATAAACTATTTTGTTGAAAAATTGGTCTTTTTTGCTTCAATTCAACTGTTTTTATTGAACTTAATAAAATATTCGTAAAAATATCTAATATTGTATTTTTTGTTTAAAATTAATCTTTGTTGGTTCAAATTTCAACTGCTATGTTGAAATTTTAACTAATTTGATCACTCATAAGAATCTAAGCTATGTAAGTCATATAAATGAAAAAATGGTGACCCTGTGAAGCTCTTTGCCTGGGATGATTGCTACAGAAATTGATCAGCGAACTGGGTCAGAGTAGTGTTCTGGAACGAACGTAAAAGAGTTACGCTTCTCCCAAAAGGGATTTGGCTTAATGGCATAATAATTATAAATATTTAGAGAAAAATGAGGGAAAAGTGAGGGAATTTAAAAAAATAAGTTTTGCGGCCACGCTGTATATGATAATCTTATTTTGAATACTTTCAGTACCTTTGGAAATGGAAAATGTCACTGTCATTGTCATTGTCATTGTTAATTTCACCTTCAAGCAGGATTACTTTTTCCTGATATAAATAGCTTCTTTCACTGCAAATAGATTGGCACACGTCGTGACGTGAGCAGAGATGAATCATTTGCCATTTCGTAACCACGGGTGCTTCTTGCGTACTTGGGAGAGGTCAGTTTAACGAGACTTCATTACACGTATTGGTAGGCCAGACAGAATTTTTGGCACGCCCGCATGAATTACTACCACGATATCTCTGATAAAAGCTACAGTAGCTTCGGTCTCGCCGAATTTCGATACAATCGCGTGGGAATCCTAATCTTAAAAATGTGCTAGTTTATTTTCAAATTTAAAATTAGGCAAAATAGGCGCCACGCGCCTACAAAAAAAGGTTTCGTAGCCTATTAGGATGTAAATAAGTCGTGAAAACCTCCCCCTTCCCATCCCTGTTCCCCCTCTCATTATCTCCACCACCACTACTACTCCCCCCTTCCATAACTTCCCCTACTTCCCCTGTTAGCCTCCACTTCCCCTCCGCAAATTTCAACCATCGCTTTTCGTCCCTTCCCCAAACTCTTCCTCATCAACTTCCATTACTCCTCACTTACGCTACATTTACCCTCACCACCTCTATCCCTTCATTTCTCCCCACTTCTCCTACCTTTCCCTAACCGTGTGAGTATCGAGTTGTCAGTTGTAAGTTGTGACTTTCAAGTTGTAATAAGAGTTAGGAGTTTGGAGTTAAAAGTTCGGACTTAGGAATTAGGAGTTAGGGTGTTGTAAATTAGGATTTATGAGTTTATAAGTTGGGTTTTATGAGTTATGAGTTATGAGTTAAGAGTTAGGACTTAGGAATTGTAAGGATTTTTGAGTTGTGATTTAGGAGTTATGAGTTGTGACTAAGGAGTTATAAGTTCCGAATTTGAAGTTATGAGTTGAGAGTTAAGAATTGCAATTTAGGAGACAAGAGCTTGGGGTTAGGATTTAGGAGCTAGAAGTTAGGAGTCGTGAGTTCGGATTTATGAGTTGTAAGTTAGGATTGATGAGTTAGGAGTTATAAGTTCTGAGTTCAGAGTGATAAGTTGGGAGTTAAGAATTGTGATTTAGGGGCCAAGAGATTGGAGTTAGGAGTTGTGTATTAGGATTTATGAGTTGTGAGTTAGGATTTATGAGTTGTGAGTTAGGATTTATGAATTGTGACTTAGGATTTATGAGTTGCGAGTTAGGAATCGTGAGCTGTAGGTTAGAAGGCAGGAGCTAGGAGTTAGAAGTTAGCAGCTGTGCATTAGCATTTATGTTGTGAGGTGGGATTTATGAGTTGTGATTTAGGATTTATGAGTTGTGAATTAGGATTTATTAGTTGAGATTAAGGAGTCATAAGTTATGAATTAAGAATTGTGACTTGCTTCAACTATGCGGCAACAATATACATGAATTTTTAACAAACAAAGTTCATTTTAAACCAAATGCTTTAATTTTCTCCCAAAATAGTTCAATTTTTAATCTAAAAATGCAACAAATTAAAAAAAAAGATGAATTTATTAACCAAAAAAGTGACTTTCTCACAAAATTGTGAAACTTTTTACAATGTAGATTAATTTCTAAGAAAATAATTGTTTTTTCAACAAAAACATCAACCTCCATCCAAGTCTAATTTTCTATAGAAAAAGATCAACTTTCAACAAAATACATGAATTTTTAAACAAATAGTTGAATTTTTAATTAAAACTGGAATATTTACATTTTCAATTAAAAAAATATTTTTTTACAGGAAAAATTCCATTTTAAAGTCATAGTTTTTCAGTTATTAATTTTCTACCAAGAAAGATCAATTTTTAACAAAATATATGAATTAACCATGTAATTGAATTTTAAACTAAAAAAATAAACCTACAGTAAAAATTGTAATGGTTATATTTTTAATTGAAAAATGAATTCTTAAACAAAATGAAGAATTTTCAAGCATAAAGATTCGCTTTCTAACAAAAAAGATGAATTTGTAAAAAAATAAATGAATTTTCAACCAAATGCTAAGATTTTAAAGAAAATAATACAATTTTCAAGCAAGAATCTTAATTTTCTACCAAAAATGCAAACTTTAAACAAATAAAATAATTTTCAACTACAAGAAAGACAAATAATTAGCAAAAATGGGTCAGTTAAGTTTTTGGTCAAAAAGTGATTTTTTAACAAACAAAAAAAGGTGAATACAGAACCAGATAGTCAAATTATCAAACAAACCATTTTCAACTTAAATCGACAGTATTTATTTAAAAAAAGAAATTTCAAGCAAAGTAATTACATTTTTAACAAAGTAGTTAAATTTAAAAATAAAGAAGATACATTTTCAAGAAAAAAAATAGTAAAATTTTCAATCACAGTTTTTTTTTCAATAAAACAATGGAATTTGCAACCAAGTAGATGACGTTTTTAAAAACCAAATTGTTAAATTTCCTACCGAAAAAGACGAATTTGAAGAAAAATACATTTTTTAGCTAAAAAAGAACAATTTTTTATCAAAAATGCAATATTTAAATTTTCAGGCAAAAACATAATAAATTTTCTAGAAAATAGTTGAAAACTGATTGAATTACTGATGTAAATTATTTTATTACTTCGAATAACTGGATCAAAAGTGGATTACTCTATAACCTCGTTACTAACCGTTTCCAATCGGAATGCATAATATTGCGCTATATACTCGACTGAGTACTCACGCACTGCGGTACTGTCGAGACGAGAGTCGCAACCATTTCTCGCCTACTCTCTCAAAACAATTTAGTTGAACCAACCAAATTGTTGTTGGTTCAACCATAGGGTATGGTTGTCATACGGAAAAGAAAGTATTTAGCCTACCGAGCTCAATTTTTTTGCTATGTCAACCAAATGTTGTTTTAGATGGAGTATCTGGTTGAGTAAACAAAAAAAAAATTGTTTGGGTCTATGAAATATTTTGTTGCATCAACCCAAATTTGTTTCATTACACCAAATTCCCATCTATATTCAAGAAATCAGTTTTTTTGTTTATAAATTTTTTGTCCGCCTGCACTTAATTAAAAAATGGATACAATCATGTAAGCTCTCATTTAAGCAAAAAATGTAATGAAAATAATTTCCTTTCATCACTCATTCCTAAGAGGGTCTGGTTCTGAAATGGGACCCTCGGATATAGACTAAATAAGCAAAGCAGTCTACAATGCGAATAAATTTTTTTTCTTTGAGGATCGATGACGTACAATCTCGTTTACATCCACTCAAAATAATCCAGACACCCATCAGCGATCGAGAGGAATCTTGTGTTCGGGAAGGTTTTGATTTTAGAAAAAAATGGGGATGTTGAATGAAATGTGATAAAAAGATATTTTCATTCTGTAGTAACTCATTAACTTATTACAAAAAGAAAGATCTTTTTATTGAATGAGAAACAGGTTTTTTTCCTTAACAAAGTTTTAATACGGCGCCCGCTCGTGGCATTTTTCGCTAAATGCTTAGATTGGCTACACCTGTGTGTCATCATTCATCGCGGGAAAATTCAAACCACCTAAATAATGCAATGTTGTTGTTGTAAATAAAAATGGTTTATCAGCATGCATTTCAATGTATAAATGTCTTTAAACAGCTTTCATATATTATTATCAAATAATAATTCATAATAATTACGAAGAAAAAAATTAAAATAGTCTGATACTGACTGATTCAAAGTTAATTTTGACTGCTTCAAATAATGCGGATTCGATCAATTTTTAACCAAAAATGGAAAAGATAAAACTTTAATTAACAAAATTAATTTTTAATGGGAGTTAATGAATCTCAACAAGGAAGATTAATTTATTTTAACAAAAAAGACAAATTTAAAAAAAATACATGAATTTTGTTTCCAAACAGTTGAATTTGCAACTAAAAAAGATCAGTTCCCCCCAAAAAAATGGAATAATTAAATTATCCACGACAAAAACAAACTTTTTTTATTTTCAAACAATGAGATAAGTTTCCAACTAAAATGATGAACAAAAAAAAATTATTTTCATTAAAGTAGTTTAACTTTCAACCACTTAGTTGAATTTGCAGCAAAAAATATGATTTTTTGACTGAGAAGAAATATTTTCTGCAAATACGTCGAATTTTCAACAAAACACAAGAATATTCAACGAAAAATTTATATTTTTAACTAAAAAAAGAAAATAGATTTTCAACCGAATAATTAAATTTTGAAATAAAAAAATTAATTTTTAATAAGGAAAACTAATTAGTAACAAAAGAGATTAATTTTCAACTAAATTGATGTATCTTAAACAAGCAAAAAATGAATTTTTAACCAAGTGGTTTAACTTTCAACCAAAAAACACGAATTTTCTACAAAATACATGGATTTTCAACCAACAAGTTAAACTTTTAACTAGAAAAATGTTTAAAAAATAAAATATAGAATAGTTATGTTTTCAATCCAATAAATTAATTTTTAACTAAAATGACGAATCTTGAACCGAAAAATTTAATATTTAAAAAAGCAGTTAAACTTTTAACCAAATAGGTAAATTTTCAACAACAAAAATGAAATTTGCCTGAAGAATTGTTTAACGAATAGATGAATTTAAAACTAAAAAAAAAAAACAAAAAGAATTTCATGACAAAATTGGAATACTTACGTATTCAGCAACAACAAAACAACGAATTTTCAACAAAAACTTAGAATTTTTAACTAATATAATTTTTTTTGTTTAAAAGAAGATGGATTTTCAACTAACAAAAAAAAAATTTTCAACTAGGGACGAATTTTCCACTAAAATAATAATCCTTTAAGGAAGAAATTTAATTTTTAAGAAAGCATATTAACTTTCAGTCGAGAAGTTGCGAGTTGTTTCAAAAATTTATTCGGCGCCAAGAAGGTTAATTTTTTACCAAAAAAGACGAATTCTCAAATTACTCAGTTGAATTTTTTATTTAAAAAAATTAAAGTTGAATAAAAAAAAAATGAAGTATCAACAAAACAATTAAATTTTGAATCAACTAATAAAACGTTTAACTAAAACTATTAATTTTCTAGCAAAGACGAATTTTCAACCAAATACATTTTTTTAACTAAAAAAGGTAAATTTTCAAATAAAAATGGAAAAAAATGATTTTTTAATCAATAAAATCAGAAGATTTTGAATGATACTCTAAAAATAGCCTTTTTAGATGTTTCTGCAAAAAAATTTAATTCGGTTCTATGAAAAAAACACAGCATATCTTCTTCGAAAGAAAAGTTTGAAACTCATGTTTTGGAAATTTCTTTTTTCCAGATCTGAATAATCTATTTATTTTTTAATTCTCGTAAACGATTCCGGGCTTAAGGAAGAGCGCGAGGCGCTTTTTAAAGTACATGTCTACATGTTACTGATTAGATACATTATTTTTTATTTGTAGAAAATGTATCATTTCTCGTTCAAAATTTTTGGGTTAAAAATTTAACTACATGGTTGAAGGTTTAACAACTTTGTTAAAAAATCATTTTGTTCCATTTTTATTTGATAATTTATCGTTTTTATTAAAAAAAATTTATTTGGTTGAAAATTCGTCTTTGGTAGAAAATTAATATGTTTGGTTAAACATTTTATTATTTGATTCAAAATTTAATTATTTTGTTGATGATTCATTTTCTTGTATTAAACATTAATTTTTCAAAATTAATTTCTTTAACTTCAAATCAAGGTTAAAGATGCATTATTTTAGTGGAAAATTTGCCTCTTTAGTTGAAAATTTATTTTTTTAGTTGAAAGTCTGTCTTCTTTTTAGAAAATAGGTATTGTTTTAGTTAAAAATTCAAATTTTTGGTTGAAAATTCTTGTGTTTCGTAGAAAATTCTTTTTTTTGTTGTTGCTGAATACGAAAGTATTCCATTTTTTGTATGGAATTCTTTTTGTTTTTTAGTCTTTTTTTAGTTTTAAATTTAACTACTCGTTAAAAAATTCTTCAGGCAAATTTCATTTTTGTTGTTGAAAATTTAACTATTTGGTTGTAAGTTTAACTGCATTGTTAAATATTAAATTTTTCGGTTCAAGATTCATTATTTTAGTTAAAAATTAATTTATTAGATTGAAAACATAACTATTCTATTTTTTATTAAAAAATTTTTTTCTTGTTAAAAGTTCAGCAGGTTTGTTGAAAATCCACGTATTTTGTAGAAAATTCGTTTTTTTTTTGCTGAAAGTTAAACCACTCATTTTTTGTTTGTTTAAGATTCATCAAATTAGTTGAAAATCGATATCTTTGGTTAATAATTAGTTTTTATGATTAAAAATTGATTTTTTTTATTTTTAAATTTAACTATTCTGTTGAAAATCCATTTTTTCGATTAAAAATATAAACTTTTTGTTGAAAATTCTTGTATTTTGGTTAAAATTCAAATCAATTGAAGAAAATTTATCTTTTCATTCGAAAAATCATCTTTTTGCTAGAAATTCAACTACTTGATTGAAAGTTAAACTACTTTAATAAAAATTTATTTTTTTTGTGTTCATCATTTTAGTTGAAAACTTATCTCCTTGTTTGAAAATAAAAATTTTTTGTTTTTGTTGTTGCTAATTTAATTATTCCATTTTTTGGGGGAAATTCCATTATTTGGAAACAAAATGAATGAATTGCTTTGTCAAAAATTAAATTTTGTGGTTGAAGATTAATTATTTCAGTTGAAGATTTTTTTTAGCGTTAAAATTTTTTTTTTTTTGGTTTAAGATAAATCATTTTAGTTGCAAATTGATGTTTTTGGGTAGAAAATGAATTTGTTCTACTGAAAATTTAACTATTTAAGTTTTCCATTAAAAAAAAATCTTTGTTCAAAATTGAGTTAGTTGTAAATTAATGTATTAGTGGAATTTTTTTACAAAATTAATATTTTTAACGGAAAATAATAATTTTATTATTCAACTACTTGGTAGAAAGTAAAACTAATTTGTTAAAAGTTAATTTTTCCGGTACACGATTCATAACTTTAATTGCAACTTATTCACTTTTGTTAAAAATTAAACTTTAGAAAGTTGATTTGAATCAGTGAGATTTCACTGATTTTCAGTAAATATCCTTACTGATTTCAATCAGCACCCATTTCTACCTAATCTCAATCAGTGAGATTGCATTGTGAATCAGTGAATATTTTTACTGATTTGATTCAATGACCCATTTCTCACTGATTTAAATTTAGGGAGCAATAGCCTCAATAGAGGATGGAGATTTAAAACGCCATTTAAAAATTAAAACCCTCTCGTAGGGATCTACCAGGTACATAATAATGTATTTGATATCAGGTTCGGCCTTGGGTAGATTCATGATTCATTGGATACAGTGTTCGTAAATGACAAAGGGATGAGCGAAAATAGAATGCTCCTCATGTGGGCGCATTCACCATAGAATTTAAAACCCCCTTGGGGAATGAAATAAAGAAGCGCAAAGCGCGACGCGATGCGCTCCCTCGTGAAACGTAGAACCAACGTATAATGTAACGTTATATCACGTT
>NC_046659.1:125839447-125862956 GCF_010883055.1 Belonocnema kinseyi | reverse complement strand
GAATTTTAACACCTTAAGTTCTTTCCAACATGGGAGCGTCCATATATCATGTGACACTTAAGGAGGGGGAGGGGGGGTGGCTAACATCACAAAGTGTCACAAAACAGGTGACACTTCTCTGATCGAAAAATAAATTTTTGGTTAGTTGAATGTTGAACTAAGAAAGATAAATTTTCTAACGACAGAGACTAAGAGACGAATTTTTAATCAGAAGGACGAATTTTCAAGAAAAGAGTTGAATTTTCGAAAACTGAAAAACTGAAAAAGACAAACTGAGAAAATACAGTCGAATCTGGATTTATTGTTTCCGAGAATTCACACAGCGCCGCGGGGATTGGTGAGGGGAGCTGTGGGGATGTACGGCGTTTACTGAAGCATGACAGAGTGATGTGCGATGTTCACTCAGACGTGAGAAAACAGAGACAGAAACAGGAGAGAAACTAATCAGTTTCGAAACTCTGGATTGATGGTCACCATCAGCCTTAAAAACGACACTAAATCCAGATTTGACTGTCATTGAATATTTTAGCAAACATGTGAATTTTTGACATGCAATGATGAATTTTTAACCAAGAAAATTAATTTTCTACCAAAAGACGAATTTTTAACAAAAAAAGATAAGTTTAAAAACAAAAATTGTGTACATTTTTAGTTGCAAAATTTAAATTAAAAAAAGAGCGAATCAGTCGAATTTAACGAAAAAAAAAACAATTTTTTTTAAATAGTGAAACCCTCAAAGAAATGAATGAATTTTCCACAAACGAGATTAATTTTCTGCTCAAATTGATGATTTTTCAACAAAATAGTTTTCAACTTAAAAAGTCGAATGTTTTAGATTTCAGAAAACAGTTTACGTTTAAACCAGAGAAGAAGAATTTGCAACATGAAATTTTCAATAAAAAAAAAGATAAATTTTTAACCATATATTTTTAAAAAGTTGAATACAACTGAAAAAGATCAATTTTTAACAAAAAAATTAATTCCTCAACCAAAAAGTTGAGTTTTCAACTTATAAAGAATACTTTTCAATCAAAAATATAATATTTAATTAATTAATTTACAGATGAAAAAACTACCTTTTACAAAAAAAGAATATGTAATAAATAATACTTCAACATATAAGATTTTAATATTAAATTAAAAACAGTAGAATTTAACCAAAAAAGATGAATTTTCCGTTTATAATATCAATTTTGAACTAACAATGGAATAGTTACATTTTCAGCGTAAAAAATAAATTCTCAACGAAAAAACGAATTTTGAGCAAAATAGTTCAATTCTAAACCAAAGAGATGAGTTTTCAACCACAATGTTTATTTTTTACCAAGAAGATTAATTTTCCAAAACAAAATAAATTATCAAAAAATGCATGAATTTTCAGCAAAAAGGTTCAATTTTCAATAAAAAATTAAAACGTTTTTCACCAAAAATGGAATCGTTAACTTTTCAGTTCAAAAAACTAATTTCCAACAAAAAAAAAAACGAATTTTCAACCAGTTGATTTCTAGTACTATTTCTGAACAAAATTAATGAATTTCCAAACGTTTAGTTTTCCACATATCAGTTGAATTTTTAACGCAAAGAAAATTTTTTTTTTAAAACTTCATTTTCACTAATGAGTTTAATTTTCAGCCGAAAAGTTTATTTTTTAACCAAAAAGTTTAATTTTCTACCAAATTTTTGGATGAATTTTGTACAAATGGGTTGAATTTTCAACCCAAAAAGATAGGAATTTTCAACAAAAAAGTCAATTTTCGACCAAATAGTTGTACTTTCAACTAAAAATAATAAACTTAAAAAAAATTAATTTTTTAAAAAGTAGTTCAACTTCAAACCAAGCAGTTGATTTTCAACAAAGCATATAAATTTTCAAACAGAAAAAATAAATTTTCAGTTCAGAAATTCATTTTTCAAGACAATATGGAATAGTAACATTTTCAGTAAAAAACAAATTTTCTATATAAAGAAAGTAGCAAAATAGATCAATTTTCAACCAAAAAGATGAATATTCATCTAAAATAATAAACTTTTAATGCAAAAACAAATTTTCAAAGAAAGAGCTCAAAATTCAATAAAATAGTTGCACTTTTAATCAAAAAGATGATTTTTTACTGAGAAGATTATTTTTCTACAAACATAAAAAGATGAATCATCAACAAAAAATTAAAAAATTAATTAATTTTCCGTCGAAAAACTAATTTTCCATCGAAAATAAAACGAGTTTTCAATTGAATATTTACATTTTTAACCAAAGAAATGAATCTTCATTTAAAAAATTCATTTTCAATAAGGCAGTTCAACTTTCTTTAAAATAGGTGGATTCATGACCAAAAAGCCTAATTTTGAATAAAAAAAGTTGCATAAAAAAAATTATTACGTTTTCAACCAATCAGTAGAATTTTTAATTAAGCGAGATGAATAATGGCACAAAAATATAATTTTAGAATAACCATTAAAAAAATATTAACTCTGAGTAGTTGCATTTTCTTATTGGTTTCTATTAATTCAGTTCAAGTCGAAGCGAAAAAACGAGTGAAATTGGAAGTTTCTTGAAAATAGGGAAAAAATAATTCTTCAAAAAAGGGAAAAAGGGTTTATCGACTGCCCCTATTTCGTTAAATTAATCTTAAAATTCTATACCAATATTTTCAAATAAAAAAGAGAACTTTAAAAGAATATAATTAAAATTATTTTCACACTCCTACCCAGACCGCTGATCAATCTTTCTAGCAATCACCCCAGGTGAGGAACTTCACAAAGTCACCATGTAAAGCTCTCCACCCCGACTCATCAATATCCAAGGTCATTCGCTTCAGGTGACTGACACTGACACTCTCCCTCCTGCATTGCTTATAAATAATTATCAAAAAATGTTTACTTATGCCTGGCAACGAGCATTTCGTGAATCCAATTTTCGATATGGGTTGCAACGAATTAAAATGATGATGAGGCCGAGGGTAGCGCGAACAAAGAAGAAGAAAGCGGATTTAAACTTTGACCTTCGACCGTACAATTGACCCGCTCTTTGCGAGATTATCGCGGTAACTGAATATAAACGCCAACGCGCGCTAACGTCCTGCAGCGTTAGGAACTGCATTCCCCTTTTTCGTTTTAAAACTATATTTATACACGAGTACTGCTCTGCAGTTTCAGTTTCTTGGATATGCACCAAAGGGGAAAAATTTCCTTTGGAATTTCAAAAGATCTTTCGCTTGATTAACGATTTCCGAGGGGGGGGGGGGGCTTTAAAAAATTCTACTCAGAGAAGGTTTATTATTCCGGATTATTTCGGATTATAGTGGATTACCTCTATATGCAGAATTACTCTGTGTTACTAAGATTACAATAACGAAATGATTTGATATTTAAATTAGAAGATTAAATTTTTACCGAAGAAGACGAATTTTCAAAAAATACATAAATTTCCGAATAAAAAAGATAAAAGCCGAAACTGGAATAGTTAAATTTTCAAGCACAACATTTATTTTTTACTTAATCTAAAACGGATTTTCAATAATGTAGATAAACTTTTAACAAAATAGTTAAATTTTCCACTAAAAAAAAAATAAATAACCAAAAATAGACAAGTTACAGTGCCATTCGAAAAAATTCATTTTTTAAAGATAAAAAAAAAAGAATTTTCAAACGAACAGAAAAATAGATGAACACTGAACCGAGTAGCTGGTGTTTTAATCTAAAAGGATTAATTGTCTACCGAGAAAAGTAATTTTCTAACGCAAGAGAACAATTTTCAAAAAATACATGAATTTTTAACTAAAAAATATATATTTTCAACCAACAATGGAATAGTATATTTTCAACCAAGAGATTCATTTTTTACCTATAAAATAAAAAACTAAATAAAAAAGATACTTTTTTAATAAAAAATACAGTAGTATAATTTTCAACGGAGAAATTAATTTTTTACCAAAAGAAAAACGCATTTTCCACAAAATAGAAGAATTTAAATTTAAAAAAAAAGATAAACACTGAACCAAGTAGTTGAATTTTTAATAAAAAAAGATAAATTTTCTACCTAGAAAATTAATTTTGTAACGAAAGAGAAAAGTTTTCAAAAAATACATGAATTTTTAACTAAAATAGATACATTTTTAACCAACAAGGGAACAGTATATTTTCAACCAAGAAATAATTTGTTTACCAAAGCAAAAACGTATTTTCCAGAAAATAAATAAACGAAACGGTTAAATTTTGAACTAAAGCGAAAAAAATTGACAAATAATAGGAAAGTTACTATACCATTTGAAAAAATTCATTTTTTGCATAAAAAAAACTAATTTAAAAAAATGAACACTCAACCGAGTAGTGGAATTTTTAATCAAAGAGGATGAATTTTTTACCTAGAAAATTTTTAAAAAAACTAAAAAAGATACGTTTTTAACCAAAAATACAGTAGTTTAATTTTCAACCGAGAAATTAATTTTTTACTAAAAGAAAAACGCATTTTCAACAAAATAGATAAACCAAAAGATTACATTTTCAACTAAAAAAATGTAACTAATATTAGAAAAGTTACACTGCAATTTGAAAAACTTGATTTTTGTACAGAAAAAATGAATTAAAAAAAACTAGATGGACACAAAACCAAGTAGTTGGATTTTTAATCAAAATAGATTAATTTTCAGACGAGAACATGAAAAAAAAATTTTTAACCAAAAATACAATAGTTTAATTTTCAGCCGAAGAGTTAATTTTTTTAATTAAAAAAAAAGTATTCAACAAAATAGATGAAATTTCAACCAGATAGTTGAATTTTAAGCCAAAAAGTTAATTTTTTATCAAAACAAAACGGTTTTTTAAGAAAATAGATTAAATTTTATCCAAAAAGTGGAATGTTCAATCATAAGGATTGATTTTGTATTAAAAAGAAATATTTTTCCTCGAAAAAGACGAATTTGACACAAAAAAGCATAAATTTTCCACTAAAAAAGATCAATTCTTAACCGAAAATAGAATAGTTTAATTTTCAACCAATAAATCAATTATTTACCAAAACAAAAACGCATTTTCAACAAAATAGAAGAACTCTTCACCAAACGGTTAAATTTTTAACTAAAATTTATTCCAAAATAGAAAAGTTACAGTGCCATTTGAAAAAATTCATTTTTTAAAGAAAAAAACGAATGTTCAAAATAAAAAAAAAATAGATGAACACTGAACCGAGTAGTTGAATTTTTAATAGAAATTAATAGAAATGTTTTAGTTATAACAACAAACTGCTTCTTTAATTTGAATGAAAAAACGTAATCAAGAAATTTTTTAAAATTAAAGAAACTTTTCTTTGATCGCATTCGAATCAAAGAAACCTTTTCAAGTGTTTATGTTTTTCTTCTGTATGGTTACTTTCATAGAGAATTATAAAAATAATGTTTCATGAATAACCCACTGATTACAACAGAGACTTAATAAATTATTTATGAATATGTTTGTAATATAAAAAAAATTAAAAATTGAAGCATTTAACAAATCTTGACCACCTATCCTTTTAAATTTTGGCACTTATAGAAAATAACAAGCAGCCATATGGAAGAGAAGCAAAATACATTAGCTTATCTGGATCGGGATTTGAACCCGTGATAGGATAGCTCTTTGGATTCTGCCGTTTCTGTATAGAAATATAACATATCAAATTACCATCTAAGCCAAAGTGCCTCCTTCGAATTTCACTTCTGTAAAATCAGTTTTAGCCTTTTTTCGCCAAGATTAAGTAAAATATTTTAAAAGGATTATTTCGGTTCATGAGAATGGTAACTGGAGCAGGTCAAAAATTTAAATCTTACAAAGTTAAAAAAAAATAGTTTTTTGCGGTGGGGTTTCGAAAAAAAAATTTGATAAAATTATTGAAGCTTGTGTCATTCTCATAATTTTAAAATTAATTTCTTCGACTAAAAGGAAAAAACGGTTTTTACCTATTTCTGATAATATTAATCAATAAATATTGTTTTAAATTACTTGAAATCGCTGAAAACAGAATTTTGAGAAATTTTTCCGTGTTCAGTTTTTATTTTTGTCTTTTCATTTTGATAATGTTTAAATTTTAATGAAATGCCATCTTTGCTTTTTTTAAAGTATCATTATTGTAAAGATGATTTTTTAAATTTGCATTAAGATCTAGATTTTTTCTTTTGATTTAATTTTTTATATTCTCATAAATTTTAATAGATTTTTCCAAAATGTTTGTGGAAAGCTTAGGGTTTTCAAAATAATTATTTAAATTTAAATAATGCAATAAAAATAAAGATAAATTTATTAAAGAACCTGCATAATATTATCATAATTAAGTATAAAAATTAAGAAAAATAACACAAACCACGGTAAAACTGAAACAACTGTAAATGAATGAGATTTTCTAGTTAATTATGATTCTATATTGTTTTACGAATATTTAAAAATTGAACTTAAAATAGTCACCTGAGCCGTTTTTGAGAAAAGTGTTTTTTATAAATTATGGGTTTTAAAATTTAGATACATATTGATAGTAAAAGTTGCTTTGAAGTTTTTTTAAACAATTTATTTTAATAATTAAGCTTATCAGTATACTTTTTTTATTTCTCGTACGTACTTGCTGTAAGATGAAAAATGTAGTTTTTTAAAACTAAATCTAAAGTGTCCATAAAATTATTAATATAAATAAAATTATTTTCAATAAAATTGGAAGATTTAATTTCAGAAATAGTATATTTTTAGTTTTAATGTTGAAATACAATATCAGAGCTTAAAATATAATAAAATTTAAAAAAAAATTACTTATGTTAGCAAAATCAGCGTGGGTTTCCAATTCAAAAAATTTTAGTTTCCAATTCATCACTCTTATTAAAAATTGAACTTTTTCGTTGAAAATTAATTTTGTTTGTGTTAAACAAAATTTTAATGAAAATTTACGTATTCCATTTTTAGTTGAAATTTTGCATTTTTTGATAAATTTATCTTTTTTAGTTTAAAATTTATCTGTTTGCTTATAAATGCATACATTTTTTGACAAAATGTTTGTTTTTTTATAGAAAATTTATCTTTTGGTTAAAACTTAAAGTACTTGGTTCAGAGTTAAATTCTTTTGTTGACCATTCTTTTTTTTAAAGAAGATTCATAATTTTGATTGTAAATTCATTCTTTCGGATAAAAATTAAATTATTTTGTTGAAATTTCGGTTTGTTTTGTTAAAAATTAATTTTTTCAAAGCCATTTATTTGAATCAAAATTTTTCCACTCCATTTTTCGTTTAAAATTTAACTTTTTTAGTTGAAAATTCAACTATGCGGTTGAAAATGCATGTATTTCGTTAAAAATTCTTATTTTTGTAGGAAAATAATCGTTTAGGTAGAAATTTTTTTTTTTAATTCTACTTTTTAGTTAAAAATTTATCTATCTTTTTCAAATTCCAATAATTTCACTTGAAAAGTGAAGAGAATTTGAAGCGTTACTAACGTGAAAAATATCTTTCATTCGAAATATTAATAAATTATAAATTTTCACTGAAATTTAAGTACATGAAAATAAAATAAAAATTTCTTTGAATTATTATTTAAATTCATGAACTTTAGGGATAAATTCAAAAAATGATTATTAATGTTTGTGGTATTATTTATTTATTTATTCGATAAGGATAAAATGTTTAACAATAAAATTTGCTCCAAAATTTTTTCCGGGATTTAAGTAGACCCTGTAAAACTTGAAAGAATTTTTCGACATTTGAAAATTAAAAACATAGAAAAATTCTAGTAAATTAAAAAAATCTTGTGTACAATTATTTCATATTTTAAATTAGTAAAAGGAAGAAAGATTTTACATAGAATAATGTAATAGTATATATTTCAAATGAAAAAGATTTAAAAAATAAATAAAAAACAGTTGAATTTAACAACAAAAAAACGGATTTTTAACAAACCAATTAAATCTCTTAAAGAAGAATAATTCCGACCCAAAAAAATTAAATTTCTAACACAATAGATGAATTTTAAAACAACAAAGATCAATCGTCAACCAAGAAGATTAGTTTTCTGGTAAAAACTATCGATTTTGAAAAAAATACATCCATTTTCAAATTAAGAATTTAATTTTCTACTAAAACAAAAAAAAATGTAACTAGAAAATAGAAAAAATTATATTCAGTAAAAAAAAATATTCAACAACAAAAGCACGAACTTAAAAAAAAAATAGTTAAATTTTCATCCAAAGATGAATTTCCATTTTCATGAAACTTTTTTCAAATCCCTTAAAGCTTAAAATGATTTCAATTCTTCAAAATCCCTTCAATATTTTTTAATGTTTTGAAAATTCCTTAGAATCTTTTAAGGCATCGTAAAATATTTAAAATCGTTCGAAATTTTTTGAAATCCCTTGAAATTTTTCTAATCTCTTGAAAGTGCTTTGGAATGTTTGAAAATTTCCTAAAACAGTTTAAATCCTTTAAAATGTTTAAACCTTTCGGAAATGTCTTTAAATTATTAAAATTAATGGAAAATTTCTTAAAATCTTTAAATACTTTGAAATATTCCAAAAGAATTCAAGAAAATTAAAAAAAGGTTTAGATCTGAATCTCAAATTTGAGAAAAAAATAGACTAAAAGTGTCTGTGGCCCAGATTATTCTTGTAAAACTGCTTTTCACAGAAATTCCGTGACTTCTGTATATTTTAAATTAAAACTAGAAAATTTTTTTTTTTTTTAATAGAAAACAGTTAAATTTAACTAAAAATAATAGATTTTCAGATGACCAGTTCAATCCCCAATCAAAGAAGATTCATTTTGAACAAAAATCTTCAACCAAGAAGATTAATTTTTTACCAAAAACGAAGAATTTTGAACAAAGTACATCTATTTTCAAATAAATAATTTAATTTTCTACTCAAGCAAAAAAATTTAACTTGAAAATAGAACAAATTATTTTTAGTAAAAAAATAATATTCAACAACTAAAGCACGAATTTTCAACAAAGTAGTCAAATTTTCATTAAAAGATGAATTTCCATTTTGAGGACACTTTTTTCAAATCCGTTAAAGCTCAAAATGATTAAAATTCTTGAAAATGCATCAAATATTTTTTTATCTTTTGAAAATTCCTTAGAATCTGTAATGCATCATAAAATATTTTAAATCCTTCGAAATTTTTTTAAATCCTATGCAAATTTTTCAATCTCTTGAAAGTGTTTTGGAATGTTTGAAAATTCCTTGAAATAATTTAAATCCATAAAAATATTTAAACCTTCCGGAAAAGTCTTTAAATTATTGAAATTAATGGAAAATTTCCTAGAATCTAAAAATAGTGTGAAATATTCCAAAAAAATTCAAAAAAATTTTTTAAAGTTCTAGATCTGAATTTAATAGTTTAATAATAATAAATAAATAATAAAAAATTAAATAAAAATAATAAATAATTATAAATAAATAATTTATTTTTCTAATGAAAAAATTTAACTTCAAAATGGAAAAAATATTTTCAGACAAAAAATATTCAACAATAAAAGCACGAATTTTCAACGAAAGTCAAATTTTCATCCAAATATAAATTTCCATTTTCATAAAACTTTTTTTAAAGCCCTTAAAGCTTAAACTGAATCAAATTCTTGAAAATCCCTCAAATATTTTTTAATCTCTTGAAAATTTATTAGAATATTTTAAGTCATCCTAAAATATTGAAAATCGTTTGAAATTTTTTTGCATCCCTTGAATTTTTTTTTGATCTCTTGAAAATTTGTATAAAGCTTTGTTTATTCCCTAAAATAATTAAAATACTTTAAAATATTTAAAATAATGGTTAATCCAGGGATTAATTTATTGCAAGAAAAGTGACTAAAGTGATATTTTCATTCTTAAAAGTGACTTTAGTGATTTAATCCTAAAAAGAAAAAAAGAACTAAAAAGATATTTCCCTGATTTCTGCAATTTTTTAATTTAAAAAGCTTGACATTTCCTGACCAAAAAAATGCCCTCTTTTCCCTAATTTCCAGATTTTTCCGGATCATGAAACCCTGTGTAATATTTCGAAAATAGATTTTTCCATCTGCTACCACATGTCCTAAACTTATATCTTTGATCCTGTCGTACATTTAAGACTTTTAGAGTTTGAGACTCTTTAGATAGAGTTCAGGTTTTACAACACTTTTTGGGGTCCTGAAGTCTGCTCCCCTGCTGGGGAGACATAAACCTATAAATAAAATCAACTGAAGAGGGTTGGTGTTCACTTTCGACTCGACGTTCGACCTGTAACTGTTTTACTGTCGCCTTTTAAAATTTAAAAGTCGCATTCTTTTAAAGTAGAGCGAATGAGTTTCGGTGTTTTTGGGCGGAGGACAATTCCGCACCAACTACCTGTGACGTGTGCACTCGTCTCCCACTGAGCGGCGCCCCCTCACGGAGCCAAACTTCAGCCACCATCCCCCAGCGTGGTCAAAAGCGCTTTTTGTGGACAAAAGTCTCTCTAAACAGTCTAAAGTCTACATTCTACAAGACAATTTTCAACGGATTTTAAAGTTTTTTTTTTTTAATGAACCCTCTTTGTTGGGGTTCGTAAGTTTGGACCCCCAACCCCTACCCTGATACGTAATTTATGTTGTCTACTTTTTTCGAGAATTTAATCATTATAAGTAGTTGTTGATTTCACAAACAAAGAAGAAGAAATAATAAAGAGTGCAATAGTTGATATTTCAAAAAAGAAAATATTTTTATTTTGTAGAAAAAAGTTGTTAAATTAAACTAAAAAATATAAAATGACTACAAAAAAGAGATGAACTTTCTAATGAAAAAGACGAATTTTCAACAACAGTTGCATTTTTTACAAAACATTTAATTTTTTCAAAACAGTTGAATTTTTTACAAAACAGTTGAAGTTTTTACAAAATAATTTAAATTTTCAACCAATTAATTAACCCTTTATTTAAGAAAATAATTTTAAAACAAATTATCAAAGTAGTTTAATTTTCAACCAAAGAGATGAATTTTCCCTAAAATTATAAATCTTGAAAAAAGCAGTTGAATTTTCAACCTAAAAAAATGTATTCTCAATAAGAAATACAAAAGTTAATATTTGAAACAAAAAAATATTTCAATTTAAAAAAAAACACTGAATTAAAACAAAAAGAAGCAACCACAAAAAGAGATGAATTTTTCAGTTCACAAAGGCGATTTTTTAACAAAAAATGCATTTTCAACCATATAAAGATTTCTGACTCAAAAAAGATAATAAATTTCATCCGAAATGTTGAATTTTTACTAAAAAGTTGAATTTTTAAACTAGCAAAGATCAATTATTAACCAAAAATGGAATAGTTACATTTCCATTATTAAAAAAATTATTTTCAATATAACAAAACAATTTTTTACAAAACAGTCAAATTTGTTTACGAACCAGTCAAATTTGTTTACAAAACAGTTGCATTTTTTACAAAATAATTAAATTTTTTAACCACTTAATTAACCTTTCATTTAAGAAAATAATTGGTAAACAAATTACGTGAGTAGTTTAATTTGCAACCAAAGAGATGATTTTTTCACTAAAATTATGACTGTTAAAAAAAAGAGTTGAATTTTCAACCTAAATAGATGAATTTTCAACAAGAAATGCAAAAGTTGAGATTTTAACCAAAAAAAGATTGTTATTTAAAAAAACCGTTACATGAAACCAAAGAATATAAAATGATTACAAAAAGAGATGAATTTTCAGATTAAAAACGAGAATTTCTAACAGAAGTTGAATTTTCAACAAAAGAAAGATTTCTGACTCAAAAAATAAATAAATTTCATCCGAAATTTAGAATTCTTACTAAAAAGTTGAATTTGAAACTAAAAAAGATCAATTATTATCCAAAGATGGAATAGTTACATTGCAACTATTAAAAAGATAATTTTTAATTAAAAAAAAAGAACAATTTTATAGAAAACAGTTAAAAAATTTTATAAATCATTTAAATTTGTTACAAAAAAGTTGATTTTTTACAAAATAATTAAAATTTTTTACTTATTAATTGACCCCTCATTTAAAAAAATAACTTTTAAACTTTTTATTAAAGTAGCTTAATTTTTAACCTGCAGATATAATTGTTCGGTAAAATTATGACTCTTAAAAAAAAACAGTTGAATTTTTAACCTAAATAATTAATTCTCAATAGAAAATGCAGAAATTAATATTTCAACCAAAAAAGATTTCAATTTACAAACGAAACACCGAATAAAAGCAAAAGAAAAGAAATAACCACAAAAAGAGATGAATTTTCAAATCTAAAAGGCAAATTTTCAACAATAGTTGCATTTTTAAACAAAGAAAAATTTGTCAAGCCAAAAGATATTTTTACAAACTAGTTGAATTTTCAACAAAAAAGTTAATTTTTAAACTAAAAGAGATCAATTATTAAACAAAAATGGAATAATAACTTTTTCGTTTTTAAAAAATAATGGTAAATAAAAGATACAATTTTCTACAAAACAGTTGAATTGTTTACAAAACATTTCAATTTTATACAAAACAGTAGAATTTTTAAAAAAATTGTTCTATTTTTAAAACGAACAGACGAATTTTCTATACAAAAATTAAAATTTCAACCAAGCAGTTAAATTTTTCGCTAAAATTATGACTCTTCAACAACAACAAAAACTGTTTAATTTTCCACCTGAAAAGATCATATGTCAATAAGAAATATAATAATTGATATTTCAACCGAGAAAAGATTTTGATTAAAAAAAAAAACGTTAAATTAAACCAAAAATATGAAACCATTACAAAGAGATGAATGCACTAATCGAAATCAAATTTTCAACAAAAGTTGCACGTATATTCAAAAAAAAAATGTGGAATAAAAAAATAATATTTCTACAAAACAGTTAAATTTTCAAGACAAACAGGCGAATTTTTAACAAAAAATTGGAATTTTCAAGACAAACAGGCGAATTTTTAACAACAAATTGGAATTTTCAACCCATAAACATTTCTCACTCAAGAAAAACAATAAAGTCCATGAAAAACTAATTTTATACAAAGCAAATGAATTTTTTACTACAAATTTTAATTTATAAGACAAAGAAAGGAGGTGGAAGAGAAAGAGAACCAAAATAAAAGAACAACATGAATCAAAATTGAGAATTTACAGAAACCGGAAATTCGAATAGGTATTCATAATAAGATAAAGAAACATATAGAGGAGGTAACTTGGAAGGCACAGTAAAAATATAGAGGGCGCATCATATATGATTCAGGATATCATTGTCAGGCGTGAGACTGAAGTGTGCGGTTCTGCGGTTGCCGGAAAAATGTCCGGTGATGCATCGTGAAATGATGAGTGGTACTGCGTTTGTATGAAGAATGTTTGGTGATGAGTAGTAGAATGATGAAATACAAACAGCCGCTTAAGGAAATAAAAAAGTACATAAAAGAAGGTTGGGAATCACAGGCATTAGCTATGAGGAGAGAAATAGACTTAGAAATTATTACAGACACAAACAGAGGAAAGTTAAGCTACTAGTCAAAGAAAGAAAGGAAAAAATCCGAATAAAAGAAGAAATGAAAATGAAAAACGATTTTAACAGAAGCAAGAAACTGTTTTTTAAATGGACGCTGAGCAAAATGAAGGTGGGTAAAGTGCAGAGTTAGGCAGAATGAGAAATAGCGAGGGTGAAATGCTACATGATACAGAGGAGATAAGAGATACTTAAAAAAATTTCTTTAAGCTTTGAGTTTTAAACCTCTAAGATTAGGGATATAATTAAAAAAAATTTAATGGTAAGACTTTGTGAGGCTCTTCACTTGGGGTGATTGTTAGAGGGATTGATCAGCAACCTGGATAGGAGCAGTGTTGCGGAACGAACGTGTAATTAAAATGAATAAAACGGGAATTCTAGATCAATCTAAAAATCTACAACCCCCTTCCCCAAATTAATCCCTTCCATTTTCCATTTTCTAGTCTAAAACTAATGTTTTTTGTTAAAAATTCCATTATTTACTTGAAAGAAGATGTGATTTGTTCAAAATTCATTTTTTTGTTAGAAAATTAATCTGCTTGGTTCAAATTTCGTCTTTTTGGTTTTAAAATTCATCCATTGTGGTGGAAATTTTATTTCTGTACGTTTCAGTATTTTGTTAAAAAATTATCGTTGTTTGGTCGAAGATTCAACTACTTAGTTTAAAATTTAATTTTTTTCAGAATTAGTTTTTTTTTTTGTTTAGTCAAAATTCGATTGTTTTTTTTTAAACCACTTTTGATTGAAAATCCGAATATTTGGTTGAAAATTAATCTTTGTAGGTCAAACATTAAAGTATTTGTTTAAAAATTTAACTATTTTTTAGAAACTTAAAAAATTTCCTTGTTAATGTCAGTGTTTTATTAAAAAATGATTTTTTTTTGGTCTAAAATTCCACTATTTCGTTAAAATGTAACTATTTTATTTGAAACATCAACTATAACGTTTTTCGTGGAGATTTTATTTTTTTTGTAGAAAATTCAACTTTCTTCTAAAAAAACTTGACTTTTTCGCTGGAAAGTTTAATCTTTTTTATTTGAAAATTCGATCATCTTCTAAAAAATTGGTCTTTTCCGCTTGAAAATTCGAGATTTACGTGAAAAATTCAACTGTTTTTATCAATCTCTTTTGTTTAAAAATTCGACTAATTTATTTAAAATTCATCTTTGCGGGAAAAGCATTAAAATATTTGTTAAAAAATTTAATTGTTTTTATGAAAATTTAAATATTTTGTTGAAAATTTCAATATCTTGTTAGAAATTAATCTTTGTTAATCGAAAATTCAACTTATCAGTTAAGAACTTAATTATTTTGTTTGAAAATTAGTTTTTTTTTTGTTATAAGTCAACTGGTTTTTTGTCAATCTCTTTTGTTTGAAAATTCGACTATTTGGTTGAAAATTCATCTTTGTATGTAAAATATTCAAGTATTTTGTTGAAAATTTAATTGTTTTGTTCAAACTTTCAGTAATTTGTTGAAAAATTATCTTTTTTGTTCGAAAATTAAACTATTAGGTTAAAAATTTAACTGGCTGATTTGAAAATTAGTTTTTTTTTATCTCTTTTTTTCAAAATTCGACTTTTTGGTTGAAAATTCATTTTTGTCGGTAAAAACTTCAAGTATTTGTAGAAAGTTTAATAATTTTTTGGAACATTTCAATTTTTGTTCTAAAATGATATTTTTTGGTCGAATATTCAACTTTTAAAAAAACATTCACCTATTTCTTTTTAAATATCAACTATTACATTTTTCGTTAAGAATTTGTCTTTTTGTTGAAATTTCAACTTTTCGGGTTTCAAATTCAACTTTCTTCTAAAAAATTTGTCTTTTTCATTTTAAAATTGAAGTTTCTCATTTAAAATTCAAGTTTTTTTGTTAATTTCTTTTGCTTGAAAATTCCACTATTTTGTTAAAAATTCATCTTCATTAATAAAATATTCAAGAATTTGTTTAAAAATTCAACTATTTTGTTCAAAGTTTCAGAATTCGTTAATCCCAATTTTATGAAAATTCGACTATTTGGTTGGAAAATCATCTTCCTATGTAAAATATTAAAGTATTTTGTTAAAAGCTGAACTATTTTTTAGAAAAATCAAAATATTCTTTAAAAATCTCAGTATTTTGTTAAAAAATGATCTTTTTAGGTAGAAAAATCAACTATTTTGTTTAAATTTGACCATTTTGGTTGAAATATCTTCTATCTTGGTAGGTTTTTTAAAACTGTTTTTATGAAAATTTTAATATTTTGTTGAATATTTCAATATCTTGTTAAAAATTGATATTTTTAATCGAAAATTCAACTATTTTTCAACAAATTTAACAAATTTGTTCCAAAATTAGTTTTTCTTTTGGATTAAAATTCAACTGTTTTTTTAATAATCTCTTTTATTTTAAAAATTCAACTATTTGGTTGAAAATTCATCACTGTAGATAAAATTTTCAAGAATTTGTTTAAAAATTCAACTATTTTGTTGAGAATTTCAGCATTTTTAAAAAAAATTATCTTTTTTGGTCGAAAATGCAACTATTTTTTTTTAATGTACCTATTTTGGTTGAAATTTCTTTTTCATCTTAGTAGGTAAAACATTAAAATATTTGTTTGAAAATATACCTGTTTTTATTAAAATTTTAATATTTTGTTGAATATTACAATATCTCGTTGAAAATTAATATTTTTGAATCAAAAATTCTACTATTTATTTCAAAATTTAACTAATTCATTTGTTTTTTAAATTCACCTTTTTTTGTTAATCTCCTTTTTTGTTTGAAACTTCAACTATTGAGTTAAAAATTGATCTTTATATATAAAAGATTCAAAAATTCAACTATATTTTTAAATTAAACTATTTGGGTTGAAATATCTTCTTCATCTTTGTAGGTAAGAGATTAAGATATCTATTTGAAAATTTAAGTGCTTTGATGAAAATTTTAATATTTTGTTGAATATTTCATTATCTTGTTAAAAATTGATCTTTTCTTGTCGAAAATTCAACTATTCATTAAAAAATTTAACAAATATGTTGGAAAATTAGATTTTTTGGGTTAAAATTCAACTTTTTTTTTGTTAATCTCTTTTTTTTTAATTCGACTATTTTGTTGAAGATTCATCATTGTCGATAAAATATTTAACAATTTGATTAAGAATTAAACCATTTTCAGAAAATTTAATATATTTCTGGAGCATTTCAATTTATGGTCAAAAATTATCTTTTTGGGTCTAAAATTCAACTATTAATTTAATATTGTTAAAATTCAAATTTTTTGTTGGTCTCTTTTGTTTGGAAATTCGACTATTTGGTTGAAAATTTATTTTTGTAAGTAAAACATTCAAGAATTTGATATTTTAGATTAAAAATGCAACTGTTTGGTTGAAAATGAATTTTTTCAGCTTCTTTCTAGCTTCAGGTCAGGTAAACAAAAAAAGAAGTCAGGGAGAAGTGATGGAATTTAAAAAATGAAGTTTTTCAGCCACCTTGCTCAATTTATTACTTTATTTGAACGCTTTCGAATTTCGTCCTTAATTGTCGAGACAGTCCTTAGTAAAGTTACTGCGCTTCGTCGCGCCGTAAAACACTTGAAGGTAATATAGGGCTTCAGGGTCCAGTGCTGGACAAAAGAGCGTTTCAGATTTCTCCAGAGATTAACTCACCCAGAGAGATCCTTGAGTGCACCTCAGCTTAAAACTCACTTAACGCAATCCCAACTTCTTTTTTTTTATCTCTATCTGCAAAAAAAAAACATGTGTTAAAGATCTTCGAACTGATTAAACCGGAAGTCCGGAAGCTTAGATCATCTGAAACTGGTTAAAGAAGAATTCATATATTATAGATTCTAATCTTTCTTCTTATGGTCAAGCTAAATCTGATAACTGTTTCTATTTTACAGTTTTTTTTTTATTTCAAATAAAAATTGATATAAAACAGTTAATCATTAAACAAATTTTTTTAATTTTAAATCATGGATCTTTCAAGCAGTTTTATTTTCATTCAAGAAAGATAAATTCCCGGCAAAAAATGTAATTGTTCATATTTAAATCCAAGAAAATTATTATTTTTAATAAAAAAAGTTGAATGCATCCTAACAAATGTCAGCAAAATAGATGAATCTTCAAACAAAAAACAATCATTTTCAACCAGTTGTATTTTATTTTCAACCAAATAATTTAATGTTCAACCGAAAATAGGAATTTGAGACTAAATTGATGAATCTTTAAGTTGAATTTTCAATTTAAAAAGATACATTTTTAAAACAAAAATAGAATAGTTAATTTAAAAGCAAAAAGTTAATTATTTTAAAAAATAAAACGAGTTTTCAACAAAATGGATGAAGTTTTAACTAATTAGTTGAATTTTCAATTAAGTACTTTAATTTTTTAACTAAGTATTTGAATTTTAAACTAAAAAGATTCAGTTTTAGTTAAATAGTTGTATTTTTAACAGAAAAATAGAAATTTATATCAAAAAATAAAATAGTTTAATTTTTAACTAACAAAAAAATTGTTAACAAAAAACAAGCATTTTTAACAAAATGGATCAACTTTTAATAAAATATTTTTATTTTCAACCAAGTACTTGAATTTTTAACTAAAACAAACAATTTTTCAGCCAAGTACCAAGAAGATTAATTTTCTATCGAAAACGAAAAATTTTCTACAAAATACATGTATTTTCAAACAAGAACTTTAATTTTCAATTAGAAAGATAAGCTTTTAATACAAAATAGAATAATTTAATTTTGAAACAAAAATTAATTCATTATAAAAAAAGAGTATTGAAAAAGAAATAGATGAAAACTTAACCAAATAGTCGAATTTTGAAAAAAGTACTTGAATTTTCAAATAAAATATATCATTTTTTAGCCAAGAAGTTGAATTTTTAACTAAGAAAGGTAAAATTTAAACCGAAAATGGAATAGTTAAACTTGCAACCAAAAAATTATTATTTACCAAAAGCAACGATTTTTCAACAAAGTAGATAAATTTTCAGTGGATTCAATTATTTATTGGAAAATTAATGTGTTTTCTTCCAAATTCGTTATCTTTGTGTGTAAAATATTTAAGTATCTGTTTAAAAATTCAACTATTTTGTAAAAAATTTAATATTTTCCTTGAAAATATTATGATATTTGATTAACAATTCATCTGTTTTGGTGAAAATTTAATAATTATGTACTGATGCATTTTCAAACAAAAATTGAATCGTTTCATTTGCAACAAAAAATTATTTATTTTCACAAAAAACGAGAATTTTCAACAAAATAGATGATCATTTAACCGAAATTGGAATAGACATATCTATTCCATTTTTTGTTGAATAATTGTCGATTTTGTTAAAAATTCTCGTTTTTTGTGAATCAAAAAAATGTGAAAACATATTTTATATTTTTTAAGCTAACTCGAATTATTCATAAAATTGTTTATAAATCTTCCGAATTTATTTACAAGCATTTTAAATCTCTTTTGTAAAATTAATTTCTTTTTTTAAATAATAAATTGAAATATTCCCCAAAATTGTAAGAAATTTTTTTTATCATCTCTAAACCGTTAAGAATCTTTTAAAAATTATTTAAAAGTTTCATTTCGAAATCTTCAGAAATATACATTTTTAAAGTTTTTGAAATTTTTATTTAAGCTTCTAAATACTGTTTGAAAATGTATTAAAATTTCCTCTTGAATCTTAAGAAAAAAATTCGTTTTCTTCAAACTTCAAAATTCTTAGAAAGCTTAAGAATTTTATTTTAAATTCCGCAAAAATCTACATATTCTTAAAAATTTGTCAGTAAAATTATAATTAAAATGATGATTAAAGTATATTTAAAAAAAAAAATTTGGTCAAATCGCTGAAAACAAAATATTGTTGTCTTTATTATTAAAAAATCATTTAAAATTTCTGTTTTAGAAAAATGTTTTTCATTTGGAAGTTGTAATTTACTGAATTCGAGAAAATTGCTGTAAAATCAAGAATTTTGACCCAATTTTTCTCTTTCCCCCTTTCTTAGAAAATTCCGTTTTATTTTTCAAGAATCATAAATAGAAACCCTAGACCTAGACCTAGACCGTAGAAAAGAGGGCACTTTGAAGGAGATCCTTTTTGGGGATAACAATTTTAAATATTTTCTAAACGATATATTGGCTCATTTTGTTGATTTAAGGGACATCGTTAGCAGTAAATAAATTGCTTTCTCACTCAAGAAACTAAACCAGAAAATATGAATTTGCCAGAATTAAGTAAATTTTCAACCAAAAATTTGAATTTTATACCGAAATTATTTTTATTTGAAATCTTAAACAATTTAAATTTCTACCAAAAAATATGAATTTTCATCAAAAAATTTAATTTGCAACCAAACAGTGTATTTTTCTACCAGACCAGTGGAATTTTCATATCAAAACTCAAATTTTCAACAAAAACGGTAATAGTTTTCATTTTAATCAAATAATATTCTTATTTTGAATTGAAAACATTTAAATTTAAAAAAAGAAGAATTTTCTACAAAATTGGTTATAAAAAAGTATAATTTCCAATACAAAAGTTAATCTTCAACCAATCAGTGAAATTTTTTTATCAAAATAATTGTACTTTCATACAAAAATTGGAATTTTTAACACAAACTGTCATAGCTGATATTTTAAACCAAATACTTTTATTTTAAATGAAAAAAAGTTGAATTTGTCCAAAAACTGTAAATTTTCAACAAACTAGCTTCTATTGTGACAATAAAAGATTTTTGAGCCAAGAATGAAAAAAATGTCAACCAAATTAGTGAATTTGCAAATAAAAGAAAAAACTTTTCTACAAAAAAATCAATTTTCAATAAAAAAATATAAATTTTCAAGAAAAAAGTAAATTTTTAACGAAACAGTGGAATTTTATAGGAAAATAGTTGGATTTTAAACGCAAAAAGTAGAATTTTGAACTAAACGGTAAATGCTGATATTTTTATTTCAAATCGTAAATAATTTATTTCATTCTATAAATAAAAATTTTCAACAAAATAATTGATTTTTTAACGAAATAATATTTTTTTAGCCAAGAAAAAAAAAGAAAATTTAATCCAAATTTGCGAATTTTTAAGCCAAAATCTCGAATTTTCTACAAAACAGCTTAATTTTTAGTCAGAAAATATAAATCTTTAACAAAAAAGTTAATTTTCATCTGAAAAGTTCAATTTTCTACCAAAAAAGATGAATTGTGAACAAAAAATTTAATAGCTGATCTTTCAACTACAAAATAATTTTATTTTTATTCAAAAATAATTTAATTAATTCAAGAAAGAGAACTTTTTAACGCAATAGTCGAATTTTGTGAACAAAAATACAATTTTTTGTATAAGGAAGATTTTCAACGAAAAACATAAATTTTCATGTAAGAAAAATTTTTTTTTAAGTAGTTCAACTATAGCCAAATATGTGAATTTTAAACCAAAAAATATTATTTTGAATGAAAAGTGTAATAAATTATATTTCAACAAAAAAATATTTGAATTTAAATTTAAGAACAGTTTAATTATTTATTCAATATAATTTTTACTCCATTTTAATGTTAATCCTAATGAAAATTGCAATATTATGAATAAATAATAAGCAATACAATTAAAATTTTTTTTTTTTTAATTTTAACATAACAGATAAGTTTTTTATTTAAAAATATGAAATTTTAACAAAAAAGGTAATTTTACACGAAAAACGTGAATTTTCAATAAAAAAAATGTGTTTTTTTTTAACAAAGTAAATCAACTTTTAGCAGAGTAATGGAATTTACAAAAAAAAAGAAAATTAATTTTTAACCAAAAATGCAATAGTTGATATTTTGAGCAAAAAATATCAAAATTCAAATTCAAAACAGTTCGTTTTGTCGAAAAAAGACAGGATATTAATATAACAGTTAAATTCTATACTCAAAAATATTAGTTTTAACAAACAAGGTAATTTTAAACGAAAAACGTGAATTTTAAATAAAAAAATGTTTTTTAACAAAGTAATTCTACTATTACCTGAGTCGTGGAATTTTCAAAAATGAATATTAATTTTGAACAAAAAATGTAATACTTGATATTTTAACCATTAAATCTTTAAATAAAAAGTTAAAACCAGTTTGTTTCATTGGAAAGACAACATATTAATATAACAGTTAAATTATTAACTCAAAAATATTCATTCTTAACAATAAAGATCATCTTTAACGAAAAAAATGATTACTTAACAGAAAAAAATGATTTTTTAACAAAGTAGTTCAACTCTTAACCAAGCCTAATTTATATATGATTTTATAATCTTAATCAGATTTATATGTATTACTAATTAATTATGATGCTATTTCTTTTTTGCCTACTCGTCTTCTATCAATATTGGATTAATTGATAAAAGAGTAGCAGATAAAAAAAAATTAACATGAAATATACATTTTTAACCATGTAATCGAATTTCAAACCAAAAAATATGATTTCTTAACAAAAAATATAAAAGTTTATAT
This sequence comes from Belonocnema kinseyi, assembly GCF_010883055.1. Lineage (NCBI taxonomy): Eukaryota > Metazoa > Arthropoda > Insecta > Hymenoptera > Cynipidae > Belonocnema > Belonocnema kinseyi. The sequence goes on along the minus strand of NC_046659.1, from coordinate 125,841,021 downwards.
TTCAACCAAAAATTATTTCAAATTAAAAACAGTTGACAACATCCGAAAAAGGTAAATTTGGGATAAAATAGTTTGTTTCTTTAAACGAGAAAGATTTTTCAGTCAAAAAAGAAATAAAAATTGTAACCAAATTGTTCAATTCTTAATTAAACAGTTGTCCTAATCTAAAAAAAAATTCCTGCAAAAAAATGAAATGAATCATTTTCTGGTAAAAAAAACTCAACAAATTTTTAATTTTGAAAAACTCCCGAACTTAGGTTTTTTCACAAAAAAAATAAATAGAAAAAAATCTACCAAAAAAATGCTACAAGAAAAATTACTTAACAATTAAAATTTTTTTAAAATCCTAATCGTAATGTTCTTTACAATCATACAAATAATAACATATTTTTAAAAATACTCTTTATTCTGTAATTTTTAATCATAAAAAAATTATTTAAATAATTACCAAGCAAACATTTTTTGAATTGAAAAAATTACTTCTGGTCCTAATGATCTTTAAAATTATACAAAAGAAACCATATTTTTTAAAATAATAATCCTAACTAATTAGGTTATGATTATACAACAAAAAAATTATTTAAAAAATGAATGAATAAATTACTGAGCAAAAAATTAATTTAAACACACCGGGAACGTTTTTATTTATTTATTTTTGAATAGTTAATTATTTTTGTGTTTGTTTTCCATGAATAAAATTAGGAGTATTTTTAAAAATATGTTTTTATTTTCATTGTAAAGGATACTAAGTCTGGTATTTTCTGAAAATCAAAAACAAATTTTATACAATATTTTGTTATTTTTTTTGCGGATTTTTTTTTACAATTTGCTCTATTTACAATTTTGTGAAGAATTTAATTTGAGAAACAGGACTGTATGTATAAGCTGCCGAATTTATCTAAGGCCGTATTTCACCAGAAATTGCTGAATAAGCTGCGATGAATAGGCCGGATATGAATTGATCGCATACTTTCCGGCTAGAACTCATCTGATATAAAAAGGTTTTAATAATTAATGAATCACCTTTTTAATCCCACTTTTCAGGGAAAAATTCAATTTTTTACCTAATATTGAACTATTGAATCGCTGTGAACCCTGCTATACCTATCATGTTTTTAGAAACTTTTTTTTGGACTTTTAGTTCAGTGGCAGAATCAAAAATGAAAAATAAAAGCTAGTCGGATTAGACGTCTAAAACTTCAACACAATCCTGCTAGAGATGAGGGAGTCTTTCTGGGTTGCGGTTTTGTTCGGTGGGGTCGAAAGAACTAAATTGAAACTGAGAAGAGGTGAAAGAAGTGGAAAGATATTGAGAGCGTGCACCGATTTCGAAATCGTTTTTGGGAGCAGTGAGATGGAACAACTGAAACAAACGAAGACTGCCATTCCGTTCTTTATTCACGCTGGAAGTGATTTCACGCTTCGGAGGTCTTCTCCGGCCTCCAGAGTCCAGACAGGATAGGCGAGGCATCCTGTCAGATACTTCTTCAACACTCTGTTTGACATCCTTTACGGTCATTATTCTTCTGCATTATCCTTTGTTTATCTAGCTCTCTCGACTTCCTAAAAAAAAA
>NC_046659.1:125783624-125839347 GCF_010883055.1 Belonocnema kinseyi | reverse complement strand
CATTATCCTGACCGCTAAATTAGCCTAGGTGCCATTTTACCCTATAGGCCACAATACCCCATGTGTCACATTGCTTTGAGAGTAACATTACTCCCAGCGCCATATTACCCCAGGTGCCACATTACCCTAAGCAACACATTACCCATACACCACTTTACCCCAGGCGTCACATTACCCCAAGAGCCACATTACCCCAAGCGCCACATTACCCCAGGTGCCACATTTCCCTAAACACCTGAATTTTCAAAAACAAAAAAATGAATTTTCAACATAATAGTTAAATTTTCAACCAAACCCATAAATTTTAAACTAAAATTATAAATCTTCAACTAAACAAATGAATATCTAACCCAAAAAAATTAATTTTCTGCCAAAAAAAGAAGAATCCTTAACACATTAACGAATTAACAAAAATGGCAGAAATTTTTGTTTTTAATAAAGGAAATCAAAATTTAATCAAAACAAAAGAATGAATTTTCAACATAATAGTTGAAGTTTAAACCAAACTCATGAATTTTTAACTAAAATTATTCATCGTCAACCAAACAAATGAATTTCTAACCATGAAAATGAATTTTCTAGCAAAAAAGAAGAATTCTTAAGAAAATACATGTATTACAAAAAAATAGAAGAAAGTTTCAACTAAATGCTTAAATCTGCAATTTAAAAATATAATTTCTTAGCCAAAAATATAATGGATAAATTTGTACTCAGAAAAATAATTTAAAAAAAAAAGAAACTTATATTAGGAAAAAGAGTACAATTTTTAACTAAATAATTTAATTTTTATCTAAGAAGGATAAGGTTTCCAAACATGTAATAGCTAAATTTGTAGTAAAGGATATTCGTGACCACCAAGAAAAAAAATATATAGTAAAAATAAGCTAACCAAACGAAAAAGATAAATTTTCAACCAAGAAGAGTAATTATTCACAAAAAAATGCGAGATTTTAAACAAAACAATGAATAAATTTAAATTTAAATAAAAAAGTAAAAAAAAAAAGAATTCATATCTAATTTCTTTTTAAATTTTTAATCGAAAATGGAATAGTTAAATTTTCAATTAAAACAAATAATTTTTAACGAAAAAAATATGCATTCGCAACGACTAAATTTAATACTTAATATTTCAACCAAAGAAGATTTTAATTTTCAACCAAAAAGAAATTAATTCAACTAACAACAAAATTTTTAAAAACAACTGAATTTCCAACCATAAAAATGAAATTTCTAGCAAAAAAGAAGAATTCTTAAGAAAATACATGTATTACAAAAAAATAGAAGAAAGTTTCAACTAAATGCTTAAATCTGCAACTTAAAAATATAATTTCTTAGCCAAAAATATAATGGATAAATTTTTACTCAGAAAAATAATTTAAAAAAAAAGAAACTTATATTAGGAAAAACAGTACAATTTTTAACTGAATAATTTAATTTTTATCTAAGAAGGATAAGGTTTTCAAACATGTAATAAAGGAAATTCATGACCACCAAGAAAAAAAATATATAGTAAAAATAAGCTAACCAAACGAAAAAGATAAATTTTCAACCAAGAAGAGTAATTATTTACCAAAAAAATGCGAGATTTTTAAAATAATAAAATGAATAAATTTAAATTTTTAACAATTTTAAAAGAATTCATATCTAATTTCTTTTAAATTTCTAATTGAAAATGGAATAGTTAAATTTTCAATTAAAAAAAATTAATTTTCAATTAAAAAATATGCATTCTCAACGACTAAATTTAATACTTAATATTTCAACCAAAGAAAATATTCATTTTCAACCAAAAAAAATTAATTCAACTAATAAACAAATCTAAAAGAAAAGAACTGAAATTCCAACCATAAGAGAGACTTTTCTGCAAAATAGTTAAATGTTTAACCAAAATTGTTTAATTTTCAAATAAAGAAGAAAAATTTCTCAACAATTTATTAGTTAAATTTGCAATAAAAAAATAATGATAAAAGAAAAAAAATTAAACAAGAAGAGAGCAATTTTGAACCAACATAGATCAATTTTAAACTACAGGGATGAATGTTCAACTAAGACAATGGATTTTTTAAGAAAAAACTACAAAATTTCAAAAATAAATGAATTTTCAAAAAAAAAGATGAATTCTCATCAAACAATCTAATTATTGATTTTTTAATCAAAAAAACTTTTATTTGAAATCAAAAACAGTTAAGTTCAATCAAAAAATAAATTTTAACAAAAGGGCTGAATTTTAAACAAGAGTTGAATTTTCAGTGAAGATCCTTCAGTCAAGTGGATTATCTAGGATCGCAAGTGGATTATTTGGGATTACAAGTGGACTGTCTGGAATTAAAAATAGATTGATCTTAAATTACAAGCGAAACACACAAAATTAAATGGGGATTTTGAGAGATTGCATGTGGATTGCTAGAATTAAAAGTGGATAAAATGGAATTGAAAATGGATTACCTGTGATTACCTGGGATTACAATTGGTTTCCTTAATGTTACAAGTACATTACGTGTTCGAATTACTGCGCTTACCCTGGATCGCAAGTGGATTATCTTGAAATGCAAGTGGATTGTCATGGATGACACTGGATTATTAGGATTATTAGGATTACTTGAATTAAGCCGAATTAAAAGTGGATTTTCTGCGATTAAAAGTAGATTACTTTGATTAAGCGGATTGCTAGGATAGCCTCGTAGATAACCCTGGATAATAAATGGATTATAATTGTATATACTGGGATTACACATAAATTACTTGAGTTACCTGGATCTCACTTGGATAACTCCAAAGAACAAGTGGATTACAAGTGGATTATGTTGGTTTGCAAATGGATTATCTAGGATTGCACTTGATTTTTAGGATTATACTGGATTACTAAGATTACTTGGATTCTCCAGATTTCAAGTGAATTACTAATTTATTATTTACAATTACAAGAGGATTGCAAATGGATGACAAGTGGATTATCTCAAATTACACTGGGTTTCTAGGATTACCCTGTATTATTAAGATTACTTGGATTAGTTGGATTGCAAGGGGATTAGAAATATATTATTTGGGATTGCAAGAGGCTTAGTTCGTAATGCAATGGTTTACTTGGATTAGCTGGATTACTGTGGATTACAACTGGATTATGTAGTATTACGCTGGATTACTCGAATTACACAAGACTACTAAGATTAATTCGATGCCTCGGTTTACAAATTTATTATCTGGTTTTATAAGTGGCTTACCTATAATATTGCGCTGCTTTCCTTGGATCAATTAGATCACTCGGTAGTACAAGTGGATTATCGGGGATTAGAAATTAATTATTTGGACTAATTGGATAACTTACATAATGCTGAATAATAAGTGGATTACTCGGATTAAAATTGTATTAACTGGGATAAAAAGTCCATTGCTTAGATTAAATGGACTTTATTTAGATAAAGATCGAAAGTAAGTGGATTACAATTAAATTACATGTGGATTCCACTGGTTTACTGAGATTACTTTGATTACAGCGGGTTACAAGCGGATTAACTGGGATTAGAAGTGGTTTACTCTGATTAACAAGTTGTTACAAGTAGATTACTCTGGATTAGAACTGGAATATCCGGGATTACAACTGGATTTTTCGGGATTACAAGTGGATTATATTGAATTACAAGTGTTTTAACTAGGATTAGACTGTAATAATTTAATTATTCGGATAACTTAGATTAAACCCAATTGCGGGCAGCTTACTCTGGATTACAACTGTTTGTCCTATAGGATTACTCTGGATTACTCAGGCTAATGTTTCGAATAAGCGAGTGCTTCAGCGGATTACGAGAGTTGTTTCTCCTTCGGTTCCAGCACGTCCGCCCTGTGCGAAAAAAGGAGTGTTTTTTTTCCTCTTTGCTGTGTGCAAGGTGATTCTTGATTCATCAAATGAAAGTCAAGAAACTCGTATCACAGCAGGTCTAGACTCGTTGCCAGACGGTGTTGCGAACCGGGTTTCTTGAACTTATCGACTGTAAACTTCCGGGATTGTTAACGGTTACCACGAACCACGACGAAACACTAATTTACTTGATACTTGAAAGCCTGGATTCACACTCAATTATTTCTATTGCGTCCGGCAACATTGCAATTAAACTTGCTTGGAAAGAGTCTCACTTTTAGAAAATGGGACATCTATTCAAAAACCTGTCGTTATTTCCTGAACATCATCAAAATTTGAAGTAAATTAAATTAAACCAAATTAATTAAATAAATTTTATTTATTTAATTCGACAGGCTGAAGGACGAGTATGTTGGGACTTACTTCTGAAAATGATAACCCAAAGTCATATTCTTTTCCACTAAGTATTTGTTATTTAAATATTTCAGACTTCATACTCTTTCCCCTGTTCACCTCTTTTCCAATTTTTTAAAGAACTTTTCTTTTTCCTCTTTTTTCAAGAAATTTTCCCTTTTCTCGTTTTTTCGCTTAAAGCGATCCTTAATTAAATTGTTATCAATGTTTTCTCATCTTCCAATTCTACATGCATGTAGAACAAGTATGTTGGGACTTACGTCTGAAAATGATAATTCCCAAAATCATATTCTTTTCAACTAAGAAATTGTTTTTTACATATTTCATACTTCGTACTCTTTCCCCTATTCACTTCTTTTACACTTTTTTAAAGAACTTTTCTTTTTCCTCTTTTTTCAAGAAATTTCCCCTTTTTACCGCTTTTCTCATTTCTCGCTTAAAGCGGTCCTTAATTAAATTGTTATCAGTGTTTTCTCATCTTCGAATTCGACAGGCGGAATGTAGAGTATGTTGGGACTTACTTCTGAAAATGATGACTCCGAAAGTCATATTTTTTTCTACTAAATATTTGTTATTTAAATATTTCAGACTTCATACTCTTTCCCATGTTACCCTCTTTTCTACTTTATTAAAGAAATTTTCCTTTTCCTCTTTTTTCAAGAAATTGCCCTTTTTACCCCTTTTCTTGTTTTTTCGCATAAAGCGATCCTTGATTAAATTTTTATCAGTGTTTTCTCATCTTCGAATTCGACAGGCGGAATATAGAGTATGTTGGGACTTACTTCTGAAAATGATGACTCCGAAAGTCATATTTTTTTCTACTAAATATTTGTTGTTTAAATATTTCCGACTTCATACTCTTTCCCCTCTTCACGTCTTTTCAACTTTTAAAAAAAAACTTGTCGTTTTTCTCTTTTTTCAAGAAATTTCCTCTTTTCTCGTTTTTTCGCATAAAGCAATCCTTAATTAAATTTCTATCCGTGTTTTTTCATCTTCCAATTCTACAGGCTGAATATAGGGTATGTTGGGACTTACTTCTGAAAATGATAACTCCGAAAGTCATATTCTTTTCTAATAAGAATTTGTTTTTTAAATATTTCATACTTCCAATTCTACAGGCTGAATATAGAGTATGTTGGGACTTACTTATGAAAATTATAACTCCCAAACTCATATTCTTTTCAACTAAGAATTTGTTTTTTAAATATTTCATACTTCGTACTCTTTCCCATATTCACCTCTTTTCCACTTTTTTAAAGAACTTTTCTTTTTCCTCTTTTTTAAAGAAATTTCCCCTTCATCTCGTTTTGCGCTACAAGCGATCCTTAATTAAATTGTTATCAGTGTTTTCTTATCTTCGAATAAATAAATTTTTAACGAATAATGTAATATTTGATATCTTAAGAACAACGAAACATTAATTTTTTTAATTAATTAGCTAATTGAAGGAATTTATTATTTTATAATCCTCATCTAAAACAGGTTAATTTTTGACAAAAAAGTTGCATTTTAAACTGAAAAATGTAAAATTGACCGAAAAAGACGAATTTTCAACAAAATATATAAATATTCAACCAAATAGTTGAATTTTCTACCAAATTAAATTTTCGATCCAAAAATAAGAATTCTTAACAAAAAGTTCATTTTCAATCGAAATAGATTGATTTTTAACCAGACAGTTCGATTTTCAACCAAAAATGTTAAATTTCTACAGAAAAAGATAAATTTTTAAATACAAAATTAATAATTAATAATTAATTAATTAATTATTAATAAAATTTAAATACAAAATTGAAAGCAGTAAAGTTGAATTTTCTACAAAATGGTTCAATTTTCAGTACAAAAAGTTAATTTAAAAAAAAGGAGTTTTAACTAAGATTCCAAATTCTGAACAAACTAAAGAAATAAATTTTTAAAAAAGCATTTCAATATGTAACCAAGGTATTGCATTTTTAACGAAAAATGCAATAAGTCATATTTTAACAAACAAAAAAATTGTTAATTTAAAATTAAAATAGTTGAATTAAATGAACATAATACTTGATTACTCAACTCAAACAGGTTAATTTTCTGTACAAAAAATTTGCATTTTTAACCGAAAAATTGACATTCTACCAAAAAGGACGAATTTTCAGCAAAATATATCAATTTTCAACCAAATATTTTAATTTTTTACCAAATTCTTGAAGTCTTGAGCCAAAAATACGATTTTTTAACAAAAAGTTTATTTTTAATCGAACTAGATTTATTTTTAACCAGCCAGTTTGATTTTCAACGAAAAATGTTAAATTTCTACACAAAAATATGCATTTTTATATAAAAAGGTTAAATATCAGAAAGAAATTTTGTTAGTCAAAAAACAAAAAATTCCAATTAAATTGTTGAATTTCCAAGTGAAAAAGGTGAATTTTTAAAAATCAGTTGAGTTTTCTACCTGGAAATGGGAATTTTCAACAAAAAAAGTTCATTGTAACCAGTTAAGAATGAATTTCCTACAGAATTATTCAATTTGCAGTCAAAAAAATTAATTAAAAAAAACGAATTTTTATTTAAGATTGTGAATTTTGAACTTTTAAGAAAGCATTTTAATATTTAACCAAAGTAGTGTATTTTCAACGAAAAATTTAATAATTCATATTTTAACAAACAAAAATTTTTAATGTGAAATAAAAATAGTTGAATTCAATCAACATAATACTTGAATCCTCAACTAAAATAAGTTCATTTCCTATAACAAAAATTGCCATTTTCAACCCAAAAATAAACATCCTACCAAAAAGGATGAATTTTCAGAAAAATATATAAATTTTCAATCAAATATTTCAATTTTCTATTAAATTGTGGAAGTTTCGAGCCCAATATGCGAATTTTCAACAAAAAGTTAGTTTTCAATCGAAATAGTATTTTCTTTTTGAGCTCTATAAATTCATTAATTATTATTATTTCAGTAATTTTTTCTTTAAAAAAAATATTACCTGAAAAACTGGGGGGTACAGATTTGTAAAATAATCTAAAATTCCCATGTTCGTTCAGCAACATCAATCTCTCTAGCAATCACCCCAGATGACGAGTTTCACAAAGTCATCAATTTTCATCTCTGAAGTGACATTAATTGTATTTAAAAAATGTTCTTTCCTTTTTATTTCTTTATTTTCATGAAAAATCAGCTTATTTTCCCTGTTTTGAGAGCATTTGAGGCTGTGAAGTCTGATATTTTCTTGAGAATTTTTTTTCATGAATTTGTTCTTTATAGTGGATGATTCCCAGACGATAATACCGTGAGACAGACTAGGGTTTGTTCAGTCGGTGTTATGTGTACCAGGTAGTGGTCGCTGATCTGTTTTTGCGGTGTCGTGGTTGACTGATCAGTGATCATCCACTTTCGCTTTGGCCCATCTTCTCATAAGACACAGAAATTAATCCTTTGGGTTTGAAATTAATCCGACGCTCCAAACACTGGATGTAATTTGATCATCTAGAAAATATTAAGTATTTTTAATTACTGGACTGATATTCGATTTTTTATTTCCAACTTCATCGGGATCACCATCTGGACAGAAAATAGTAGCCCAGTTAAATTAGAAGAAAAAAGGCCAGTTTCTAAAAAAAATATAACAGTACATTTTTTGCTAAAAACTTTTCGGTATATTGTTAATTAAGAATGAAGTAAAAACTGTAAAAGTAAAAACTGAAATAACAATGAGAATTAATTTGTTGATTAAAGTAGCGACTTTTTATAAAAGCCTCCGCTTTTGTGATTTTTCATTGTTATAAAAAAAATTCCTATCTGATTTTTCTTATTAGATCCTCAAGTCGAAAGGATAACAGTATTCAGACATTTTTTTTTTTCAAAATACGAAATCCAAAAAGGGCAAAATGACAGTTCGTACATTTTTTTAAAACAATAACATTTTTTCCAATAAAAATGTAAAAAATTTACTTTATGAATTACCTTGGTCTATAGGATAGTTATTTTTTAAGATAAACTACTTTGAAATTAAAAAAAAATGTTTATTTATTTTTTTATTTTTATTTTGAATTTTATTGTATTGCAATTTGATGATAATAAAAATAAAGAAGAAGAAAGATAGAAAAAAAAGAAGAAAGGGGATGTGGTTGGCTGCCTTCTTATTTTTCTTTCCTCTTTTTTATTTTTCTCCGAAAATTATTATTTTTTTATTTTTTCAGATTACAATAGGATTTTTGTTTGTTTGTTCGTTGTGGTCCAAATTTGGTCCTTGGATTCTTGTTTTTTTTTAAACAGGAGTTCGTATCAATTTGATTAATGGACGTTAAATGGGATTTTTAATTTGGATTTTGATCTAATTTAAATTTCTTAAATTTTAACAATTTATCGGCCATGAAAGTTTAAAATAACTCCTTTTTTACGTCCAACAGTTGATATCATTTTTAATAACAATTTATTTGAGAAAATACTCCAATGTATCAGTTTGTTGTATTTACATATAGTAAATTCATAAATTTATATCAATTGAAAATTTATAAATTTAATAATAAAAAGTTTGAAGTAAAAAAAGTAAAGTTATAACTTACAATAATACAGAGTTTTTACAAATAAATATGTTTAAAATGTTAAAAATAAGAAATTATCCTCTTCCAATGCAGAAACAAAAATTAAACAAATTTTTTTCGTTTCCGATTCGATGAAAATCTTTTTAAAAAAAATTTTCCTTCTCCACTTCAAATAAAATTGAAATTTTCTCTCTTCCAACTCAATAAAAAATTTAAAAATAAATGCATACCCTCTTGCAATTCTCAAAAAGGGCCCCAAATAAAAAATGCCTACATTCAACTCAATAAAAATTCTAAAAACAAAAAATGGCTTTTTCCAATTCAGAAAAAAATCCCGAAATTTCCTTCCTTCCAACTTTATAAAAGCTTAAAAATGAAAAAATTTCACTTTTCCAATCCAGAAGAAATTAATAATCAAAATTTTCTCCTTTCCAACTCAATAAAAATATTAAAAACTAAGAATGTCCTTTTTCAAATTCAGAATTCAATTAAAAACAAAAAAGTTTTCCTTAAATTCAACAAAAATATTAGGAAAAATATCTATGCTAATTTACAATAAAATAAATAAACAAAATTTTATTCATTTAGAATAAAATAAAAATCTTTGAAACATAAAATGTTGTTCTACCGACTCAGAAAAAATTGTAAACTGAAATATCCTCGGTTCAAACTCAATAAAAATTGAAAACCAAAAGTTCCCTCCTTCAACTCAATAAAAATGCTAATAAGAAAAAATGGCGTCTTTCCCTTCAGAAGAAAATCACAGAAATTTTATAATTCAGAAAAAATTTGTATCAAAATTTCGACTTTTCCAACTCAATGTAAATGTTAAAAATTGAAAACTTCCCTTTTCTACTTTAGAATTCAATTGGAATAAAATTCCCCTTTCAAATTCAGAAACAATTTCCCCCTTTCCAAATCAAGAAAAGTATTAAAAATTTGCCTTTTCCAATTTAGAATTCAATTAAAAATTAAAAATTTTTGATGTTCTAATTCTGAAAAAATGTTAATCAAAATTTTCCCCTTTGCAACTCCATGAAAATGTTAAAAATTAAAAATTCCTTTTTTCAGAATTCATTGACAATAAAATTTTTTTCTTCTCTAATTCAGAAAATTTTTTAATAAAAATGTCCTCCTTTCCAACTTTATGATAATTTTCTTCTTTCTAATTTAGAATTCAATTGAAAATACAGAAATTTCCCTTTTCTGATTCAAAAAAAAAATTTTAATCAAAATTTCCCCCTTTCCAGCTCAATAAAAATGTTAAAAATGAAAAATTTCTCATTTAGAATTTAGAATAAAAATTTATATCAGAATTTCGACTTTTCCAACTCAATGTGAATGTTAAAAATTAAAAACTTCCTTTTTCTACTTTAAAATTCAATTGGAAAAAAATTCTTCTTTCAAATTCAGAAACAATTTCCCCCTATCCAAATCAAGAAAAGTATTACAAATTTCCCTTTTCCAATTTAGAATTCAATTGAAAATAAAAAATTTTCCCTGTTCTAATTCTGAAAAAATGTTAATCAAAATTTTCCCCTTCGCAACTCCATGAAAATGTTAAAAATGAAAAATGTCCTTTTTTCAGAATTCATTGACAATACAATTTTTTCCCTTGTCTAATTCAGAAATTTTTCCAATAAAAATGTTTTCCTTTCCAACTTTATGATAATTTTCTTTTTTCCAATTTAGAATTCAATTGAAAATGCAAAAATTTCCCTTTTCTGATTAAAAAAAATTTTAATCAAAATTTCCCCCATTCCAACTCAATAAAAATGTTAAAAATGAAAAATTTCCCATTTAGAATTTAGAATAAACTAAAATATCATATCTTCAAATTTAATAAAAATGTTAAAAATACATAATTTTTCCGCATTTACCTGAATACAAATTTAAAAAATTAAAATTCACTCTCTTCAAATTCTAAAAAAAAAGATTGAAAATAGTTCCTTCCTCAATAACAATTTTTAATCAAAAAAGTTCCTTTTTTCAAATCAGAAATAATTAAAAATTAACAATTTCCCCATTTTACACTCAAAGATAATGTGAGAAATAAAAAAATTCGATAACAATATATTTTAATTTTAGAATTATATTAAAATTATTTGAAAAGAGGAATTTAACAGAATTAAAGAATAAAAAAAATGTTAAAAGAAACAATTAACATTGTAACGTTTCAAGTTTAAATTTAGCACTCGAAAAATTTAACGATTCAAGGCATTCTATTTTAAACTAGTAAGTTTCAAATTGCTCAGTTTCGAATATTTCATTTTTACTTGAAACAGACAATATTTAAATAGGATTTAAAATTCAATAAAGGCGTTTAATTAACAATCTATTACTTTTAAATTATTTAAAAACTGAAAATAGTTTATAATGTTTCCATCGGATGTTTAAATTTGTTTAACTACAAAGGCTTTCAAATAAAAACAATTCAACTTTAAACGTTAATCATTTTTTAATTGAAACTCTTTTAATTTTTAGTTGTTAAAGTCTTAAAAATCGTATTTCGAAATTCTTTAACATGAAAATGTACGCCTCAAAATGAAGACCTAAAATGGCAAATTTGTAAAGTAACAAATTTCAGAATTACGCAATGTAAACTAAAATATTCCTTTAAAAAATTAATTATTTGAACTCAATGTTTCAGTATTTTGTTATAACACCCCAACAGATTTTCCGCAAAAAAAATTATATTTTATTCCAGAAGAAATGATGATTTGATGGGACTATAGGTAGAAAAGAGGACTTGAGAAGCCGTTGCATCCCACCGCTGTCACCTTACCAACGTCTTATTTTTCTAAGTTCCAAATATCACATTTTTTCCATTTTTTTGCAGAAAAAAAGTGAAGGCATAATTTTTGCAAAGCACAGCTGCATTCAGCTGTTTACATTTATAGACACGTAAGCTTTGCTCGCACGTGTCCCCTGTTTCTCTTTCTTTCAAGTTTCTTTCTTCGCTGCTTTTGCAAATGTGCACCTTCTTGCACTCGTATCCGGCCCACAGATTCCGCACGTTCGCCTTTTTCATCACTATGGCACACGACTAATTTTAGATCGCGTAAAATCTGACTCTTAGCGAAAAGAAACAGTACAAACTTACAAAGAAACGTCTGGCGAACATTAAAAGACGAAAACAATAAACTACTTTGCAAAAGAAATCCAAAGTTTCTCCCCCCATTTCAATATTTCAACTCTTTATTCGTAGAGTCTTTCCCTATAATGAATTATTTTCTTTCTTATTTCGAAAATAAGTCTTCAGAAATATTCCAAATTTTTTAAAGTTAAGTGTTCCTGTGTAATCTATGATATATTATGAGTTTATGAAGCTCTTCATCTGGGATGATTGCTTGAGAGATTGATCAGCAAACTATAATAGAGCGGTGTTGCAGAATTAACGTGTTGTTTAGATATGGCTTAATGGTATAATAATAAATAATAATAACAATTTCATACTGTCCTTATATGCAGAGGTAAATTAATAATTAATCATTTTTCTAACAACTTTAATCAATTTTCCTAATAATAATTTTTTTTTCAAAATGTTTGGAAATTTAATATTATTACAGTTTACTAATAACTTAATTAGTTTAAAAATCGCTCTTATATTTCAAACCTCACACACTTTCCCTTATTCTCCTATTTTCTACTTTTTTCAAAAAAACCATTTTTCCCGTTTTTCATAAATTTCCCCTTTTCTTATTTTTTTCCGCTTGAATGCAAACTGCATTATCAGAACTTTAGTTTTAATTAAAGATTCATCTTAGCTAAAAAATCATTATTTTAGTTGAAATTTAAACTATTTCGTGAAGTTTTAAACTCATTTGTTTAAAGCATATCTTTTTTTAATATTCATGATTCTGGTTGGAAATTAATACCTTTGGTAAAAAAATTCCCTTTTTTGGTTCGGAATTAATTTACTTTTTTTTCTTAAAATGTAACTGTGCTATTTTTGGAAAAACGGTTTTGATTAGATTTAATTCTTTTTTGTATGGTAATTCGATTATTAGTTGAGACCTTTCAAAATTCGTCCCTTTGGATTAAAAATTCATTTTTCAGTTTTCAGTTAAAAATTCATTGTTGCTTTTTGATTGAGAATAATTGCTTTTGAAAAAAATCGCCTTTTTGGCTTGGAAATTTAATAATTTGATATAAAATTTAATTATTTTGTTGAAAATTAAACTATTATGTTATAGTCATATTTTATTCAAAATTTAATTGCTTTTTTAAAAATCCTCCTTTTGAATTGAAAATTTATCTTTTATGGTAGATAGTTAATTTTTCTTGGTTTAAAATAATTTTCTTGTTGAAAATTCAACTGTTTAAAAAAATAATTTTTTTGAAGTAAAAATGTAAATATTTTCTTAAAAAATCAACTTTTTTAAAAAAATTTAATTATTTTCCAGAATATTTCACAATTTTGTTAAAAAATAATCTTCTTTGGTCTAAATATTCGACTGTTTTGAAAAACTGATTTTTGTTAATTTTGTTTGTTTTAATTCGATTATTTGTGAAAAATTCATTTTTGTGAGTAGAAAATTCCAGCATATAGTTAAACATTCTACTATTTTGTTGAAAATTAAACTATTTTGTTATAAAGTCGTCTTTTCTTGGTCTTTTCATTTTTCTTGGTTAGAAATAACTATTTGTTTGAAAATTGAACTAGTTTACTAAAAATTTAATTATTTTGTTGGATATTCAACTATTTTCGTAAAAAATAATATTTTTTGGTCAAAAATTGTACTGTTTTGAGAAACTAGTTTTGGTTAAAGTTGATTTCTTGTTTGACAATTCGATTAATTGGTTGAAAGTTTATTTTTGTAGGTAGAAAATTCCAGTTTTTGGTTAAAGATTCGACTATTTTGTTTTGCGAAAATTCAACTATTTTCTTATAATTATATTTCGGCCAAAAAAATCAACTGTTTTGCTAAAAATTAATCCCGTTCAATACAAAATTCATTTTTTAAAGTAGAAAATTCATTTTTCTTGGTTAGAAATAACTATTTGTTTGAAAATTTAACTAGTTTACTAAAAATTTAATTATTTTGTTGGATATTCAACTATTTTCGTAAAGAATAATACTTTTTGGTCAAAAATTGTACTGTTTTGAGAAACTAGTTTTGGTTAAAGTTGATTTTTTGTTTGACAATTCGATTAATGGGTTGAAAGTTTATTTTTGTAGGTAGAAAATTCCAGTTTTTGATTAAAGATTCGACTATTTTGTTTTGCGAAAATTCAACTATTTTCTTATAATTATATTTCGGCCAAAAAAATCAACTGTTTTGCTAAAAATTAATCCCGTTCAATACAAAATTCATTTTTTAAAGTAGATAATTCATTTTTCTTGGTAGAAAATAACTTTTTTAGCGAAAATTCAACTGTTTAAAAAAATTCGTCTTTTTGGGTTAAAAATTTAACTATTTCTTAAAAAATTCAACTATTTTGTTGTAAACTCAAATATTTTGTTGAAAACCCGTTTCTTTTTATTTAAAATTCAACAATATGATTGTTAATACGACTGTATGTTAAACCTAATTTTTTTTTAATTCATCCTTTTTGATGGAAAATGCAGCTCTCTTGGTAGAAAATTTATGTTTGTTATTTGAAAATTTAACCGTCTCCAAAGAAATTCGTCTTTTTGGCTTAAAAATTTAACTATTTAGTTTAAAGTTTTTTTAAATCAAAATATGTTTTTATAATGTCATCGTTTATAATGGAAAATTGAATTGTTATTGAACTGTTTTGTTCAAAATCCGTCCTTTTGGATTGAAAATTAATTTCTATGATAAAAAATTAATTTTTATTGGTTAGAAATAAGTTTTTAGATAGGAATTCAACTTAAAAGTTTAAGTATTTGATTTTTACCACGACTGCTTAGTTTCAAATTGTTATTTTTTAAATTCATCCTTTTGGGTGGGAAATTAAACTCTTTTGCCGGAAAATTAATGTTTTTTATTCGGAATTAAAATTGATCTATTTGGTGTAAAGTTGAATTATTTAGTTGAAAATTGTACTAGTTTTTCTGAAGTCATCTTTTTTTTATGAAACTCGTTTCTTTTGCTATGAAGTTCAACTATTTTATGCTTTATGCAACTGTTTGGTTATCATTTTTTTTTAATTCGTATTTTAGGCTTTAAAATTTCACTATTTTATGAAAAGTTGAACTATTTTGTTTAAAATTAAACTATGTTGTTAGAAATACAATATATTTCGACGTTAAAAGTTACAAATTAAAATCATTTCATATTAAATGTAATACAGCACCCGCATTATTTTACTCAAAAGAATGCATTCCCCTATTATTCCCATATTTCCTTTGTTTTAAAAATGTTTGGCTGTAAAGACTGAAATTTTATTATTTTTCGTTACAGTGAAACCCTTTAAAAGCCCTTCCGAGAATTGTCGCCGCGCCGCAGGTAGGTATAAGAGGAGCTGTGCGGTTTGTGCGGGGTCTGCGGTTGTCACTCAGACGAGCACTCAGGCGTGAAAAAAACAAAATCGAAGCGGGCTGTAATGAGTTACTTCCCACCCACCGTCAGTCCCAAAATCGGCGCTATAGAAGAGTTTCACTGTATTTTTAAATAATTACCGAAACTTATCGTGAAAATTGATAACGGTTGAACCTGGTTAAATCTTTTTCATAAACAGGAAGTGATCACACAATGCATGATCGCAAAGAATGAAAATTTGACAAAACCTAGTGAGAATTGAATCTGTTTTCAAACGATCTTTCCTATTCACTCTGATAAAAATTGTACAAGGCACTTAAATGAGGAAAATTGATGTGAATTGTAACAAGACATGAATTTTGTTGCCCATCTGTCAAGGCTGAAGTCACCCCGTTTCCCTTTCATAGAAAATTTTCAGTTTTCACCCGTTGGGTGGAAAAAATAGTCAGCTATTGCAGAAAAAGGTTGATCGATGAATGAAGACTTGATGATTTTTTTACGGTAGTCAAAGAAAGGGCGGAATGCGTAAAATTAGCATGACGTTGATTTCGGTCGACCTGAGGATTTTAACGATCGACTCCCTTCGCGAATGGTCGATCGGTTTGCAATCAATCATCTTTTTTGGCGTCAAATGAAGATTGATCGTCCGCAACTCTGGATCAGGACATTGTAGACTGGAGCCAAAATTAGGGATGGACTATAACGTTGCATTAAGTGGGTATGATTATGTATCCATTTTTTTCGACTTAACTGACACAAATGTCATTTATATTCGTACCTGGGACTACCGAGTGATTAAAAAAATTAATAAAAGGAGTCTCGTGCCATAGATGCTGCTTCTAATTATTATTTTATTCATTTTTTTTTTTTGAAGACTCATTTTGAAGAACGAGTTTGTAATTTTGATAGAGAGGAAGTCATTAGGCTAATTAGGTGTGTTTCATATAATTTAATCAGGGTGGCTGCAAAATTTCATTTTCCCAATTCACTGATTTTTCACGCCCTAATTTTTCATTTTTCCTGACTTTTAGCACCTTCACAGTCAGGCAAAAAGGAACATTTTCAAAATTCGAAATGTTCATAACTGGATCGAATTGTTCATATTTATGTTTTTTGGAGTCTCTGAAAAGAAATCTGATGCTGGATTTTCCAAATTCCATATGGTGGACATGAATTATTGAAAATTTTGGATCTTGATCAAATTGATGATACTTAAGTTATTGGGGTCGCTGAATTTAAATCTGATGTTAGATTTTCAAAATCGAATATGGTGGACATGAATTATTAAAAATTTCGGACCTTGATCAAATTGATGACACTTAAGTTACGGGGGTCACTGAATCTAAATCTGGTATTGGATGTAAGATTAACGTAAGTAATAAAAAAAAGTGTATTACATTTTTAGTTTAACAACTTCAAACAAATAAATATGGATAATCTGATAAAGTTCTAAACATTTTTGATAGTTTTGGCCCGCAATATTGCATCCGCCATTTTGAATTTTACAAATAAAGCAACGCCAAAAACGTAAATATAATTAATTTTATCTAGGTCAGAACATTTTTAATTATTAGATCAAGATCTCACCATTTTAAATCATTAATGTCCGCCATATTGAATCCGGGATTTTGGATTGTAAAAATCCAAAATCAGATTTAAATTCAGCAACCCCAAAAACTTTAATATAATTAATTTCATTAAGGTCAGAAAATTTTTAATTATCGATGTCCTACATATTGGATCCGCCATTTTGAATTTTGAAAACCCAACACCAGATTTCGATTGGGCGATACCAAAAACCGAAGTTTCATTTATTCGATATAGCTCTTACTATTTTTGAAAATTATTTCCACCATATTGAATTTTAAAAATCTATGATCAAATTAAAATTCAGCAACCCCAAAAACTTAATTATCAACAACAGCAGATTTCGATAAAACGACCCCAAAAACCTAAGTATCATTTATTTTATCAAGATCTTACCATTTTGAATAATTAATGTCCGCCATTTTGAATTTAAAAAATCCAGCATCAGATTTAAATTCAGCAACCCCAAAAACTTAAATTTAATTAATTTTATCTAAGTCAAAAAATTTGTAATTATCCATCTCCGTCATATTGGATATGACATTTGGAATTTTGAAAGTCATTTCATTTTTGTTGAATTTTAAATAATTAATGTCTGCCATATTGAATTCGCCATCTTGAATATTTCAAATCCATTTTATTTGAATTCAGCGAACTCAAGAACTTAAATATCAATAATTTGATGAAGGTCAGAACATTTTTAAATTATGCATGTCCGCCATATTGGATCCGGAATTTCTAATTTTGAAAATACAACAGCAGATTTGAATTCAGCGACCTCAAAATTTAAACGGAATAATTTAAATAGAATAAAACAATTAAAAATTTAAATTCGAAATTTTCAAATTTATTTATTTATTTTTAAGAAAAAATTGAAATTTCTACCTTAAAAGATGAATTTTCAACTATAACAACAAAATAATCATTTGTAACTTTGCAGTTGTGTTAAGAACCAAATACTTGAATTTTTAAGCCAAAAAGAACAATTTCGTTGAAGACAGTTGACTTTTTAACTGATGAATTTTCATAAAGGATGAATTTCAAAATTTTATAAATTTAAATGAGCATAAAATTTAATTTAGAATCCTCTTTAATGTCCAATTTTCTAAAGAAGAAAAAAATTCTTTTTCTGTACGAAAATAAAAAAGAGGCAAGATAAATCTTTTATTTTTTATATATTCTTTAATCTTTTTTCCAATTGCAATTAGAGCATTTTATGATGGTTATTCAGATGAACTTTGAATAAAAAATTTAATGTTTCACAAAACAGTTAATTTTTAACCAAATTGTCGAATTTTCAACCTGAAAATATGGATACATTTTTAACAAAATTGCGGAAATTTCAATAAAAAAATCTAATTTTTAACAAAAAAGAACAACTTTCAGAGAAAAAACAAACAAATAATTAAATTTTTCAACAAAAGGTTGAATTTTTTAACAAATACTGGAAATTTTTACATGAAAAAATGAGTTGTATACCAAAAAGACGAATTTTGAATCTAATAGTTAAATTTTTAATCTAAGAGATAAATGTTAAACTAAAATGATGAATCTTGAATGAAAAAATTGATTGAGTTTTTAACAAAAATGTTCATTCTCAACAAAAAATTTACATTTTTAACCAAAGAAAGGATACTTTAATGAAGGGGATTAATATTTTACTAAAATCACTAATTTTCAACTAAAAACGATAAATTTTCAACTAAAGAAATTTTTTTAACAAAATGATTCACATTATAGCCAAGTATTTGAAAGTATTTAAACTTTCAACCAAAGAGATGAATTTTCAACTAAAATTATAAATCTTCAAATTGAAAAATAATTTTTTAACAAAGGGGTTCAGTTAAATTTTCAAATAAAAAAAAGAATGTTTTTTATGGCAACTGAATTTTCAACAAAAAAGTTAATTTCTAACCAAAAAGATGATTTTTCTACCATAAAAGATGAATTTTCAATTTAAAAAAATGAATTTTTAAGAAAATAGTTAAATTTTCGACCAAAAAAGATGACTTTTTCCCAAAATACTTGGACTTCCGACTAAATAATTAAATTTGCAACAAAGTAATTAAATTTTGAGCAAAAAATTTAAATTTTTAACCAAAAAGACGAATTTTCAACCACAGAGACTAATTTTCGAAAAAAATCAACAAAATACTTGGATTTTCAACACTCAAAAAAATGTCTAATTAAATCAACCAAAATTCTGGTTAAATATGCCCTTACTATTTTTTCTGGTTAGAGTAACCAGAATTCTGATTAAATTAACCAGAAGTCTGGTAATATTAACCAGATTTCTGGTTACTTTCCTAAAAAGGCAGTTTTTTAACGAATAACATGAATTTGCAACTAAAATAGGCAATTTTTAAAAGAAGTAGATTAATTTTATTTAACAGAAACTATGAATCTTGAACTTGAATAGTAGAATTTTCAACTAACATATTGAGTTATTAAAAGAGAATAATTTTTTTAATTTTCTACCAAAGAGACAATTTTTTAAACAACAAACTAGAATTTTCAACGAAATAGTTAAATTTCTAATTAAAAAAGACAGTTTTTTAAATAAATATTTGAATTTCAAAATGAAAATATATCAAGTTTCAACCAAATATGGAATTTTTAAATTTTTAGTTTAAAAAATTAGTTTTCAACCAAACTAATGAGTTTTCAACTGGAATGATGAATCTTTAACTGTAACAGTTAAATTTTCAAGAAATGAAATGAATTTTGATGTAAAATTATGATTGCGTTTTCTATCAATTAATCGATTTTTCTACTTAAAAAACTGAATTTCCAACCAAAAGTGCAATATTCACATTTTCAGTTAAATAAAAAAAAGTCATTTTTAACAACAAAAATAAAGACAAAAATTCCAGTTTGATACGTAAATCTTCTACCGAAAAATTGAATTCTTAATCAATTAGTTCAATTTCCAACAATAAAGATAAATTTTCAATCAAAAATGTATTTAAAAAAATTAATTTTTGATCAAACTGATGAACATTAAACTAAAATGATAATTCTTCAACCGGAATAGATAAATTTTAAACCAAAATTATGAATTTTCAATTAAATATTTAAATTTTCAATTAAAAAAATCGATTTTTAAACAAATAGTTCAAATTTAAACTAAAAAAATTAATTATCAACTAAATATACAATAGTTAAATTTTAAGTTTAAACAAATTAATATGGTACAATAAAATTTAAAGATAGTTAATTTTTTAACAGATAGATAAATTTTCATCTGACATGATCAATCCTCTTCTAAAAAATGAGTTTTTAAAGAAGTAGTTAAATATCCAACAAAATACACGAGTTTTCAAACAAATCAAATGAAATTTTCCATTTTAAAAATTTTCAACCAAAATTATGAATTTTTTAACAAAAGAAATAGTTGAATTTTCAATTTAAAAAGTCAAAATTTGAACTAAATAGTGGAATATTGAACTAAAAAAGTTCCGTGTAGCCCAAAAATTGTATAGTCAAATTGTCAGTTAGAAAAATTAAGTTTCATCAAAATGATAAATTTTGAAGTAAAATTATTAATCCTTAACTAGAATTGTTGGGTTTTCAACTAGAAGTGCAATAGATAAATTCTTACTTGAAAAATATTGATTTTTACCAAGAAAAAAAAACGAAATTGGAAGGAAAAAGTCAATTTTTCAATCAAAGAAATAATTTTTTGTCGAAAATAATGTACCTTCTACTAAAATAATGCATTTTTAACCAAATAATTGAATTTTCTAGATATTCAATACACTTTTCAATTTTCTAGCAAAAGAGACGATTTTTTAACAAAAAAATTAATTTTCTGTGAAATAGTTCAATTTTCAATGAAAAAAATACAAATTTTCAAAAAGCGTTAGAATTTTGAACTAAAAAAGATCAAGTTTCAACCAAAAATGGAACAGTCGAATTGTCAACTAAAAAATTGAATTTTCGACCGAAAAATTCTATAGTGAATTTTTCAATAAAAAGAAGACCAAAGAAATCAATTTTCATCTAAAATTATGAATCGTCTACTAAAAAAATGAATTTTCATACAAGATGATTCATTTTCTACCAAAAAAGATGATTTTTCAACAAAATGCGTGACTTTTAAACGAAGTAGTCGAATTTTCGACTAGAAAAATCAAATTTTCAACCAAAAGTCCAATTCAGAAATTTCCAATAAAAAAGCTAACTTTTAGCAAAACAAAAAATAATAACAAAACATCAATAAATCATAATTTAATAATTTTTACAAAATAAAAATGAAATTTTAGAAGAATAGTTCAATTTTTAACTAAAGAATGAAATTTTCATCCAAGATGACAAAAAAAAATGAATTTGCAAGAAAATTGTTAAATTTTCTACCGAATAAATGAATTTTCAACTGCATAGTTGAAGTTTCAGTTAAAAAAGACAAATCTTCAAACAAATAGATGAATTTTAAACTGAAAAGTATTAATTTTGAACGAAAAATAGAATATTCAAAATGGTGAATTTTCAGCAAAAGAAATGAATTTTCATCTAAGCTGAAAAATCTTTATCAAGAAATGGAATTCTTAACCAAACAGTCGAATTTTCGTCCGAAAAAGTGAATTTTCAACGGCAAGATAATTTTTTTCCAAACAAGATGAACTTCTACCAAATAAATGAGTTCGCAACCAAAGATTAAAATTTTCGATTAAAAAAATGTAATTAAATTTTCATCTAAAATTTTTAATAACAAAAGTAATTTTTAACCAAACAAAAAATAATAAAGTTGCAAGAAAATTGTTTAATTTTCAACCGAAAGGATTAATCCTCAACTGAGCTTATGAATATCTGTCCTCAAAACATCTATAAATAATAATTCAATAATTTTAATCAAAAAGAAGAATAAATTGTAGAAAAAAATTTCAGTTTTTAAATCAAGAAATAAATTTCATCTCAAGTAATAAATATTTTACTACAAAAATGAATTTGAAACCAAATAATTTAATTTTCATGTAAGATGATTATTTTTTTACCAAACAAGATGAACTTTCAAAAAAATACAAGAGTTTTTAACCAAAAATAGTCGACTTTTTTACTGAAAAGAAAATTGTTAAATTTTTAAGCAAAAGAATGCATCCTCAACTGAATTGATGAATTCATTGCTACAAAACATCAATAAATAATAATTCAATAATTTTAACAAAAAAAAACAACTTACGGAAAAATAGTTCAATTTTTAACTAAAGAAACAAATTTTCATCTAAAGTAATAAATCTTCTACTAAAAAAATGAATTTTCAACTAATTAGTTAAATATGTAACAAAATACACGAGTTTTAAAAAAAAATCAAATGAAATTGTCCATTTTCAACCAAAATGATCAACCCAAAAACTATATAGTCTACTTTTCAGTTTGATAAAAATTGATTTTTAACAAAAAACAAAACAAAAAAATTGGAAGAAAATAGTCCATTTTTCAATCAAACAAATAAATTTTTATCGAAAATAATGCATCTTCTACTAAAACAATGCATTTTTAACCAAATAGTTGAACTTTCAAGAAATTCAATACAATTTTTAATTTTCTACCAAAAGAGACGATTTTCTTTAAAAAAACATGAATTTTCTGTGAAATAGTTCAACTTCCAATGAAAAAATACAAATTTCCCCCCAAAAAAAGTTAGAATTTTGAACTAAAAAAAATCAAGTTACAACCAAAAATGGAACAGTCGAATTGTCAACTAAAAAATTGAATTTTCTACCGAAAAATTCTATAGTGAATTTTTCAATAAAAAGAAGTCCAAAGAAATCAATTTTCATTTAAAATCATGAATCTTCTACTAAAAAAATGAATTTTCTACCAAACAAGATGAACTTTTAACAAAATACATGACCTTTCAACTAAATGGTCGAATTTTCGACTAAAAATATCAAATTTTCAACCAAAAATTGCAGTTCAGATATTTTCAATAAAAAAATGTAATTTTTAACCAAACAAAAATAATAACAAAACAGTAAATAATAGAAAAACCTTAATAAATAATAATTTAATCATTTTTACAAAAGAACAACAAAATTGAAGAAAAATAATTCAATTTTTAACTAAAGAATGAAATTTTCATCCAAGATGACAAAAAAAGAATTTGCAAGAAAATTGTTAAATTTTCAACCGAATAAAGGAATTTTCAACTGCATAGTTCGCAACCAAATAGTTGAATTTTCGACTCAAAAAATATAATTAATTTTCATTTAAGAGTTTTAATAACAAAAGTAATTTTTAACAAAAGAAAAAATAATAAAGTTGCAAGAAAATTGTTTAATTTTCAACCAAAAGGATGAACCTGCAACTGATCTAAAGAATCTCTGCACAGTCGTCTGGAATAGGAATTTACTGTTCATAATCGCCCACAGGTCGTATTTCTTAACCGATTTAAAAGTTTTTTTTAGAAATGCTCAGCAATTAATTTTTAAGAGAATTGTGGTTTGCTTTTTTAAATTTTTTTTCACAGAGCAACAATATATAAACAAATATAGCCAGAATTATTGCACATGCATTCATACAACATAATTAATTTTAATAATATTCAACTTAATTATTATAAACAATTTCTATAAACAAATTCTTTATAAACGAGTTTTTCTCGTAGCTGAATTGATTTTTCTAAACAAAAGTGATTCACAATTGTCTTCAAAGCCATTTATACATTTTAAGCTTTATCCAACATAAAAAATGTAGATTGTTTATAACAATTTAGTTAAACAAATCTCCTAATCGGCCGTTTCCTCGTAGAAAAAAACGTTTTTTTCTTCAAAATTTGTTAAAGTGATATTTATTGCGGTGAGTAACCAACGAAATTAAATAAAGAATAATTTATATGATTGTTATAAACAATTTTTTTAACAAAACTATGAGTTATTTTTTTTACATGCAAAAAGGACGGTTTTCCACTGAAATTATTCGACAGTAAACTAACAGTGATTCCAAAATTGGATTTGGCCCATTAAATAATAATTTTCGTAATTGTTAATAACAATTTTAAGACAATGCGTGACAATTTGCGGTTGGTCGTAGAAAAAAGCTATTTTTTCTTCAATCATTTTTGTGATAATCTTATTTGTGTTATTGAATCAATGAAAAAATTGGTACTTATAATAATAATGAGATTATTATAAAAAACTTAAAATAAATAAATTACGATTCAGAACTCGAATCATTTTTAGATTCGAATTGTTCTATGAATTCGAATCAATTAGAAAATCTGTTCTATCAATCAAATTCTGTTCTTAGATTCGAATTGTTCTTCTGTGGAAAACCGTCCTTTTTGTAAGTAAAAAAAATCATAGTTTTGTTAAAAAAATTGTTTATAACAATCATATAAATTATTATTTATTTAATTTCGTTGGTTAGTCACCGCAATAAATGTCACTCTAATAATTATTAAAGAAAAAAATATTTTTTTCTGCGAGGAAACGGCTGATTAGAAGACTTGTTTAACTAAATTGTTATAAACAATTTATATTGTTTATGTTTCATAAAAGTTAAAGTATATAAATAGCTTTAAAGACAATTGTGAATCACTTTTGTTCAGAAAAATCAATTCAGCTATGAGAAAAACTCGTTTATGAAGAATTTGTTTATAGAAATGTTTATAAAAATAATATCTGTTAATTCATGCTAATTTTTTTGTTACAAATTATGACTTTTATGAAAAATATTAGCAACTAGCGTGAAATAAACGATTTTTTCTATGATAAAAAAACACTAATAAGAATGTGTTTATAAAAATTGTTTATAATGATTAAGTTAAATATTATTAAAATGCATTATGTTTTATGAATGCATGTGCAATAATTCCGGCTGACAGTGAGTTTCAATCTGTATTTTTTCTTGAGATAAAAATTCACAAAGCTAAAATGGTCAATTTTGTCACTATATTTGTTTATACATTGTTGCTCTGTGAAAAAAATTTAAAAAAGCAAACCACAATTCTCTTAAAAATTAATTGCTGAGCATTCCTAAAAAAAAACTTTTAAATCGGTTTAGAAATACGACCTGTGGGCGATTATGAACAGTAAATTCCTATTCCAGGCCACTGTGCTCTGGCCAGTCTAAATCATTTCGAGGCACGTGCGTCCCCTGAAGATACAAATAGTTACCCTTTTATTTCGAAAGGACGTTTTCGAGAGGAGACACAAAGTAAAGCCCGGTAAACCAGTCTCTTTCAAAAAGCTCGACAGCAGAAGGCTATCTGATCAGGGGATAGTAAAAATTTTTGAAAAAAGCAAACTGAAAGGGCTTAATTGAAGCGTCGGTTGGACCCTACAATCCCCATCATACTACATTACTACATTACAGCATTACTACATTACTACATGGTCCGCTCCGGTACCGCGCGTGTTTGGGGTATTAGGTAATTTACATACCTAATGTGACATGCAACGCGCCGCGGTTTCGACAAGAAGGATGGGCGCGTGCAGTGGTTTCCGTTGCGAAAATGCCACTTGGCGAGTTCATTAGAGAATAGCATTGTGTCATATTTACCCCCAAACGCTTCCAGGCTACGCGTTATTATTTATTACATGTGGTCTGCAGAAGCCGCGGGCAGGGTCCGCCAATTTCACTCTTGTTTTTTTTTCCAGGTTCATTAACGACTTGCTTCTTTTCGAGTCTTGCCCCCAATTTTTGCTGGCTTGGCTGTGTCAAATCGAGATTTATATTTCGGAGAGAAAGGTCAAATATAAAAGTAGACAACGTGGAGACTGAAGGAAAAAAAGCTGTTTATGTTCCATGGGCCTTTTGTTAAAATAGTGACAACATGGCCTTTTATGAGTAGCTTTTAGGGGAAACCTCCCAACAGTGGATAATCATTATTTTAAAACAATGATGTATGCGAAAGAATTAATTTAATTTAATTAAAGTTTAAGGCACTACACGTTATAATTATTTGAAATTGTTATTAAATTATTTTTTTTATTCTTGCTCTATCAAATTCTATCAAAACCGAGGAAATAGGGTGACTTTTGACGAAAATAGGGGGATAGGGATGTTGATTATTTGCAATAAAATTAATATTAATACAGCACTTTTAGGAAAATAGTTGAACTTTCAACAAAATAGTTGATTTTTCAACCAAAAAAGATTTTCTAATAAAAAAGTTGAATTTTTAAACAAATAAAATTTTCTAGCAAAATATATGTATTTTTAAAGAGAAAAAGAGAAATTTTTAACAACATCAAAATTAATTTTCAATGAAACAGTTGCATAAACTACCGAATAGTTGAACTTTCAACCAAAAAAAGATCATTTACAATAAAAAAATCAATTTTTTACCAAGAAAGATGACTTTTTTACGTGATTTAAATTTTATACCAGAAAAAATGACTATAAAAATATTTGAATTTTCCAACCAAAAAGACGAAATTTTCAGAAGACTGTTGAATTTTCAATCCAAAAAGATTAATCTTTCAAAAAAAAGTTCATTTCCAATCCATAAAAATTACTTTTCTACTATAATCAAAAATGATGAATTGTCTAACATAAGACAAAAAAATAGTTAAATCTTCAATCAAGATGAAGTGTCAATACAAAAAGATCAATTTTAAACTAAATAGTTAAATTTTTTACTAAAATTGTTTTTTAAAATCGAAAATGGTAGTTTGAAAGTTTTTAGATTAAAAAATGAAGTTTAAAACTGAAAGAATTTTAAACCTGTTAAATTTAACCAGAAAAGAAGAAATTTTAACCAAGTAGTTGAATTTTCAACCCAAAAAGATTAATCTTTCGAAAACAGTTCATTTTCAATCCAGAAAAATTACTTTTCTACCATAATCAAAAGTGATGGATTTTCTACCAAAAGAAAAAATTAAATTAATAGTTAAATCTTTAATCAAGATGAAGTTTCAATCCAAAAAGATCAATTTGAAACTAAATAGTTAAATTTTCTACTGAAAAAGGATTTTTGTAACCAAAAATGGTATTTTGAAAGTTTTTAGATTATAAAATTAACTTTAAAAATAACAGAATATTCAACCTGTTAAATTAAACCAGAAAAGACGAACTTTTAACCAAATATTTAAATTTTCAACCCAAAAAGACGACAATTTTAGAAGACAGATAGATTTTCAACCTTAAAAAATGAATCTTCCACAAAAAAGTACATTTTCAACTCAAGAATGAATTTTCTATCATAGATGATTAATTTTCTACACAAAGACAAATTTTTTAACAAAATAGTTCAATCTTCAAACGGATAGATGAAGTTTCAATAAAGAAAAATGAATTTCAAAGCAAATAGTTGAATTTCAATTCAAAAAATTTAAACCTGTTAAAAAAAGGACATTTTTAAACCCAACAATGGAATTTTTCAAATTTTTTAGTTAAAAAAATTAAGTTTAAAAAAGAATGAATTGTCAAAATATTAAATTAACCTAAAAAATGAATTTGCAAACAATGACATTAATTTCCTACGAAATTGTTGAATTTTCAATCCAAACAGACGAATTTGCAACTAAAATGATTATTCAATTGTAGCAATTTCTTTTAAATAGGTTAACTTTAAACAGAGTAGTTGATTTTTCTATCAAAATTTTCAAACACAAAAGATTCAAATTTAACAAAAAATAGATCAATTTTCATGCCAAAAATACGATTTCTTAGAAGGCGGTTGAATTTTCAACCCGAAAAATTTAATCTTCTAAAAAAAATTCATTTTCAATCAAGAAACATGACTTTTTTACCATAATGGATGAATTTTCTAACCAAATAAAAATTTTCAAATAAAAACTTTTATAGTATAGATGGATTTTCAATTGAGAAAGGTAAATTTTAAACATTAAAAAATGTTTAATAATTGAATTTTCAACTAGAAATTTTTTTATACCAAAAATTGAAAGTCAAATAAAAAATATGAATTTTAAAAAAAACATCATTTTCCAGCGAAAAGTTTATTTTTTTCCCAATAAATGAACTTTCTGCAAAAATATTTGCATTTTCCACCAAAAAATACAAAGTTTAAACTCTGGATCATTCTAGATTACAAGATAATTACTTTGATTACCTCAATTATTTTTAATTGATTAATTTAATTACTTCTGATTACATCTTCATAAAAAGTAGAATTTTTAACTTTAAAATAGTATTTCAACTAAAAATGGAAAATTTATATTTTTAATTTAGAAAATAAGTTCTTATAAAGAAGGAAAACATTTTTTGAACAAATTATTTAAATTTGCAACTAAAAAAAGGTAAACTTACAATTAAAAATGGACTCGTTAAATTTTCAGTTAAACAATTTATTTTTTAACCATAAAACGAACATTTAAGAAAATAACTTCTCTAACCAAACCATTTGTAACTAATATCAGTAATCTTTAACCAGTAAAATGAATTTTTAAGAAAATAGTTTAACTTTCAAAGAAGTCGTCGAATTTTTAACCTACAGTATCATGGTTATATTTTCAATTAAAAAAATTAATTTCCAACCAGAAAAAAACTAATTAAAAAATATATATAGTTCAATTTTCTATCAAAAAAGTTGAATTTTAATTTTTTTTTAAACGAATGTTAAAGAAAAATTTGAGATGAGAAAATAATATTGAACCAAAAAAACAATAAATTTTCATCAAAATTGTGGAAAACTATTTAGATTTCCTATGGAAAATTACTTCCAATTTTGTCTGAAAAATTAATCATTCGATTTTTGGTTGGAAATATATCCTTTTTCATTCATTCTTTCAGTTGTTGATTGAAAACTCAAGTTTTATGTTAAAAAAAACAACCATTTGGTTAAAAATTAATTTTGTTGTAAGAGATTAATCATTTTCAAATTCGATTTGTATATTAAATTAATTACTTTAATTGAACATTTAGCAAATTCCATTTTTTATTAAAAATCTATCCTTTTTAGTTAAAAATTCCAAGTCTTTGATTGAAAATTCATGTGTTTTTTGAAAATTCTTTTTTTAACGGAAATTTTATTTTTTTTAAATTTCCCTTTTACAGCAGAAAATTAATGCTAAAATTGATCTTTTTCGTTCAAAAATCAACTATTCGGTTTTTTAGTTAGAAATTCAATCATTTCGTTCAAAATTATTTTATTTTGTGATACATGTGTCCTTTTTGTAGAAAATAAACCTTCATGGTTGAAAATTTACGTTGTTGGTTGAAAAATATACTAATTGTTTACAAATTAATTTCTGTTGTTGAAAATTCGACTATTTGGTTAAATATTCTATTTTGTGGTGGAAAAAAATATTTTTTACACTGATAATGGAATTATTAAATTTTGAATCGAATAGTATAGTTTTCCACTAAAACATTTTCAACTAAAATCAAGTTGGATTTTCAAATAAGACTCATTAAAAATAATAATTTTTAACAATAACAAAGAACTAATTTTCGTCAAAAAAAGTTGAATTTTCTACCAAAAAATGTCTTTTTGGCAAATTGGTTGAATTTTTTACAAATGCATATTCTACAAATCCAAATTTAAAAAACAAATTATAATGTGATTGATCGCCTTGTGTTTTAGAACTGTATGAAATTGTCAAACCAGTAACAATGTGATTGATCATATTATTTTTCACAACAGCATGAAATACAAAAACGAATGAAATTTGATCGATCGTCTTATGTTTGAGAACTGTATAAAATTCTTAAACAAGTACGAGTGTGACTGATCATCTTATGCTTCGCAAAGTTATGAAATTCAGAAACGAATGAAGTTTCCGTGATCGTTTTATATTTAAAAACTGCATGAATTTCAGAAATAAATGACATTGATCCTCTTAATGTTTTAGAACAACATGAAATTACGAAACAAATAAAATTGTGATTGATCGACTCATATTCTAGAACTTTATGAAATTCATAAGCAAGTAACAATGTGATTGATCGCCTTATATCTCAGAATTGGATGCAATTCAAAAACAAAAGATAATGTGATTGATCGTCTTATGTTTGAGAACGGTATAGAATTCTTAAACAAGTACCAGTGTGACTGATCATCTTATGCTTCGCAAAGTTATGAAATTCAGAAACGAATGAAATTTCCGTGATCGTCTTATATTAAAAAACTGCATGAATTTCAGAAATAAATGACATTGATCCTCTTAATGTTTTAGAACAACATGAAATTCAGAAACAAATAACATTGTGATTGATCGCTTAATTATTAAGACCCTTGTGAAATTTATAAGCAAGTAACAATATGATTGATGGTCTCATATTTAAAAAATGCATGAAATTCGAAAATCAAGGACAATGTGAATGATCGTCTCATGGCTTAGAGCTCAATAAATTTTAAAAACAAACGTTAATGTAATTGATCGCCTTATATTTTAGAACTAAATGAAATTTTTAAACAAGTAACAATGTGACTGATCGTCTTTTGTTTTAAAACTTCATGAATTTAAGAAACAATAGCAATGTAATTGATCACCTTATCTTTTAGAACTTTATGAAATTCTTAAAGAAGTTACAATGTGATTGATCGTTTTTTTTCTCAGAGCGGTATGCAATTCAGCAACGAAAGAAATGTGAGTGGTCGTTTTGTTTTAGAACTGCATAAATTTCAGACAAAATGAAAATGTGATTGACCGCCTTATCTGTTAGAACTGTATGAAATTCATAAACAAGTGAAAATCTGTTTGATCGTCTGATTCTTTACTGCAGTATGAAAATCTCGAACAACTAACAATGAGATTGTTCCTCGTATGTTTTAGAACAGCATGAAATTTAAAAATGAATAATATTGTGATTGATCGCCTTATATTCTAGAACCTTATGAAATTCATAAGCAAGTAACAATGTGATTGATCGCCTTATATCTCAGAATTGGATGAAATTCAAAAACAAAAGACAATGTGATTGATCGTCTTATGTTTGAGAACTGTATAAAATTCTTAAACAAGTAGCAGTGTGAATGGTTATCTTACGTTTCGCAACGTTATGAAATTCAGAAACGAATGAAATTTCCGTGATCGTCTTATATTGAAAAACTGCATGAATTTCAGAAATAAATGACATTGATTCTCTTATGTTTTAGAACAGCATGCAATTCAGAAACAAATAACATTGTGATTGATCGCCTAATATTTTAGAACTTTGTGAAATTCATATGCAAGTAACAATGTGATTAATCGTCTCATATTTAAGAAATGCATAAAATTCAAAGACCTGAGACAATGTGAGTGATCCAATTATTTTTTAGAGCTGAATAAATTTTAGAGAAAAAATGATAATGATAATGGCAATGATAATCGCCTTATGTTTTAGAACTATATGAAATTTTTAAACAAATAACAATGTGACTGATCGTCTTATGTTTCACAATTTTAAGAAATTCAGAAACGAATGAAATTTCCATGATCTTTTGTTTTAAAACCTCATGAATTTAAGAAACAATGGCAATGTGATTGATCACCTTATCTTTCAGAACTTTATGAATATCTTAAAGAAGTTACAATGTGATTGATCGCTTTTTTCTCACAGCGGTATGCAATTCAGAAATGAAAGAAATTTATGTGGTCGTTTTATGTTTTAGAACTGCTTGAATTTCAGAAACAAATGAAAATGTGATTGATCGCCTTATCTTTTAGAACTGTATGAAATTCGAAAACAAGTGAAAATCTGATCGTCTGATTCTTCACAACAGTATGAAAATCTTAAAAACTAATAATGAGATTGATTTTCTTATCTTTTAGAACAACATGAAATTCAAAAATAAATAAGATTGTGATTGATCGCCTTATATTCTAGAACTTTATGAAATGCATAAGCAAGTAACAATGTGATTGGTCGCCTCATATTTTAGAAATAGATGAAATTCAAAAACAAAAGACAATGTGAGTGATCGTCTTATGTTTTAGAACTTTAAGAAATTCATTAAAAAAATAACACTGTGATTGATCGTCGTATGAAGTTCAGAAGAATTTTTTGTTGCAAATTTAAATTTAAAATTCTATTGAACTAGACTTAATACCAACAAACGAAAGCCGGATTCATTTTCAACATTTTAAAGTACCACGGAAATGACATGTCGCATTCAGAGAGAACATAAGTCATTTTTGTTGATTTGTGATTACTTGAGTGGATTCCCCTCGCATAACAAAGCAATGTTCGAATTGTTTTGCTTTCGAGTGTCCGAGAAATTAGTGCAGAGTTCAATGGACTATAGATTATATGTATGCACTGCATAGTGATTATTCATTTTGAAGCCCTTATACTTATTTTCTTTTCAGGATAATTAAAGGGTTTGGTGAAACTACAAACGATCTATCAATTTTGAACTATAATTACGGGTCAAAGTTAAAATCTTTTCATGCTTTCATTATTCTGCCCTAAATGAAAGGAAAATTCAGGCAGTAAATTACATGCCAGCTGTAATGTGTTATTCCTGAAAAGCAGATTCCATAAATCATTGAAAAAATATTTCAGACTTCACGCGTTCTTTCTCCCATTCCCCCCTTTCCCCCTTTTTCAAGCAATTTCTATTTTTTCCCGTTTTAAAAAAAGTTCCCCTTTTTTCGCTTTTTCCCCTATTGCGAACTAAATTAACGGAAACGAAAAACAATTTACCATTTTTTTTGTTGGAAGTTAATTATTTTTAAATAATATGTAAAGTTTTTTGGTGAAAATCCATTCTTTTGGTCGAAATTTTAATTATTCAGTTAAAAATTCATCTTTTTTGGTTGAAAATTCCACAATTGTGTAGAAAATTAAACTACTTTGTTGAAAAATAATTTTTTTGTTCAAAATTTAACCATTTGGTACCATATTAACTTTCTTGTTAAAAAATTAAGTTTTTGAATTGGAAATTCAACTGGTTTGTAGATAGTTCGTCTTTTAGTTGAAAATTTAAGGATTAGGTTGGAAATTAATCTTTTTTGATTAGAAATTTAACAATCTCGTAAAAATTGAACAATTTTGTTGAAAATGAACTTTTTTGTTCAAAATCGCACTAATTTGGTAAAAAATTCAACCTTTCGGTTAAAACCTAAAGTATTTTTCTGTAAATTAAGCATTTGATAAAAAATTAACTTTTTTGGTGAACAATAAAACTTTTTTTATTTACAAAACCCATATTCTTGTTAAAAAATTTAAATATTAGGTTTAACATTCATCTTTTTTCTGTTAAAAGTTCATAAATTTGTTAAAAAACGAAACTCTTTCCTCAAAATTGAATTTTTTTGTTAGAAAATTATACTATTTGATTAAAAATTAAAAAACTCATTGGAAAAATTAATTCTTTAACAGGAAATTAAATTATTTGTTGACAAATCATATTTTCGGATTGTGAATTCAACTGCTTTGAAGATAATTCGTCTTTCAAGCTTCGAAATTTAACAATTTTGTTCAAAATTCATGTCTTTTGATAAAAAATTGACTTTTTTGTAGAAAAAGAATTCTCCTTCGAAAAATTAATTTTTTATTTAAAAAATTAATTATAAGGTTGCAAATTATTCTTTTTTTGGTAAAAAATCCACTAATTGATTAAAAGGTTTAATTAAATTGTTACAAATAATTTTTTGAAGATTCACCCCTTTGACTAAAAATCTAATTATTTTGTTGAAAATTAGTTGACTCTAAATCTGATAGGCAACTATTTGTTAAAAAAGCTATGTACTTTGATAAAAATTCATCATTTTGTGTGGAAAGTTATTCGCTTTTATTCGAGAATATTTTTTTTCATTATAAATTCAACACTTTTGTTAAAAAATATATTTTTCAGTCCAACTGGTTAGAAATTTGTCTATTTTGTTTTTAAGTGATTCACTTATTTTCAAAAAATTAACTTTTTTTTAAATATTATATTTTTTAGTTTAAAATTCAACGATTTTTTTGACGCCTTACTTATTTTGTTAAAAATTCAACTACGTTCTTAAAGTCGAAAGTTCAACTGTTTTATTAAAAAATCGTTTTTTTTTTCATATTGAAAATTCATCTTTAATGTTAGAAAAGTCACCTTTTTGGTTCAAAATGAACTTTTTGTAAAAAATTTAAAACACAACTTTTTGATTGTTAATGCAATTTTTTTGTTAAAAATTAAGTTTTTAACCTTTTTCCCCTTTTTCTAAGAGTATTTTGGTTGGTAAAGTCTGGTATTGTGTTTTTATTTAAAATTAGAATCTTTTTTGCTTAAACTTTTTTCTAACAAATTTATTTTTATGTAGAAAATTCATCATTTTGGCCTCGATTTTAGCTAAAAATCCATTTCTTTGGGTGAAAATTCAATTGTTTTGTTGCAAATTCGTTTTATTGTTGCAAATTAAGCTTCTTAACTGAAATCTAAACTATTCAATTTTTGGTTGAAGATTCATTATTTTAGATGAAAATTAGTCTCTTTTTTGAAAATCGAACTATTATTAAAACAACATTTTTTTTTAAATTGATGCTTCTTATTGAAAATTTATAATTTAAATATTAAATTTTTCTTTCAAATTTATCTTTGTCGAAAATTCATCTCTGTTTCAAAATTTAACTATTTTTTGTCAAAATTTTCTTTTTTTGATAACTAATGCTTTTAACTAGAAATTGAACTATTCCATTTTTCTTGCAAATTTATTTATCTTATCTAAATATTTAACTATTTGGCTGAAAATGCAACTACTATTTCAATTTTTAAAATAAAATTTAATTATTGTCTAAAGTCGTCTTCATTGTCGAAAATTGAACATTTTTTGAAAAAATTTGTACTTTTGGGTTTAAAAATTCATCTCTGTTTGAAAATTTAACTATTTTTTGAAAATTTGAATTCTTTTGCTGATAATTAATGCTTTTAACTGAATATTAAATTATTCCATTTTTCACGAAAATTTATTTATTTTTGTTGAGTATTTAATTATTTTTATGAGAATGCGAATATTTCGTTGAGAACTTAATTATTTTGAAGAAAATTCAACTATCTTCTAAAGTCCTCTTCTTTGTTCGAAAATTCAACTGTTTTGTAAAAAATTTGACCTTTTGGGTTAAAAATTCATCTCCGTTTGAAAATGTAACTAATATTTGATTTTTTTATAATTAAGGCCTTCAACTGAAAATTGAACTATTCTATTCTTCCTGCAAATGTATATATTTTTGTTGAATATTTAACTACAGTGAAACTCTTCTATAGCGCCGATTTTGGGACTGGCTGTGGGTGGGAACTAACTCCTCATAGTCCGCTCCGATTTTGTTTGTTTACGCTTGAGTGCTCGCCTGAGTGACAACCGCAGACCCCGTGGCCCCGCGCACCTCCTGTTATACCTACCAGCGGCGCGACGTCGATTCTCGGAAGGGCTAAAAAAGGGAGGGCCATTGAAGAGTTTCACTGTATATAGATAAAAATGCAACTATTTGTTTAGAAACTTAATTATTTTGAAGAAAATTCAACTATTCTGTAAAAAATTGTTCATTTTGGATTGAAAATTCGTCTTTTTTGGCTCAACTTTTTGTACATTAATGCAACTTTTTGGTTAAAAATTAATTATTTTCAAATCTTTTTTTCCTCCGTTTCATGGAGTATTTTGGCCTCTGAACTCTGATATTCTGCTTTTTGTCTCACCCGCTAGAATTTATCGATATAGTGGAAGAAAAGTTCCATGAACCTGAATTCAATAAAGGAATCAAAGATAAGACTTTTATATACAATCCAAGCACACATAATGCTGTCATTATGTTTACTTATGCTCAAGCGTATACACAAGTAGACGAGATAATGTTATTACTCGATTCGTGTATTTGGAGGTTTCTCACGGATTCTTTAGAGATAAAGTCTCTCATAAAAAATGCAGCGAAGTACTGTGATTATAAGCTTTCTCAAAAAAGAAACTATTCATTTTTCTAAAATTTTACTCATTAATATTTTTTTACCAAATCAGAGCTCACAGTATTGCAGTAGTTCAATTTTAGGGAAAATCGAAGAATTTATTTTTGGAGAAAAGGGAAATTTGACGTTTAAAAAAGGTATGAGTCTTTTTTTAATAACAATTTAATTAACAAAAATTAATTTTTTGAAACTCTTTATTATATTTAACAGAATGTGTTTTAAACTAAAAAACGCAAACATCCTTGTAGATAACTCGTTTTTTTCCTCGAAAATACAGCTTATTAAATTTTTTTTTTATTTATTGGAAATCTTTCCTATTTAAAATTTTTTGTTGAAAACTCGTCTTTTTTGTTTCAAAATTAATCTCTTTTGGTAGAAGTTTAATCTTTTTTAGTTAAAAATGCAACTATTTCTTTAAAACATAATTTATTGTGGTTGACTGCTACTTCTTTGGTTTTTAAATTGTTTTTGGTTGACCTAAATTTTTTTTTTACAAGTAAAATTACAATTTTCATCTTAAATGAAAATGTAGTTAATTTGTTGCAAATTGTTTTTACCGATTTCAAGTAAAAAATGGAATTATTACATCATCAGTGGAGAAGATTAATTCTCAGCAAAAAAAAACAGATTCCTAGAAAAACAGTTAAATCAATCAGATATAAATTTTCTTCTAAAATGGTAAATCTTAATACGAAAAATTTAATTTTCAAGAAAAAATTTAAACAATCGCCCGAAGCGTTAAGTTTTCAACCAAATAATACAATTTTTAACAAAGAAAAATAATTTTCTACAAAAAAGACGAATATTTAACAAAATACACAAGTTGCGATCAATTTTATATATAAAATATCAATTTTAAACCAAAAGCGGTATTGTTACATTTCTAATGTAAAGAATTATTTTTGACCAAAAAAAAAACAAACTTTTAGCAAAATAGTACAATTTTCAACCAAGTATAAGAATTTTTAACAAACAAGATTAATTTTTTACCAAAAGAATACGTATTTTCAACAGAATATACTCCAATTTGAAACCAGAAAAGATCAATTTTCAATTTAAAATATCAATTTTGAAGCACAAATGAGATATTTACATTTTCAGTGGAGAAAATTAATTTTCTACCAAAAAAAAAAAAACGAATTCTTAGCAAAATGGTTTAATATTTAACCAATGAGATAAATTTTCATATAAAATTATAAATCTTCAGAAATAAATGTACTTTTAAGAAAAAATTTTAACATTCAATAATGTCATAAGATTTTCAACCAATTAAAAAAAAATTAACCAATAATATTATTCTACCAAAAAAGGTGAATTAAAAAAAAAATTAATTGTAATCAATTTTCCATTCCGAAATATCAATTTTAAAGTAGAAGCGGGATTGTTTGGCCTGTTGTGAAAAAAAATCATTCTCGAAAAAAATCATTCGCAGCAAAGTAGTCAAATTTTCAACAACGTAGACGAATTTTTAACAAAGACGATTAAATTTCTAACAAAAAAGACGAATTTTCAACAGAAAACTCAAATTTTTACCAGAAATTATCAATTTTCAATTTAAACTTTCAATTTTAAACAAAAAATTGGTTATTTACATTTTCAGCGAAGAAAATTAATTTTCGACAAAAAAAAAGAAAAAATGAATTCTTAGCACCATGGTTTAATTTATAAACAAAAAGGTAAATTTTTATATAAAATTATAAATCTTCATAAAAAAAATTCAATAACGTGATTAAATTTTCAACCAAATAAAAAATTGTAACCAATAATATTAGTATTCTACCAAAAAAGGCAAATTAAAAAAAAAACATAAATTGTAATCAATTTTCAATTTAATATAAATTTTAAAGTGAAAGCGGGATTGTTAGATTTTTAGCCGAAAAAAACTAATTTTTAATTACAAAAATTCTTAGCAAAATTATCAAATTTTCAATCAAATCGAAAAGTTTTTTAAAAAAAACGTTTCTACTAAAAAAGACGAACTTCTAACAGAATTCTCAAATTTTTACTAAGAAAAGATCAATTTTCAATTTCAAATATCAATTTTGAACCAAAAATAGGTTATTTACGTATTTAGTCGAGAAAATTAATTTTCGACAAAATAAAAACGAATTTTTAGTACAATGGTTTAATTTTTAAACAAAGAGATAAATTTTCATATAAAATTATAAATCTTTATAAAGAAATGAATTTTTAATAAAGTATTTAGACATTCAATAACGCAATTAAACTTTCAGCCAAATGAAAAATTGTTAACCATTTATATTAATATTCTACCAAAAAAATTTTTTCAACAAAACACATGAATTGTGATTAATTTTCAATTTAAAATGTCAATTTTAGAGCAAAAGCGGGATTTTTAGATTTTTATTGGAAAAAAATTAATTCTCGAAAAGAAATTCGTAGCAAAATAGTCCAATTTTCAACCAAACAGATGCATTTTTAACAAAAAATTAATGTAGTAATGAAATAGACGAATTTTCAGCAGTATACTCAAATTTTTAACCAGAAAAGATTGATTTTAAATTTAAAATATCAATTTTAAACTACAAGTGGGTTCTTTACTTTTTCAGTGAGGAAAGTTAACTTTCGACAAAAAAAAATGAATTCTTAACAAAATAGTTCAATTTTTAACTAAAGAGATCAATTTTCATCTAAAATTATAAATATTCATACATGAAAAAATTAATTTTTAAGAAAAGATTTAACACTAAATAAGGTAATTAAATTTTCAATCAAATAGTATAGTTTTTAACCAGATCAATTTAGCCTAATCATCAATCAATTTAGTTTAAGCGAGATCAATTTCAAACCAAAACTATGATGATAAACTTTACAAATAAAAAAAAAACTTTTAATTAAGAATAATTAAATTTTCTCATTTGTTTCTATCAATTCAATTTCAATTTAAGCGAAAGAACGAGAAAAAGGTAAGTTTCTTAACAACATGAGAAAAAATAAGAATTCTTTAGAAAAGAGAAAACGAGTTTATGGACGGCCTCTACTTTTTAAGTCCGAATTAGTAGAAATTTTATTATTGCAATTAAGTAGCATTATTAGTACGAACTTAGTGGTTACGCACTTAGTGGTACGAACTTACTAATTCAATAAGTAGCAATTAATTGCTAAGAAACATAATTTCTAAATTTTTTAATAATCTGCTGATTTTTTAATATTAAGGCCATGTGATGAGTGGGTCACATGACCAGATTCCTACCTTACCGCCACCTTTCTTTTTCTCAAGTTATTTTCACACGAAGCGCCACAATGAGTTAAAAATTTGGGATAATAAATAAGAAGCACTCAGAAAGGTAGATCTGGTCCTAAACTTTAATAATTATAAAAAAAGGAAAAAAAAATTATTTACAACAAAAAACTTTTTTCATAATTATACAAATTTAGGACGAGACCCACCATTTTTAGTGCTTCTTGGTTAGGATCCCAAAGTTTCAACTCGATGTGGCGTTTCGTGTGAATATAATTTGGGAAATAAAAAAAGTGACGTTGAGGTAGGAATCT
Organism: Belonocnema kinseyi; assembly: GCF_010883055.1. Classification (NCBI taxonomy): domain Eukaryota; kingdom Metazoa; phylum Arthropoda; class Insecta; order Hymenoptera; family Cynipidae; genus Belonocnema; species Belonocnema kinseyi. The sequence goes on along the minus strand of NC_046659.1, from coordinate 125,800,226 downwards.
GGTCGCGTGATCCACTTATCACATGGCCTCAAGTCAGAAATTTCAAACTCCAGTTTGTCGTATAAGTTTATATTGTTATATTATTAATAATTTTGTATGAAAAGTACAATATTACCAATTTTAATGGGTTATATTTTTTTATTGTTCGTATTATTTATTGTTTAGAGTGATTCTAGTTACAGCGTCAGTCCCACCATACTTCGGTGAATGGAGCGGTAAAGTGAGGACAGAACTAGATTCAAGAGAGTTGATCCTTTATAAAGAGAAGGTTGCCAGCCTTTGGCAGATCAATCTAAGCATATATACCCCCTCTCCCACATTGTCCCCTTCCTTACAAACCGAGTTACGTTTGCGGCAAAAAAATAATAAATTTATGTTGTTTTTTTTTTTTGCGACCCTAAGTCAGACACATGACTAATAATCAATTCAGGCGTGTGCTAGGATAACCCTGAAGAGTTGGCATTGTCATTGGGCATGGATGTATTCCACAAATGTAAATTTTTTGTTGTAAGGGTGGTTAGCAGCCCTTTTGGCGGCAATCGTCACGTGGATCAGGGTGAAATCGCCGAAAATTAGGCAGCTGAAGAATAACTCGGAACTCGCAACTCGCGATGATCTAACGGACGGATCCACCTGGACGCGTGCCATGGGGGTCTGGAATGGGGCATGGGGGTATGTGTTGCCATGGATGTGTGTATGTTTTAACCAACATGCCCATCCATCCATGGGTCAGTACCTCGCGTTCTTCATGCTTTCGAATCGAACATGGGGGTGGGTTGTACGCGGCACGGTTAATTATAATGCGCTGATGCCGCCGCGTACCCCCATTGGCCCAGTGGAGGAACCCCCATACGCAGCTGGAACATAAAACATACATGGATCTCGAGTGCTTGTCATCATAACTACCCATTTCGATAATGCCAACTAATTCCACCCGGTTCGGAATTGAAAGTTCCGATGCTGAATCAATATTCCTGGCCTGTAGGTGGCTCTAAAGGTGTTGAATGTTATTACGTGGGGTATGAAACATCTAATTTCGAAATAGATTCTATAAGTGATTCGAACATTAAGCAAATTTAAATTAAGTGTATGTGTGTTGAATAATATAATCGATAGAGGTGTATAGTTAGGTACCACTAAAAACATCTGCTAGGCTGGCCCCGATCTGGCGCTGGTCAGTTTTATATAACAAAGAAATTTCGAAGTTTCATAAGATTTTGAGCAAGGTTTTAGGACTGGTTTTATTTAAGCTTAGAGATTTGAAAAAAATTACTTTGTTCATATGAAACTTTTTTTATATTCAAAATACAACAATACGATATGTCAGAAGCGGCGGAGCCTTTTTTTCTGGGTGGGGGTAGAGGCATTGATTTATAATATTGAATAGCACAATTTGGATTTTTAGAATAATATTATCCTATGCAAAAACCTTACATGAATAATAAATAAACAATAAACAATTAATAGTTAATAATAAATGAAAATGAATACAGGTATGAAGTTAATATTACCAAAGATTTCAACGATTTCCCAAAGATTCCACAAAGATTTCAATGATTTCACATATACTGCCGAATATTTAAAATAAACTTTAATATTTCGTAAAGATTTCACAAATATTTTAAAGGTTTAGCAAAGATTTCAGATAGGTTTCAAATATTTAACAATGATTTCAATGATTACCCAGAAATGTTACAAATATTTCGCAAAGATTTTGGGTATATTTAAAAGATTTCAGAAACACTTCAATAATTTCTCAAAAGATTTCCCATAAATGTCCAAGATTTAGCAAAGATTTCAGAAAGATTTTACAAAGATTTCCAAATCTTTCAGAAACGTTTCACAAAGGTTTCACAAAGATTTTAATTATTTCCCAAAGATTTCTAAGATTTCACCAATATTACGCAAAGATTCCAAAGATTTAAGAAAGATTTCAGATCGATTTCAGAAATATTTCAATACGATTTCCAAAGCTTTCAGAAAGGTTTCAAAAAGTTTTCACAAACATTTGAATGATTTCCCGAATATTTCTAAGATTTCATAAATATTTTAAATATTACGCAAAGATTCTAATGACAGAAAGATTTCACAAAGATTTCACAGAAATTTCCAAAGCTTTCAGAAAGATTTGAATAATTTCCTTAAGATTTCTAAGATTTCAAAAATATTCAAAATATTTTGCAAATATTACAGAGATTTAAGAAAGATTTCAAAAAGATTTCAGATCGATTTCAGAAAAATTTCAAAATAACTTTCAAAGCTTTCAGAAAGGTTTCAAACAGTTTTCACAAAGATTTTAATGATTTCCCAAATATTTCTAAGATTTCACAAATATTTCAAATATTTCGCAAAGATTCCGAAGATATCAGAAAGAATGCAGAAAGATTTCACAAGATTTACAAAGCTTTCAGAAATGGTTCACAAAGATTTCAAAAAGGTTTTAATGATTTCACAAAGATTTCTAAGATCTCATCAATATTTTAAATATTTCACAAAGATTCCAAAGATGTCCAAAGCTCTTAGAAAAGTTTCACAACGATATCACAAAGATTTTAATGATTTCCCAAAGATTTGTAAGATTTGAGAAATATTATAAATATTTAGCAAAGATTCCAAAGATTTGAGAAAGATTCCATAAAGATACAAGATATATAACGCAAAGATTTCCAAACCTTTCAGAAAGGTTGTACGAATATTTCCAAAGCTTTCAGAAAGGTTTTCAATGATTTCTCATAGATTTAAATATTTTTTCTTACATTACCAAACATTTTAAATGTTTCGTCAAAGATTTTCGAAGCTTTCAGAAATATTCCACAAAAATTTCACTAATATTTTTGTAATTTCCCAAATATTTCACAGAAGGCTTTCATCATTTCACAACAATTTAAAAGAATTAACCAAGATTTCAGAAAGATTTCACTAGGACTTCAAGAGCTTACACGAAAGTTTCACAAAGATTTCACAAAGATTTAAGAAAGGTTTCACGAAGATTTTAGAAAGGTTTTAATACTTTTCTGAAGATTTATAAAATTTCAAAAATTATCAAAATATTTTTCAAAGATTACAAAGATTTCAAAAAGATTTCAGATTTCAGAAAATTTTCAAAATGATTTCCAAAGCTTTCAGAAAGATTTCAAACCGTTTTTACAAAGATTTTAATGATTTCCCAAATATTTCACAAAGATTCTAAAGATATCAGAAAGAATCCAGAAAGACTTCACAAGATTTCCAAAGCTTTCAGAAATGTTTCACAAAGAGTTCAAACAGATTTTAATGATTACACAAAGATTTGTAAAATTTCATCAATATTTCTTAATATTTCGCAAAAAATCCAAAGATTTCACAAAAAGATTCCCAAAGCTTTCAGAAAAGTTTCACAACAATATCACAAAAATTTTAATAATTTCCCACAGATTTATAAGATTTCACAAATATTTTAAATATTTAGCAAAAATTCCAAAGATTTGAGAAAGATTCCATAAAGATACAAGAAATATAACACAAATATTTCTAAAACTTTCATAAAAACTTCAGAAAGGTTTCCCCAAATTTTCACAAGGATTTTAATGATTTCTCAATGATTTCTAATATTTCACAAATATTTCAGAAAGGTTTTACGAATATTTGTGAAGCTATCAGAAAGGTTTTCAATGATTTCCCATAGACTTACATGTTTTTTCTAACATTATCAAATATTTTAAATATGTTGTAAAGATTTTCCGAGCTTTCAGAAAGATTTCATGAAGATTTCACTGATATTTTTGTAATTTTCCAAAGATTTCGCAGAAGGTTTTCATTATTTCAGGAAAATTTCAAAGAATGAACCAGGATTTCAGAAATATTTCTCTAGAATTTCAAAAACTTACACAAAAGTTTCACAAAGATTTGACAAAGATTTAAGAAAGATTTCAAACAGATTTCACAAAGATTTTAATGCTTTCCCAACGATTTCTAGGATTTTACCAATATTTCGCAGAGATTCCAAACGTTTCAGAAAGATTTCACTAATATTTCAAAAGCTTTTAGAAAGATTTCACAAAGATTGCACAAAGATTTTAATGATTTCCCAGCGATGTCTAAAATTTCGCAAATATTTCAAATATTTCGCAAAGATTTGTGAAAGATTTCACAAAGGTTTAAATAATTTCCCAAAGATTTCTAAGATTTTACAAATATTTCAAGTATTTCGCAAAGATTCCGAAGAAACAGGAAAAATTCCTGAAAGATTTAACGAAGATTCCCAAAGCTTTCAGAAAGGTTTAAAAAATATTTTAGAACGATTTCAAAAAGATTTCCTAAGCTTTCAGAAAGGTTTCAAAAAGTTTTCACAAAGATTTTAATGATTTCCCAAAGATTTCTAAGATTTTACAAATATTTCGCAAAGATTCCAAAGATTTGAGAAAGATTTCATAGAGATTTCATAAATATTTCACAAGGATTTTCAAAGTTTGCAGAAAAGTTTCATAAAGGTTTTTTAAAGATCTCACAAATATTTAAAATATTTCGCAAAGATTGCAAGGATTTCAGAAAGATTTCAAAAATGTTTCAAAACGATTTCAAAAAGATTTACTAAGCTTTCAAAAAGGGTTCAAAAATTTTTCACAATGATTTTAATGATTTCCTAAATATTTCTAAGATTTCACTAATATTTCAAATATTTCGTAAAGATTCCGAAGATATCAGAAAGAATCCAGAAAGATTTAACGAAGATTTCCAAAGCTTTCAGAAAGGTTTCACAAATATTTCACAAAAATCTTAATGATTTCCTAAAGATTTCTAAGATTTCACAAATATTTCAAATAGTTCGCAAAAATTCCAAATTTTTCACAAACAGTTCCTAAGTTTTCAGGAAAGTTTCACAAAGATTTTAATGATTTCACAAAGATTTCTAAATATTCACAAATATTTCGCAAAGATTTACAAAACTTTTAGAAAAGTTTCAGAAAGGTTTCTTAAAGATTTCACAAATATTTCAAATTTTCACAGATTTCACACAGAGTTTCAAAGCTTTCAGAAAAGTTTCACAACTATTTTAATGATTTCCTAAAGATTCCAGAAAGGTTTCCTTAAAGATTTCACAAAGATTTCAATAATTTAATTAATATTATCAAATATTACGCAAAGAATTCAAAGATTTCACTAAGATTTCATCAAGAATTCAAAATCTTTTACAACATTTTCCCAAATATTTTACAAAAATTTGAATGATTTCCCAAAGATTTCTAAGATCTTACAACTATTTCAAATATTTTGCAAAGATTCCAAAGAATTCAGAACGATTTCACAAATATTTCAAAGAGGGTTCACAAAGATTTCTAAAGCTTTCAGAAATGCCTGTGAAATATGTATTTTATTTGTTCGCGTCTTCGAGCTGCATGGATCAATCTCTTGTTGAAAATATTATGTGACCTACCAGTACAGGCTTATGAAGTTTAAAAAAGTGGTTACTTTTATTTCTATGGGAAAAACTTTTTTGATATTTCAAAATCATTGATAATATATTTATTGTATTTGACGCGTCTTTGAGATGGATTGATCCAATACCAATACCAATATTTAATGCAATTGTTTGCATCTTCGAGATCTGTTTATATGCGAAAAACTTTTTTAATAATAAAAATCTGCCCGCTTCGCGGGCACATTGCCATCGCACGCTGCGTGCGCGGCTCGCTTCGCTCGCAAGTTTGAGCGCGCCTACGGCGCGCAATGGGTGAATCTCGCGCTTCGCGCTCGGATATTTATTCTTTGCATTTGGAATGCTTGAAAAAAACTTTATCAAAAAGATCTCTTTTGGATGACAGTATTTATATGCGTCTTCATGTTCTGAATTTTCTACTTAATGAAGTATTGTCAAAGATTAAGTTTCTCAAAACTCTGTAAGCTTTGAGGTACACATTTTTATCGTGACACTAGCGCTGCGCGCTCGATTCCCGACCTATATTTGTAAACAGGTTTTGTTAAATCTTTTTTTTCTCTCGTAACTTTCTTTGTTTTTCCACACATTTTTTTATTATTTTTTTTTTCACTGTCATTTTTTACGAATAAAAAAAAGTACGCGACCTTTCAAGAAGTGATCCTTAACGAAATTGTAGATCTTTTTTAGGATAACAATTTTTGTTGATTAATCTTTTTTCGTATCCTATATAGTTTGTCCACAAAATGGAATTTTTTATTTTTCATTATTTTTTGTGCAATAAAAATTTGAATTTTTTTTTTTGAAGAAAATCCAAAAGTTTGTTATGATTATCTTGCAGGGCTCTCAAAAAGAAATGCATTTCTTTTTCTGACTTTTTTTCATATCGTGCGTTTTTTGGCTTCAAATTTTGAATTTCGGTTGATTTAACAAATTTTGAAAACGCTATAACTCTGAGAATTTTAATTTTATCGAAAAAAAGTCATGAAGATAAATTGTTTGTTTTCTTTAATATTATAAATATCCGAACATAGAATTTTCAAATTCAGAAAAAAGTGGTCTCAAAAATTTTCAAAATGCGCTCACTTTTTTAATTTTCATCAAAAATAGGTGGTTCACGAACTCGTCCTTTTTTTAGAACCTAAAATAAGTGTGTCAAAGATGGATTTGATTTGTTTATTTTTTCGAGAGTTATCGTGCTTAAGGACGGACGGCCGGACGGCTAGACGGATGGACAGACAGACAGACGCCATCTTGAAACACTGATTTTTGGATTCAGGGGTGGAAAAACGTGAATATCCGTTGAAAAAGTGTGATGTCAAATTTCCGACAACTCTAATACTTTCTCAATCATAACTGATGCGAATGTAAAAATTGTTGATTACGATGCTGCATTGACCAAAGAGTTAAATTTGTAACTTAAAAAGATTCACTTTCAATGTAAAATTTTGTAGTTGATATTTCAACAAAGCAGATTTTAAATAAAAATAAAAAACTCGAGAATATTTATGTTCAACAAAAAAGTTGATTTACAATCAATCAATTCTATTTTCAACAAACTAGTTAAAATTTCAGTTAAAAGAATCAATTTCCAAAATATACACCAATTTTTTGTTGAACAGCTTTTGTTGAATTTTTTTTGTAGCTTGTGTTGTTTGTTCAAACATTTAATTGTTTATTAATATTGTTTTTTATGAATAAAACTAAAACTGCGTATCCTATCAAAAAGTTAATAATAATTAGTTTGTAAATCTTTTTTGGGAGCACAATTTTGATTCACGCATCTTTATTCGTATGTATCATACATAGTTTGAGCACAACATTATTTTTTTATTGTTCCTTATTTTTTGTTCAATAAAAAATTTGAATTTTAGATTGTTCAATTATATTCAAAAAGTTGTTATTAAAATGTTGTAGGCCTTTCAAAAAGCAACGTTTTTCTTCTCTCTACTTTTTTCAAACCGTCCGTTGTTTGGTTAAAAATTTTAATTATCGATTGATTTTTTAAGTTTTGTAAATGCTATAACTCAGATAATTTTTTATCGTAAAAAAGCTTTAGATGTACCACCAACAGTCATACATAGAATTTTTGAATCTAAAAAGAATTCCCAAATTTTTTAAAAAGCTCTGACTTTTTGAATTACCATCCTAAATGGCTTTTTAACGAATTCGTTCTTTCGTCTATTATTAAAAAAAATTGTGCAAAAGTTGGATTTGATCCGTTCATTTTTTTCCAAAATTACGCGTCTCATCAAAAAGTAATTCATAACAAATTTTTATATATGTTTTAGGCGTACAATTTTAATTGAATAACTTTTGTTCTTAACTTGAGGGGTTTTTCCACGAATTTTTTATTTATTTGATGTTTTTAGTTTTAATGTTATTTTTCACGAATAAAACAAAAAGTACGCCTCTAATCAAGAGGTGATTATTAATTAATTTGTTTATTTGTTTGGGAGTTAAATTTTCGTTAATTCATCTTTTTTCGTATTCTGCATAGTTTGACCACAAAATAGAATTTTTTGATTTTTCATTATTTTTCGGGCAATCAAAATTTGAATTTTGGATTTTTTAAGAAAATCCAAAAATTTGTTATGACAGTCTTATAGGGATTTTAAAAAGCAATGTTTTTCTTCTCTTGACATTTCTTCATATCTTGCGTTGTTTGGGTTAAAATTTTGAATTTCGGTTGTTTTACAAAATTTTGAAAATGCTATAACTCTGAGAATTTTCTTTTAATCGAAAAAATCATAAAAATAAATTGTTTGTCCATTTCAATACTATAAATTTGCGTGTATAGAATTTTCAAATTCAGTAAAAAGTGGTCTCAAAAATTTTCAAAATGCGCTTACTTTTTGAATTTTCATCAAAAATGGCTGATTAACGAACTCGTCCTTTCTTTTAGGACCTTAAAAAACTGCGCCAAAGATGGATATTATCCGTTCATTTTTTCGAGATTTATCGTGTTTACGGGCAACCGGACGGACAGACAGACAGACGCCATCGTAAAAACCTTATTTTCGAATTCAGGTGGTCTCAAAACGTGGAGAGCCGTTGAAAACCTGTGATGTCAAATTTTCGACAATTCTAATACTTTCTCAATCAGAAATTATGAGAATGTAAAAATACAACTATGCTATATCTAGTGGAATTGTTTGCATCTTCGAGACCTGTTTATTTTCGAAAAGCTTTTTTGATAATAAAAATGCGATTATAATATATTTAGTGGAATTTTTTGCATCTTCAAAATGTGTTTATATGATAAAAACTTTTTAGATATTAAAAATATATACAACTATGCTATATCTAGTGGAATTTACCAATTGCTCGCATCTTCGAGATCTGCTCAAATGCAAAACCTGGTTTGATATTAAAAATACAACTATGGTATATCTAATGGAATTGTTCACATCTTGGAGATTTGGTTTCATAAGAAAAACTTTTTGATATTAAAAATATAACTATGTTATACCTAGTGCAATTGTTCGCATCTTCGAGATCTGTTCACATGTGAAACACTTTTTCGATATTAAAAATACAACTATGCTATATCTAGTGGAATTGTTCGCATCTTCGAGATGTGTTTTTATGAGAAAAACTGTTTTAATGTAAAAAATACAACTATGGTATATCTAGTGTAATTGTTCGCATCTTCGAGATCTGTTGATTTTCGAAAAACTTTTTTGATCATAAAAATACGATTATAATATATTCAGTGGAATTTTTTGCATCTTCAAAATATGTTTATATGAAAAAAAAACTTTCTAGATATTAAAAATACATACAACTATGCTATATCTAGTGCAATTTACCAATTGCTCGCATCTTCGAGATCTGCTCAAATGCAAAACCTGGTTTGATATTAAAAATACAACTATGGTATATCTAATGGAATTGTTCACATCTTGGAGATTTGTTTTCATGAGAAAAACTTTTTAATATTAAAAATACAACTATGTTATACCTAGTGCAATTGTTCGCATCTTCGAGATCTGTTCACATGTGAAACACTTTTTTGATATTAGAAATACAACTATGCTATATCTAGTGGAATTGTTCGCATCTTCGAGATGTGTTTTTATGAGAAAAACTTTTTTAATGTAAAAAATACATTCGAGTTCTGTTTATATGAAAAAAAATTTGTCTTATATTAGGAATGCAACAGTACTGTATCTTCATGATATGAGGAAAACTTTTTTAATATTGGAAACGCAGTGGTAATGTACAGAATTTCTGAAAATAAAATCAAGAATCCAACGACCAAATTTGGATAACCACAATAAAATGTTCCCATTGAAATTTAAGAAACGATAACAATTTTTTTCCTAAAATAGATAAGAAAAAAACTTTCTGTTTGGACAAAAATAAAAAAGAGGAAAGAAAAATGAGAAGGTTAAAAAAAACAACAGTAATTTATATGATATATTTGTCTGAGTCTTCGAGATGCTTTGATTGCCCAATTGAGAAAACTTTCATGGCCTACCAGAACCTACACCAATATCGTTTTCATATTTTTAAACCAAATTATTTACCATTAAACGGGATAAGCTTTGACAATCCTAAAAAGACAGTTTAAATTAATTAAAGGGATTTTTTCCAGAATCTAGAACCAGTTAAGGCCTTATCAGGGCCCTAGTTGGTTTCAGATACTGGTTAAAAGATCCTTAAGTAATTTAAACTATAAATTAAAGAATGTTTTGATTTACTCCTCTTAAAGTGGATGCTCAAGTTATAACGTCAGTCCCACCCAACTTCGGCCAATGGAAGGGAAGTAAATTAGTATTCCAGATAAGGATTCATAGAAGATTATTTTTATAGCGGCGATTCATTATCGCAAATATTAATAATATTCATAACAATCCCCTGAAAATCTTAAAATTGCTTTCGAAAAATTTTCTTAAATTTCATTTTCGAAAAATTGAGTCGTATCAAGATTGTAGGGTAACAACCTGAAAGGATTATTTATCGTATACAATGTTATGTGAGCTGTGAGACTTAAAGTATAAGGTGTGAGCATAAAATTGTTCCCAAAAACCAAATAATGGGTAGAAAATTGCTGGTGTCAGTCAGGTCAGTAGCGAAGCGTGCGCTAAATTATCACCACAGCAGTGCATCTTCAAAAATGTTGCATGCCATCTTCGTCCCCAGGCGAGAATTTTTTCAACGGAAACAGATAATTGGTGCAATTATTGTGTCTTGAATAAGAAATAGAAACTGCATCAATGATGGTCTCGGATATTTACAAAAAGTGAGGAGCAAGCGAACAAAGCGTGACAAATACACTTGAGTTAATTTCTCAATAGGGTAATCGTTACAATGGCTGACCGCCCTCCAATGGTTGTCCACATTTAAACAAGTTTATGGGAAAGAAGACTCAGAGATAAAAATACTAATAGCCTTCTTCAACCACAAATGGAATAGTTTAAATTTCAGTTATAATTTATATTTTTTAGTTAACAATTCCAGTGGTTGATTGAAAATTCATGTATTTTGTAAAGAATTTTTGTTGTAGCAAATTATATTTAATTAATTGAATTAATTGTAGGAAATTAACCTTATTGGTTCAAGAGTTGCCCCCTTTATTTGAATATTTATATTAAGATAATATTTATATACACACATCTTCTTTAGATTTTTAATTTAAATATATTTTAACTATTAAACAAAATATATTTAAAATTTTACAAATAAAATTAATTTTTTTTTAAATTTGTTTTTTATATTTTTTTAAATTACGAACTAGTTAACTATAAATGTAAAAATTGGATGGTTTTATACCCATATTTCTTGTAGAAGATTAATCTTCTTTTTTAATAAGCTGACTTTTTGGCTGAATGATTAAATCTTTTCTTGATTTTTTAAAAGATTTCTCAATAGGGTAATCGGTACAATATCCGACCATCCTCAAATGATTGTCCACTTAATTTAAACATGTTCATATGAAAGAATTCTCAGAAATAAAACTTCTAATAAAGAGTGACCTTGCTCATTTTTTTGTGCGACGCGTATGCTTACGCGTCGCACGTGTTTGTTTTATAGTTAAATAAAGTTTCTGTTTTTTATAGAAGTGTTGCATATATAAATTTTTGTTAATTTCTCTGTATTTTTAACAAATTAGGTGATTCTTAAAACAAAAAACTGAATTTTCAAACAAAAAGATTATATTGCAGACCAGGTGATTAATTTTCTACCAAAATAAACAAATTTTCAACGTAACGCATAAGTTGTCTGCCATTTTGTTTCAATTCTCAACTAAAATATATAAATTTTAAACGAAAAATAAAATAGTTAAATTTCCGGTTTAAAAAAGGAATTAAAAGAATAATAATTTTCCACAAAATTCCTAATTCACCAAAGAAATGTATTTTAATCTAAAATGATAAAAATCCAATCGAAAAATATGAAGCTTTAAGAAAGTATTTTAACCAAAAATAATGTTTGTTTTATGATCATGCCTGTAAAATTCAATAAAAAAGTCGAATTTTTAACAAAATATTAGAATCATAAACCAAAACCGATTAATTTTGAATGAATTAGTTGCATTTTGTAGGAAAAGAGATTAAATTTCTACTAATGCAGATAAATTGTCAAACCAAATAAACAAATTTTCAATAAAAAAAAAGAGTTTGCAACAAAATAGTTAAATTAACAACGAAATAAATTAATTTTCAACTTAAATAATGAATAATTCACAAAAAAAATAATTTTGAAGTAGAGTAACATTCTACAACAAGATGAATTTTTACAAAATACATGAATTTTTAATCGAAGAGCTGCATTTTCAACTAAAATAGATGAAATTTAGACCAAAAATTCAATAGTTTAAATTTCCGTTTGAAAAAATTAAAGTTCAACACAATAAAACAAAATCTTATCAAAATAGTTACATTCGCTACTGAAAAAATTAATTTTTAACCAAGATGATGAAATTTCTACATAAAAAATTCAACCGAATAATAGTATTTTCATCTAAATAGTTAAATTATCAACTACAATTAATCAATTTTCCACGAAAAACGGAATATTTTAAATTTCAGTTTAAGAAATTAATTTTCAACAAAAATAAAACAATTTTGCAACAAGATAGTAAAATTTTCAACAAAAAAATAATAAATTGGTAACTGAAATAATAAATCATCTAAAAAAATGAATTTTGAACTAAATAATTAAATTATCCTCGGAATTTTCAATTAAAAAGATGAACCTTGCAACATCATAAAGAATAATCTTCGCTCATAAAATAAATAGAAAACTAAAATAGATAAAATTGCATAAAAAATGGACTATTTAAATTTTTAGTTAAGCCCATTAATCCACAACAAAACCTAGTTTGTTGAAAGTTCATATTTTTTGGTACAAAATTAAGGTTTTTAATTGAAAATTGATCTTTTTGGTGGGAAATTCAGCTATTTGGTTAAGAATTAATTTTTTTGGTTGAATATTTATAATTTTAGTTAAAACTTTATTTCTTCGGTTAAAAATTTAAAATAATTTGATGAAAATTCGTTTTTTGGTTGAAAATTAATGCTTTCAACTAAAAATTTAACTATTCGGTTGAAATTTTAATTGTTAGGTTCAAGATAAACTTTTTTATTTTGAAAATTCATATTTTTCTGTTGATTGAATTTTCAACAGAAAACTATTTGGTAGAAAAATCAACTTTTTTGTAGAGAATTAATTAATTTATTAAAAATTAATTTTTTAAGGCACACATATGAGGGTACCTACACAAAAATCCGGGTATTCGAACCAAAATTTAAGTACAATTAGCCTCTTTTCCAGCTCCCTCTACTCGTATAAAAAAAACCTAGTTTGTTGAAAATTCATCTTCTTTGATAGAAATTTCAGTTTTTTGGTTGAAAATTCAGCTATTAGGTAGAATATTTAATTTTGGTTAATTTCCATAAATGTTCTATAGTTTTTATGTTGATTACACATTATTTTTTTGACTGGAAATTTAACGAGTCGACATTTTATTTAAAGTTAACCTTTTTTAGTTGAAAATTAATGTTTTTATTTAAAAATGCAATAAATTGGTTGAAAGTTTAAATCTATTTCTTAAAATTTATGTTTTTTAAGAGTAATAATTTTATTTGAAATTTCATAATTTTAGATGAAAATTTATTCCTTGTGTTACAAATGTAGTTATTTTGTTGAAGATTCCCTTGTTTGCAAAAAGAAGTAATTTTTCTAACTCAAAATTTAACTATTAAAATTAAGATTGAACTATTTCGTTAAAAGTATAATTATTTTTTTGAAAATTAAATTATCTTATTGAAATCTCAATAAATTTTGGTCGAAATTTTGTTAATAAGTTGATAAGTTGATAATTAGGTCTGCGTACAATTATAATAATCTGTAAAATTAAAAATCACAAAATTCGAAAGCAGAGTGTTGAAATTTATTTTGTTTCTGATTATTATACATATATCTATAAAAAGAGGGACGGGGGGGGGGCTAGCTATATAATCTGTATGAAATTAAAATTGAGACTTTGATAAATCATTGCAATTTTGAGAAAATAATTAAACAATTGACTGAACTTATCTCATTTTCTTTTAACAAAAAAGGTCAAGATTGATGAAGACTGCGTCTGGGAAAAACATCTTATCAGTTCTTCGAAGTTATGAATTACTGGCTAGATTAAGACAATGGTTATCAATTTTGCATTGATGTATTGTACTAAAGACGATACGTTTGTGATACGATTCATACGAATTGTTGTAGATTAATTTAATAGCAACAGGTGATATTGAATTCCGATTAATTATGGTGTAGAATTGCTACACTTATATCTACTGTAAAAAATTATTGACAGTTTAGTAGAATCATTGCTCTAGCCGAATGGAAATGGAATGCAAAAGAAAATATCTAAATACTTGTTTGCACTTTAAAATTGTACTATCAAACTACTTTGTTAAAAATTCGTTTTTTGGTTAAAAATAAATTTTTTACCTTAAAATTTAACTATATCGTTTTAAAGAATAATGTTGGCCAATTTTTAAAACTAGTATCATAAAAAAGTATTTTGTTGAATCTTTTTGGTGAGAAAATTAATCTGCTTGGTTTAAAATTTAACTATTTGGATTAAAATTAATTTTATTGGTTGAACATTAATAATTTTAGTAAAAAATTAATTTCCATAGTAACAAAATTTAATTACTTTGTTAAAAATAGATTTTTTTGTTTAAAACTAATGTTTGGCTGAAAATTTAAGTATTTGGTAAAAATATAAATGATTGTAGTTGAAAATTTATTTTTGCAGCTAAAAAATTTAACTGCTATGTCACAAATATTCTTTTTTGGTAAAAAATTAATATTTTTAACTGACAATTCAACTATTTGGTTGAAGATTTAACTATTAAGTTTGAAATTAATTTTGTTGGTTTGAAGATTCATAATTTTGGTGAAAAATTAATTTCTTTAGTTAAAAAATTTTTAATCTTTGTTGAAAATTCATTTATTAGTAAAAATGTCAAACTAATTTGTTATAAATTCGTTTTTTTTTTGTTAAAAAATAAAAATTTTAACTGAAAATTTAACTATATGTTTATCAATAATAATATTGAACAATTTTTCTTAATAGTGTCAAAATAGTGCCATACACAAGTATTTTGTAGAAAATTCATATTTTTTTGGGTAGAAAATTAATTTGCTTGGTTTAAAATACAACTATTTGAATTAAAATTAATTTTATTGGTTGAAGGTTCATAATTTTAGTGGAAAATTAATTTCTATAGTAACAAAATTTAATTACTTTATTGAAAAAAGATTTTTTAAGTCAAAATAATTTGTTAACTGAAAATTTAAATATTCAGTTGAAATTTCAATGATTTTATTTGTTAATTAATTTTTTTGTTTGAAGGTTCATAAGTTTAGTTGAAAACTTATTTTTGTGTCAAAAAATTTAACTGCTTTGTTAAAAATCCTCTTTTTTGGCTAAATATTAATATTTTTGACTTAAAATTCAACTATTTGGTTAAAGATTCATAATTTTGGTGCGAAATTAATTTCTTTACTGAAAAAATTAAAAATCTTTGCTGAAAATTCAATTATTTAGTAAACATATCAAACTACTTTGTTATAAATTCGTTTTTTTGGTAACATTAATTTTTTTACTGAAAATTTAACTATATAATTATAAATAATAATATTGACAACTTTTTTTAATAGTTTCCAAGTATTGTCATAAAAAGTATTTTGTAGTGAATTCATATTTTTGGGTGGAAAATTAATCTGGTTAGTTTAAAATTTAACTATTTGGTTAAAAATACCTTTTTTTGGTTAAAGGTTCATAATTTTAGTGGAAACTTAATTTCTTTGGTTAAAAAATTGAACTGCTTTGTTCATAATAGATTTTTTGTGGCTAGAAATAATTTTTTGTCTAAAAATTTAATTTAATTGAAATTGCAATGATTTTAGTTTGAAATTTATTTTTTTGTTTAATGGTTCATAAGTTCGGTTGAAAATTTATTTTTTGATTTAAAAATTTACCTACTTTGTTAAAAATCCTCTTTTTCGGTTAAAACTTAATATTTTTAAATAATTAAATTTTTTAACTGAAAAATTAACTATATGGTTATAAATAATAATACTAAACAATTTTTCTTAATAGTGTCAAAATAGTGCCATAAACAAGTATTTTGTAGAAAATTAATCTTTTTGATAGAAAATAAATCTGCTTGGTTTAAAATTGAACTATTTGAATTAAATTAATTTTATTGGTTGAAGGTTCATAATTTTAGTGGAAAATTCATTTCTATAGTAACGAAATTTAATTACTTTATTGAAAAAAAAAATTTTAAACAAAATAATTTGTTGACTGAAAATTTAAATATTCACTTGAAATTTCAATGATTTTATTTTAAAATATATTTTTTTGTTTGAAAGTTCATAAGTTTAGTTGAAAATTTATTTTTGTGTCAAAAAATTTAACTGCTTTATTAAAAATTCTATTTTTTGGTTAAAAGTTATAGTTTTTAACTGAAAATTCAACTATTTGGTCGAAGAGTCAACCATTAAGTTTGAAATTGATTTTGTTGGTTGAAATTTATAATTTTGGTGAAAAATTAATTTCTTTTTTTTAATTATTATTATTACAACATTAAGCCATTTCCCTTTCGGGGTAGGCGTGACTCACTCGGCAGGGGAAAGGAGTAGTGTGTGGAAGGGATAGAGATTTTTCAGAT
>NC_046659.1:125757845-125783524 GCF_010883055.1 Belonocnema kinseyi | reverse complement strand
AAGCTGCTTTGTTAAAAATCGATTTTGTCGGTAAAAATTAATATTTTAACAGAAAATTCAACTATTTGGTTTAAAATTCAACTGTTATTTTTAAAATGATGATTTTCACAAAATTTTAAAAACAGTAAAAAAAAATTGTCATAAAAAAGTATTTTGTTGAAAAATCATTGTTGAATTATTAAAAATTGGTGTTTTTTTTCGCAAAAATTCATTTTTTGGCTAAAAATTTGATTTTTTTGGGTTGGAAATTTAATAAGTTTAGTTAAAAATTCATTTTATTTTCGTTAAAAAATTTAAGTACTTTGTTGAAAATTTGTTTGTATGGTTAAAAATTAATTTTTTTAGCTGAAAATTTAACTAATTTATTGAAAATTGTTAAAAATTATTCTGATGGTTAAAAATTCAACTGTTGTGTTGAAAATAATAATTTTCACAATATTTAAAAAATGGTGTAAAAAATTATGAATATCATTTTAGTGGGAAATTAATTTCTTTGTTTAAAAAATTAAACTACCTTGTTAAAATTCTTTTTTTTTATGGTAAAAATTTAGTTTTTGATTGAAATTTCAATATTTATTGAAAAATTCAACTAACAAACAACGGTTCAATTTTCAAGCAAAAAGATGTTTGCTCACACAAGAAGATTAGTTTTATACCATAAAAGAATAAAGAGGATTCAGAGAAAAAATTAATTAAAGTTTTCCCTGTAATTTTGTGAAAAAATTAATTATCTTAAAACTTCAAAATCCTTAAAAAGTGTAAAAATTTTATTTTAAATTCACAAAAATCTACATTTTCCTTACAATTTTTCGTTACCGATGATTGTTTGTTTACTATAATTTCAACATTTTTGAGAACATAAATATTTCCCACTATTTAAAAATAATAAAAATTAAAATTTAACATGATTAAATTAGAATTAAAATTAAACACAAAGCAATTGGTCAAAAGAATTTTTACCCAATTCCCCCCTTTTTTTTAGAGAATTCCGTTGCATTTCTCAAGAATCATATAAATAAAAACTCAAGACCTTAGAAAAGAGGGTACTTTGAAATAGATCCTTTTTGGTGATACCAATTTCAAATATTTGCTAAGCGATCATTTTGTTGATTTAAGGGACATCGTTAGCAGTGAAGGAATTGCTGTCTCACTCAGGAAACTAAAACAAAAAATATGAATTTTCCAGAGAAAAATCAATTATCAACCAAATAATTGAATTTTATAAAAAAAAATGTTTGGATTTTCAACTAGAAAAGTCGAATTTCGACCAAAATAGTCAGAATTGTCATTAAAAAAAAAATTTATTTTGAATCTGAAACGATTGAAATTTCAACCAGAAAATATGAATTCTCATCAAAAAAGTTCATTTCTAACCAAAAAGTTGGTGTTTCTAGCAAAATAGTAGAATTTTCAAGTCAAAACTCAAATTTTCAACAAAAACTGTAAAAGTTGTTATTTTAACCAGAGAATATTTTTATTTTTAATCGAAAACACTAAAATTTGTTAAAAAAAGACAAATTTTCCACAAAATTGTTGATGTTTCTTCCAAAAATATTTTTTAAATTAAAATAGAAAAAAAATCAACTAAATAGATGATTTTTTAAGTTAAAAAGACAAGTTTTCTTTTTAAAAATTTCATTTTCAACCAGAAAATAAAGATTTAAAAAAAGTGAATTTTCAATCAAACAGTTGTATTTTCTACCAAAATAGTTCAATTTTTAACTCAAAATGTTGAATTTTTTACAATAAAGTTGAATTTCAGGGTGGCCGTTCGCAAACAAAAATGTATTTAAATGTGTTTAAATCCAGAATTTTAATTCTTTTCGAAAATTCTTAGTTTTAACTAATTGTAAGAATTATAATTTTTTGTGAAATTCCTTGTTCCCATTCATAATTAAAATTTTTGAAAATATTTCGTTTCAACATAGAATAATAATTTTGTTTGAAAATTGCAATTTTTCATTTGGAATTGTTATTCTCCTGGGTAAATTCCAATTCCACCTCAGAATTCGTTAAAAATTGAAAATTCCTTGTCCAAGTCCAGAATCTTAATACTTTTCAAAAAAATTTCCGTTTCAAATAAGAATTAGCATTTTTTGTAAAATTCCCTGTTCAAATTCATAATTTTAATTTTGTGCGAAAATATCCCGTTACAACTTAGAATTAAAATTCATTCTATTAAAAAATTCCCGGTTCCAGCTCGGAATTTATTTAAAATTTAACCTTCCCTGTTCCAAGAAAAATGGTACTTCTTTTGAATAAATACCAGTTGCAACTCAGACTTGGTTAAAATTTGAAAATTTCCTGTTTCAATTCAGAATTTTGTTCCTTTTCGAAAATTTCCAGTACTAGATAGAGATTTGTTAAAATTAGAAAATTACCGATTCCAAGTCAGAATTATTATTATTCTGGATAAATCCCAGTTCCAACTGTAAATTTGTAAAAGATTAAAAATTCCTTTTTCAAATTAAAATTTAAATTATTTTTATTTTAAATAGTTTAAAAATCCTTAAAAAGCTTCCAGATTTTATTTCCAAATCTTGAAACATCTATGTTGTTTCAGATTTTTTTAAATTTAAAAATATTATTAAAAGTTTTTCACAACTGCTACATATCTTTTAAAACTATTCGAATTTCGAATAATTTTTCAAAATAAAAAATAATTTTCGATTTTCCTAGCAATCTTAAAAAATATTGTACTATAGAGATGGATTTTCAGCTAAAATAATGGAAAAACGAATTTTCAACCAGAAATATGAATTTTCAAATCAAATGAATAATGATCCAAATCATTTAATTTTAATAAAAGAGATTAACTTTCAACAAAGTACTCAAATTTTTATTTAAAAAAATTAATTCTCGACGAAAAATGCAGTAGTTATTACAGCCAAAAAAGATTTTTATTTTTACTCAAAAACAGTTAAATGCAACCAAAAAAGACGACTATTCAACATGAATTTTCAACCAGAGATTCGAATTTCAAACTGGAAACGATCAAATTACAACAACAAAAATAGAACAGTTGCATTTTCCTTTAAAAAATCAATTGAAAAAATAATAATTTATGACAAAATTGTTAAATACAGTAATATACATTTTTTACAGACGTTTTTCACGGTCAATGAAACATAAAAAAAAGAAATCTAAACAAAAAAATTTTCCATTTGAAGTACTAAAAACTGAGGTTGCAATTCAACCACTCAAAATGAAACTCTTGAAATTTGAACCTTTAAAAATGAAATTTAAAAATTTTTTAACTGAACATTTTTCATCCAAATGTTCAATAATTTGCACTATAAAATGGAAACTACTAACATTTTTTAACTGAATAATTTAAAATTAAATGCAGTTAAATTGTCAAATTAAAAAATTTTAATTTTTATAAATCATAGAGAATTTTTAAAATCACATCATTTTAAGCAATTTTAAGCTAGAAACATTAAAAGTTGAACAATTACATTTTTTTATAAACTAAACGCTTCTTAAATCAAAAAGTACAATAATTTTTTTTTATTTCAAATAGTTTTAAAATCCATAAAAGACTTCAAAATTTTATTTCAAAATCTTGAAACATTTACATGTTGTTTTAAATTTTATCAAATTTTAAATTATTTTCAAAATTGTTCAGAACTTCTAAATATATTTTAAAATAATTCGAATTTTTCCTACACATTTTTTTTAATCATGCCAAAGAACTAAAATTTCTTTAAAATCTTCCACATTCATGTTTGATAATTTTGTAAATCTGACCAAATCTTTTTATAAATTTTCTTGAAATTAATTTTTCAAAATAAAAATCATTTTTAATTTTCCTAGAAAATGTTTTTTATTCTTCTGAAGCCTTTTAAAATTCTTAAAAAGTTTCTAAATTTTTTGTCCCAAATCAGCCGAAATCTGTATTTTGTTTTAAATTAGGCCGTGTAATATATGCAACGAAATTTTTGTATTAATAGCCCAATTTTGTTAGTAAAAGAAGACACTTCTTTTAAATGATTTGAAATCATTTTATATTAAAACTTTATTTTTTCAAAATTTCTAAATATATATTAAATTTACTCGAATTCTGTCTAAGAAGAATAGGTTTTTAATTGTTGTTTATACATCAAAATTCATCAATTTGAATTAAAAATTAAATTTTTTAAATAGAAGAATTAAGATTGTAATGTTCAAACTTTATTTTTTGTTTTATTAGTTTTAAATAGTTAATTTATAATTACTAATTTTAAATCAACAGCAAGAGATTTCTAAGTATTAAGTAGTTATTCTTTTTCTTGATTGAAAATTTCAAATTGTATGGCTTAAAAATTGTGAACTGATGCCGAATCGTTTTGTACAATTAATTATTATTTATTTTCTAAATCTAAAAGTACCATTTAATTTAAAAAATCATTAATTAATTTATATTTACAGCCGATGAACGAAAATTGTTTATTATCTAAAATCTTTCATTTTAAAATCTTCAAATTTTTAATCGTTTAAGCCTTTAAAATTGCATTTTAAAATTCTGTAACTTGACATGTGTGTGTAAAAATTAAAAATCCAAAATGGAAAATTTTTAAAGAGAAAGATTTTTGAATCACGCATTATGAACTGAATGATATCATAATTAAAAAATATCACAATTTAACTAATTATTATTAAAAACGGTTGAAATAAAATTTAGAAGGCTTTTTTTCTAAAAATTTGACAAATTCCCAGTCAAAAATAAATTCCTGATAATTTCTTGGTTCGCAAACATTTTTTAAAGTCAATGCAATAAAAAAAATCAAACTCTATTTTAAACATTTTTCCATTTAAATTAACTCTTGCATTTTAAACTTTTGCAATTAGAGTTTAAAAGTTTTCCAATTCAAAACAATTTAAAATAAAATGTAGATAAACTGCAAAATTTAAAACTTTTGAAATTTTTACGTAACTTTTACATTCAGCTATTCGCACCAAAATTTAGGTGCAAATACTCACAGCCAAATTTAAAACAAAGAGAGATTTTTGCAGATTTCAAACAAAAAATTTAAAATCTTTTTAAGTATTGTGAAAGGCTTCAAAAGAATAAAAACATTTTCTTAAGATCTTAGGAAAATAAAAAAAATTTCATTTTGAAAAATTATTGTAACAGAAAGTTTAAAAATATTTTAAGAGATTTCCAAAATTATCAAAAAAGAATCCTAAAAATTTTAAAAATTTGTTTACAATTTGCATTATTTTCCAAAAATGAAAGGAAAAATTCGAATAATTTAAAAATAACGGTTTTTGATAAAAAAATTCAACTTCAAACGCTCTTAATGTTTAATTGTTTACATCTTTAATGCTGAACTTCGATTATTTAAAAACCCGTTGAAACGTATAAATAACAATGGAATACTTATTATTTGTAGAAAAAATTGAAGTAATTTTAAGGGATATTTAAAAGTTTTGAAAAGATTCAAAATTAATTAAAAATTTCAAATGGAAATTTGTTCTATTTAACGTTCCCGCTGCTTGTCAATAATAGGAAAATTTTTGTAATCGCCGAAGTTTCATATATTTACATTATATAAAGATATTCTATCACGAGACAATAAACAAACAAATTATTTGTTTAAATTGTGTTTTCTATAATTTTCAATAGTTTAACGTTTTTTTAAAAGTTATATTGCAAGAAATTGGAATGAAAACAATATTTTAATTAAAAAAATTCTCGTAAGACTAGTCTTGTTGATATTATAAACAAATGTAATAAACAAATGCATTATTCAGACATTTGTTTTCAGAAAAATTCGTTTTTTTCTAATGTGAATTTCTTAAAATTATGAACCTTATGATTATTTCAGAAAAATGTATAATTTGTTGATAAATTTTATTATTTTTTTAACAAATTTAATAAACAAATGCATTATTTGGGCATTTTTCGACGGAAAAACTCGTTTTTTTAAAATGTAAATCCTTTTTAATTGGAAATGTTACGATAATTTAAGTAACATTCATAATTATTTGATTAATTGTTTGTGTTTGTTAAACAAATTTAAATAAAATATGCATTATTCGGGCATTTGTCAACGTAAAAACTCGTTTTTTTCAAAGACTTTCCTTTTAACCGGGAACTTTACGATAATTTCAGTAATATTCATTTGTTTATTAAATTTGTTCAAAAAATCATAAATTTTATCAAAAAATTACAAATTTTTCTGAAATTAAAATAAATTTTGTAAATAAATAGTTTTTAAATAATTAAAGTACAGTATTGAAGATGTAATCAATTAAACATTAAAATAGTTTGAAGTTCAAATTTTTAAGAATAAAAACAGTTTTATATTATCAACTAAATATAAATAAATAATTTATAAAATGGATCTATACTTTAAGTATAAAAAACTGAACAATAATTGATTTGACAAAACGATTCTAAATCCTTTCAAGATTTGAAGTTTCAGATTGTAACTGTTTTAATTCGAAAGTCTTAATAAGAATTGAAAAAAATGTAAACTTACTTATTCCGGAAATTTTATTTTTAAATCAAAAGGTTAATGATTCATCAATAAAATACTTTTTATTAAAATTTGCAGGTCTTTACATTCTTTTTTATATTTAATTTAATATATAAATTTATCAATTAATATATATTATTTGCATTAATTTTTTTTAGACATTAAAAAATGTAAACCTGCTGTTGCAACTTTATAAACTATTTTCAACGTTACAATTTTAATTGCTTTATTTAAAAAATGTATAATTTGTAAGTGAAATTGCAAAATTTTGAAATATGAATAACAATTGAATACTTATTATTTGTAGAAAAAATTTGAGTAGTTTTAAGGGATATTTAGAAATTTGAAAAGATTCAAAATTAATTAAAAACTTCAAATGGCAATTTTTTCTATTTGATGTTCCTGGTGCTCGTCAATAATAGAAAAATCTTAGTGATCACCGATTTTTTATAGATTAACATTATATAAAGATATTCCATTATGAATTAATAAAAAACAAAAATTTTTATAAACAAATTATTTGTTGAAAATGTGTTTTCTATCATTTTCAATAATTTAACGTTTCTTTGAATTATATTGCAAGAAATTTAAATGCAAACAATATTTGAATTTAAAAAATTTCTCTTAAGACTATTCTTGTTAATATTATAAGCAAATTTAATTAAAAAATGCTTCATTCAGGCATTTATCGTCAGAAAAATTCGTTTATTTCTATGTTAAAAATTAGGTACCTCGTGATTATTTTAGAAAAATTCATAGATTGTTGATTAATTTGATGTTTTTGTTAGACAGATTTAAATTATAATATAAAATAAGTCAATCCTATTTATAAAATTAATCAACTAATTATTAATGTTATTGAAATTATTGTAAAGTTCCCGATTAAAAGGACTTAAATTGAAAAAAACGAGTTTTTCTGTCGACAAATGCCCAAATAATGCATTTGTTTATTAAATTTGTTTAAAAAATCATAAAATTTATCAAAAATTATGAATTTTTCTGAAATTAAATAATTTTATAATTTGAGGAAGGAAAAACTCGTTTTTTTGCAATAGCAGTCATTTTAATTATGGACTTAACGATAATTTCAGTACCATTCATAATTATATGATTAATTTTATGTTTTTGTGAAAAAATTTAATTAAATAATGAATTATTTGTGCATTTTTTGACTGAAATTATCGTAAAGTTTACAATTAAATGGACTGGAATTGAAAAAAAAAACAAATTTTTCTGTCGATAAGTGCTCGAATAATGCATTTGTTTATTAAATTTGTTTGATAATATCATAAAATTTATCTACAAATTATGAATTTTCTGAAATTATCATGAGGTGCCTAATTTAAAAAAAACACGAATTTTTAAGACGACAAATGCATGAATAATGCATTTTTGTATAGTATTAACAAAAAGTCTTAAGAGAACATTTTTTTCATTAAAATATTGTTTCCGTTCAAATTTCTTGCAATATTACTTTTAAAAAACGTTAAATTATTGAAAATGATAGAAAACACATTTTCAACAAATAATTTAGTTATACAAAATTTTGTTGTTTATTGTATCATGATGGAATATCTTTATATAATGTAAATGTATTAAACATCGTCGATTAAAACAAATTTCCTATTATTGACGAGTACCAGGTACATCAGATAGAAAAAATTTCCCTTTGAAGTTTTTGATTAATTTTGAATCTTTTCAAAACTTCTAAATATCTCTTAAAATTACTCAAATTTTTTCTACAAATAATAAATATTCAATTTGTTTTTTCTATGTGAAAATTTAACCATTTCACTTACAAATTATATATATTTCAAATAAAGTAATTAAAATTGTAACGTTAAAAATAGTTTATAAAGTTTCGACCGCAGGTTTACATTTTTTAATGGTTACAAAAAGTTATCGAAAATAATATATATTGATTAATAAATTTATATATTAAATTGAACATAAAAAATAATGTAAAGACCTAAGACTTGGAACAAAGAGTAGTTTATTGATGAATCATTAACAATTTGAATAAGTAAGATTATATTTTTTCAATTCTTATTAAGACTTTCGAATGAAAACAGTTACAATCTGGAACTTCTCAAATCTTGAACGGATTTAGAATTGTTTTGTCGAATCAATTATTGTTCAGTTTTTTATGCTTAAAGTATAGATCTATTTTAGAAATTATTTACTTATTTATGTTTAGTTGATAATATAAAGCTGTTTTTTATAAAAAAAATCATATTCAAATGCTCTTAATGTTTAATTGTTTACATCTTCAATACTGCACTTTAATTATTGGAAAACTATTTATTTATAAAATTTATTTAATTTCAGAAAATATCATACATTTTTGATAGAGTTTAATAAAGAAATGAATATTACTGAAATTATCGTAAAGTTCCCAATTAAAAGGAAAGACTTTGAAAAAAAGCCGAGTTTTTACGTCGACAAATTCCCGAATAATGCATTTTTTAATTAAATTTGTTTAACCAAAACATAAAATTGATCAAATAATTATGAAATGTTACTTAAATTATCATAATATTCCCAATTAAAAAGGACTGATATTTTTAAAAAAACGAGTTGTTCCGTCGACAAATGCTTAAATAATGCATTTGTTAAAAAAATCACAAAATTTATTAAAAAATTATTCATTTTTCTGAAAGTATCATCAGTTTCCTAATTTTAAAAAATTGACATCAACAAAAAACGAATTTTTCTGACAACAAATGCCTGACTAATGCATTTGTTTATTAAATTTATTAATAATATTAACAAGAATAATCTTAAGAGAATTTTTTTCATTAAAATTTCTTGCAATTTGACTTTTAAAAAACGTTAAATTATTGAAAATTAGAAAAAAACACCATTTAAACACATAATTTGTTTATAACAAATTTTTTTCGTCTATTGTATCATGATGGAATATCTTTATATAATGTAACGTCGGCGATTACAACGATTATCTTATTACTGACGAGCACCGGGAACGTCAAATACAAAAAATTGTCATTTTTTTCGTCATATTTATTTATTTATAAAAAAATTGAAAAAATTAAATTAAAAATCAGGCTCCACAACTTTCTTTAAAATTTTATCAGCTCTTTACAAAAATATATATCCAAATCTGTCAACAGGTTCAGCCGGGATCGTATTTTGAATCAAACAATGTACCTTAGAGTTATGAGCCGCTTATATCACTTTAAGAACGGTAACGAGAATGAGAATATTGCCAAGAATTTAACCGAAAAATAAATTCTCTGAGAATTTATTTTAATTAATAGAAAATCGCATTTTTTTCATTAACTTTTTGGTTGAAAATTCAACTCTTTTATTGAACGTTTGTCTGTTTCATTTTAAAATATACATGCTTTAGGAGAAATTAATTTTTTTTATAAAAATACAACTATTTGGTCGAGAATTTAACTATTTTTATAAAATTTCATCCTTTGCATTAAAATAATCGTCTTTTTCGATTGAAAATTCGATTTTTTTCGTAGAAACTTACTTTTTTGTTACAAAAATGCAAGACAAATTTCATATTTTTTGATAAAAATGCCACTATTTTCTGGAGAATTCAATTTTTTTGGTAGAAAATTATTTCTTGTTAAAAAATTCATAGCTTAATCGTGAAAACTCGAATACAATCTTTTTCAACCGAAAATTCAACTATTTTATTATAAATTAATTTTTTTTATTTAAAACTTCATCTGCTATAGAAGAAATTTCATCTTTTGCATGAAAATGCAACTTTTTAATTAAAAATTGTTCTTCTTTGCTTGATAATTTAAATAATTTGTTTAAAACATTTGGTTGAATCGCTTTGTTAGTGAATCACTTTTTTTGTTAAAGATTTATATTTTAAGTTGAAAATTTATCTCGTTAGTTAGAAGTTTAATTATCTTGTTGAAAATCAATATTTTTTTTATTGACAATTCAACTAGTTAGGTCAAAGTTAAACTACATTGTGGAATATTTTTTTTTAATGAAGGCTTATCCCTAGTTGAAAATTGAACAGTTTACAGGAAAATACTTTTTTTTGTTTAGAATTCATTTTTGAAAAGAAAATGTAATTTTTCCATTTTTTAGGATTGATATTTTTTAGTTAAAAATTCGCGTTTTTTTGTAAAAAAATAATTTTTTATTTTGAAACCTCCTCTTTTTGTGTAAAAATACATCAGTTTCGTGGAAAATTAATTTCTTGTTGAACAGTCATATCTTTTGTTTGAAAAATGAATTTGTGTAAAGAAAATTTGTATTCTGGTTAAAAGGTGTTGAAAATTCCAGTATTTTGTTAAAGAGTTATCTTTTAAAGTGGAAAATACATTTTTTTAAATAAATTAATACGTGTGAAAATTTTTAAATTTTTATATGAAATACTGTTTTATTCCGCTCATAAAATATTCTATGTTAAAAATATCAGAAGATTAAAATGCTGGCATTTGAATATTAATGACTTGAAATGAAAAATTATTCAAAGAAAGATCAGAGAATTTTGAAAATATCACGTGTCTAAGTTTTCCGGGAGAGGACTCTTCTTATTCTACTTCGTTCTATTTATTATCGAGTTTCAGTCTGACAGCGTTAAATAATTAATGAGCTACTGCTTTGCATATTTTAAATTCATGAATATTTCTGAGCTAGAAAAAAATCATATTTAACCGTTGATACAACCTGAACAATAAAAATATTGTTAACAATCATAAATTCTCTTAAATTCTTTTAAATTCTGTCATATTCTCAGTTATATAACCTGAACTTAAATTCTCGAGAATTTATGAACTCTACCCACTGTGCAGCGGATTGAAAAATCGATTTATACACGGAAAAAAAATTCTTGAGGTGAACGAGTGAATCGAGAATACATTAAACTCAAAGAAAGTGTACGCTTGGATTACGTAAAACGTTTAGTCAGAAGAGTTAAACATTTAGTTACTTTATGTAAATTGTTCTCGTAAATCAGTAATTTGGACACAATTGCTAGGTTCGGAAGTTTATTATTTTCGACAGATTATGTATAATTGTATTATCTTCAGATTAGAAAAAAAATTTAGTTGGTATAGAAATATAACTTACAATAGCCAATCTTTCATCTAGTATAACGAAAATGAATTTCCCTGAAATCCGTGTAATGCATTTGAAGGTCAAGTTTGTGTTGTTTTTATCGCGTTTCTTGATATTTCAATATAGTTATCGCCTACAAACGAAACAAATGTAAATTATTATTACTGCATCATAAACTCCATTTAATATTAACATTTGCGCACATTTTAAGTGGTAAAAAGCGTTTAATTGTCTAAAGTAAATCTGAACTGTCACTGCTCCCTATTAGACCGTCGCCATTTTATTTCGCTGCTCCCATAATGCACCGGCGCACAGTGGTCTGGAATTTACTGTTCATAATCGCCCACAGGTCGTATTTCTTAACCGATTTAAAAGTTTTTTTTTTTGGAAATTCTCAGCAATTAATTTTTAATAGAATTGTGGTTTTCTTTTTTTAAATTTTTTTCACAGAGCAGCAATATATAAATAAATATATTGACAAAATTGACTGTAAGGCTATAATAAGGAATAATATCCCTGTCCCAGCTCAATTTTTTTACAGTGTACCTAAATTATGGAATGGAAAAAGGGTGTAAATAAAAAAAGAGATTTAAGAAATAGGAATCATTTATTATTCTTAAATATCTAGATGACTAGAATTTTCCTTAAGTCTAGTTTCAGATATACAATCATAGGACTTGCCACGTCTCGCTCCTTTGAATACGAAGACTTAATTTTAGAATTAGAAGTTACTCTTTGGAGGCGCTGCATCGTTGTCGTTCCAACAAGGAATCAACAGTTTCAGGCTTCTAACGGACATCGTGTTAAATCATATGAGAAGACTTAAAACAAACTACTTTTTGGTTTCGATCATCACGAAAGAATTTTTTTCATTTGTCTCGTCACAATCGAAACAACATTTCATTTTTCCCACCATTTCTCACACATTGTCACTAGCCTTTCCAGTGCACAAAAAGTAAATCAAAAATCAAAAATAAAATCAAATAATAAAAGTAAATTCATCCACCAAATCTTTTAATCAATAGAATAAATGAAATTAGTCGATTTTTGTAAAATTCATCCTTTAGACCAATATAATTGATTCACGGAAATCATCTAGAGTTTTCTTATTAAAAGAAAACCAAATTTCGGAATCTTCACTTTACGAATTTAGTCGATAAATTCAAAATTCGTCAGATTTGTACTTGAAATACAAAACTTTGTTCACCTCAAAATACGAATTAAAAAAAAAAACAATGTTGCAGAGAAACTATCAATGATATCAGTTCCACGATTGTCCACCCAAACCTCCATAATCACGTGAAATTATTTACAAAATAGATAGATTGTTCAACATTAATACTATTAGCACTATTAGCGGTAGCAATAAAAATGCAAAGAACGTGAATAATAGCAACAATATAACAGTATTAAAGTGAAAATATAACTAGGCTCACTGAATTTCAGTGAAAATCCCTTTCCATTTTCACCCCCCCCCCCCCCCCCCCCCCCCCCCCCCCCCCCCCCCCCCCCCCCCTCCCAGAGCACCGACTTTCGGTGCTCGCAGACACGGCCAAAAAAATAAATATACAAGCTTTTTTTTCGAACGTAACACAAATCGCGAAATACTTCGAGAAATATCAGTCGATCATAAGTTCTCTTATACTCGAATGCATTATTCTTTAGTTTATTGGTTGCGGCTTCTTATCCGGATTTTGCTGATTATAGTGCGTCGCCTCCAAAATGTTATTCGATTTTTTGTGCATCTCATGGGCCTTGCGAGGTCTCCAATATTCTGTAATCAGAAAAAAAACTTATTTATTAAACTTGTTATATAAAACCGGGAAAATGGGAGGGGGGGGGGGGGGGGGGGGGGAGAGTTTAGAAAAAGGGAAATAATTATTTTAAATAAAAATTAATTTGTGTAGTAATATTAAATTTAAATTAAAAGGATTCAAATTATTAATATTTCGAGTAGACATATTGTATTTTCAATAAAATAGATCAATTTATAATTAAATTGTTAAGTTTCGAACGAGAAGGACCAATCTTGAACAAAATCGTTAAACTTTTAACTAAAATTATGAATCTTCAACAAAAATTAATTTTTAACAAAATAGTTCGATTTTTAACTAATAGTTGAAGTTTCTGCTAAAAAGACGAATTTTCAACGAAAACATTTAATTTTCACCAAAAAAAGATCAATTGTTAACCAAAACTGGAATAATTAAATTTTCAATTAAAAAAAAAAAATAAGTTTCAACAGAAAAAACGATTTTTCCCCTAAATAGTTCAATTTTTAGCTTAAATTATCTTTCAAGAAAGAAAATTAAGTTTTAACAAAGTAGTTCACTTTTGAGCCAAGTAGTTGAATTTTTGAATAAGAGGACTTCTAAAAAAACGTAGTAGTTCATATTCAAACAAATAATTAAAAAATAGTGCAATGCATTCAAAAAGAACGACTTTTCAACAAAAATTATGACTTTTTAAGTGAAAAAGGTTAATTTTTAACCAAAAAGATTAATTTTAAACTAGTTTTCTATCCAAAAGAGACGAATTTCACAATTGATTTTTCTTTCCAAAAGAAGAATTTTCAATAAAAAAGGATCAATTTTGAACCAAAACTGGAATAAATAAATTTTTGATTAAAAAAATTAAGTTTCAACAAAAAAAAACAACTAATTTTCCCCTAAATAGTACAATTTTCAACTAAAATTATTTTTTGACAAAGTAGTTCAATTTTTAGGTAAGTAGTCGAATTTTTCAACAAGAGAACTTTCGAACAAAAAACTTAATAGTAGATATTTAAACAAAAAAAGATTTTTAATTCATTCAAAAATAGTCAAATGCATTCAAGAAAGGACGACTTCACAACCAATTTTTTTATTTTTCAAGCCAAGGTGAATTTTTAACCAAAAAGATGAATTTTAAACCAAATTATTAGTTTTGTACAAAAAAAGAGGAATTTTCAGAAGAAAAAAAATCTTTTCAATGAAAAATTTAATTTTCTACCAAAAAAACCAACAGAATAGTTGAATTTTTTATACCAAAAATATGAATTTAACCAGAATAATTTTCCAACAAAAAAGTAGAATTTCTTTACCAAAATTTGAAGTTACATTTTCAGTTTAAAAATTAATTTTTAAAACAATAGTTTGACTTTTAACTTATAATAGATTTTCTACCAAAGAGATTAATTTTGAATAAAAAGAATCAATTTTATACAAAAAACTGAAATAATTAAATTTGTTATTAAATACATTAAATTTCAACTAAAAAAAAATTATTTTTCCTAAAACAGTTAAATTTTTAGCACCAATGATAAACTTTCAACAACAAAAATTAATTTCTAATAAATGAAGTAGTCGAATTTTTCAACAAGAAATAATACTTCTCAACAAGAAAATTGAATAGTTGACGTTTAAACAAATTTTTTTTTATTATTATTAAAAAATAGTGCAATGCATCCAAAAAAGGACAACTTTTCAACCAAACTTTTGAATTTTCACGCCAAAATATTAGTTTTCTATAGTTTTTCTAACAAAAGTTCAATTTTCAACAAAAAATATGAATTTAGCAAGAATAATTTTCTACCGAAAATTGAAGTTACAATTCCAGTTAAAAAATTAATTTTCAACAAAAAAAAAACGAACTTTCAACATAAGAGTTGAAGACAAAATTTCGAACAAAATATAGTTGAACTTTCAACCAACAAAAATGAATTTTCCACAAAAGAGTTGAGTTTTTGTCCTGAAAAATCAAATGTTTTAAAAAACAATCAATTTTTAATAGCGAAAAGAATAGTTGCATTTTCAAGCAAACGAAACGAATTTTCAAAAAATTAGTTAAATGTTGAACCAAATAGTTGAATTTTAAAACAATAAAAATTCAACTTTAACCAAAAAATGTTTCATTTTCAACTCAAATCCCAAAAAGACGAATTTTCAACAAAAAGTTAAGTGTTTAAACCTAAAAAATCGAAGGCTTTAGAAAACATTTCACAATGAAGAAATTTTCAGCAAAAAAATTGAATTTTTAACCTAATAGCCAACCAAAAAAGACGATTTTTCTACCAAAACAGATAAACTCTCAACAAAATAGTTTAATTTTTAATCCGGAAAAGATGAAGATTCTCTTTAAAGAATTAACTCTCAATCAAGAATAGTTGTATTTTCTTATTCCCTAATATATTTCTTAGTAACTTTTTGTTTTGTTTACCAATGGAATAAAACTGCTGTACAAATGCGCACGTAACAAATTACGCAATAAGAATTCAAAACAAGATCAAAACAAGGAAGGGCTCAAAACAAGGTCAAGTCGCAGACAATAAGACATGTGCCCATAAGTACATGGGGTGCCAACTGAATTAAGAATGAATAGCAAGGTCGTCCAAGTCGTTGGATGGCCCCTTCTAACCGCCAGGGGGTTGATAAAAACCAGAAAGGCCATTTAAAAGCAATTTCACTATAGACCAAATCATTAATCTTTAAACCTCCTCCTTTCCCTTTCTTTTAAAATAATCCTTTTCTCTAAAAAAAAAAGAACACATTTTCCACTCTCAAAGAAGGAACCTTGCAGGCTAATATTTGTCCAGCTTCTTGATCCACGCTTAGAAATTTATTTATCTTCCGGAACATGCATTCAAGATTTACAAAAACCGATGTAGAGACCTTATAATAACAAGTACATGGGCGCAAATTTTTTCAATTTTAAGAGACAAGCCCTTTTATGTAAAGAGAGAAGGTCAGCTTATTCTTATTGCGTTGTAGGTAACCTGCGCTGACGAAAATACGAAATCTCCACAACAAAGGGCGCCCCACAAAACTGCGTCTCCGAGATCGAGGGTCCCACCCTTATTTTTGGTCAGGTAGCACCTGAGCCCTGCCCTTTTCTCCTGGCTTGGCTGTTTCCATCTTCCCTCTTGGCTCCCCCAACCCTCTTTCTTATGGCTCCCTGGGTCCCTTTTTATTTTCACTGCGACACATGACAGGTGCGGTTTAGCACAGCCAGAGGCAATCTTGCAGATTTCGCCTTCTCCGATCGCCAGAACCTCTCAACCGGTCCGCGAAAGGGCAAAAAAGAAATTAAGAGACGCAAAAAGAGCAGATTTAACTGACCAGCGCGAAGATTGCGAGAACTGCTAACTGAAGTTGGAAATTAAATCTAGATGGTGTAAATGACCATTTTTTATCCCGCCTCTGCCACCATCTAATCCTTACAATGACTAGAGTTTAAAAGAACATGACGATATGAACTCTTCAAGATATTTTAACATTTGTTATTGTCATTGTAACTTAAAATGAAAAAACAAATAGTTAGACGCATCCCACCGCTGTCACCCCAAATTCTTTACAATGAAAAGAGCTCCGAAAGAATTATTTAAAATTATTCTTGTTAGTAATTTGGTGATCTAAACTTGTAAGGCCTTCTATATTCTCAAGTGACCATAACCATATGTTGTACTCTCTGAAAAATCTTTTATTTCGTTCTTCGCGAATCGCCAACGGTGCACGCCATATGGCGCGCGAAACTGGCTTCGTGAATGATCTACGGCTAATTAGACGAGATTCCCCGAGAACATCTGTTTCCTTACTCCTTCAAAGGAGAGTACCAAGACCATCTCTTCAGAAGATAATCTTGCCCATAAGAGGCAACATATCTTACAAGTTATTAATAGCTTCATATTTTATGTCCAACAATTTCGAAACCTCTCTTTTGAAAAGAAGAGAAAACTTTTGAGGGAAATTTCCTTTCTTTTAAAGGTTAATTCTGTCCATACTTGAGAAACCTTCCCTTATTCTTGATTTTTAAAGAATAAATTATATATTTCATCCTTGAAAAGTGCAGATGCGACCCAGCGGGACAAGGCAGGGCTCGTCTGCAAACTGTCTACCTGTCTGTGTGGATGAAAATCCTTCGTGAGATTGGACATTCTATAAAGGAGGCACCTAAGCTTTTCTTCTCGGTTCCTTTGTGAATAAAGTCGCGCTCTTTCGACATCAAACTACCACCACGAAAGCATACGAAATTCTTTTTCTTTTCTGTATTATATGTTTTTTGTCTGGAAAGTCGTGCCCTATTGCCAACAGCCCTCCACCATGCCAACAAAACCACCTCTACACAACCAGCAAGTTTTTCCATTCGTCCTGTCTCGAACATGACAATGTACATCTTTCACTTTAAGAAGCGATAGCGTGAATCGAGATCGGTTCTCTTTATTCGCCGTCGATTTATGCATCGTGAGTCGCTGGGGTGAGAATAAAGAAGAAGAAATATCAAAATCGATAAAATTCTCGTCCTTTCTTCGTGTAAATGTTCTGCGCAAAAGGCAACTAAGAAAAAGAGATGCAATGGGGACGCGAAGTCGAAGAAACACCCGAAGCGAAATTTATTTGTGGCTTGAAAAATTTACTGACTAGAACCAAATAAAAATTATGAGCCGCGAGTCTCTACAGTGGACAAAAGTTAGAATTCGTCACTGCCACATCCTTTTGGAACAAAGCAATAAAGAGAAATCTGGGAAGTACCAGGCCAAGAAAGTAGATGTTCTAAGTTTTTAATAGTTCGCTCAACCAACAGAGTATCTTCCATAATTAAGGGGTAAACAAGAAATCACTTGTAATTACAAGAATAACTTTCAGACCGTGATTTTCCAATCTTCATTTATGTGAAATGTGTGGGCATGAAAACAAACCGTTGATATTCATGGGACCTAATTATTGGCTTTCGAACTTAAAAAACTGGTATACTGGGATACTGGCATATTCGAGGAATCCGCATAAAATCCAACGTTTGCGAGAGAAGTTAAATTTTTACGACTGACTGACTCAGCGAGAGAATGCACTTCGAGAAATCGTAATCTCTCTTCAGTAAAGATCTTTACAGGACGATTTGCGTGAAACAATCATCGAACATTATTTTTACGCGTGAGAGAGTGCATATTAGGGTCAAGCTCCTGACCATAATCGAAAGAAACGTATATCCCGAGGAAGCCATTTCAAAAATTTTTTACGCTTTTTGCCCCTATAAGTCCAGCCACATTAAAAACGCGATAAAAGTACCTTCAAAAAAATATTGGCGGGTATAACTTCTTCAACCCATTTCGAAAATTGCCCTCAAGCTGCTGCTTTCAGTCATTAAACTCATGGGATAACCAAGTCTATAAAAATAATTTTATCGCCTTAAAATCGATCACTCGATTTTTATGCTTTTCAAAATAATTTTCCTTTCAAGAAAAAATCTTCTCACACGTGAATATTTTCGAAAATCCGTTTCGCTCGGTCCGGTTCCCACAGACACAAAAGTCAGTGGATTGACACTCGAAAGTTTTTTTTTTTCCCGTGCCAATGAAAACAGATTTTCAATGCATTATTCTTCAGCACGTCTGACTTTTACAATGTGAATAAATTTGATGTGACCCTCGGGAATTTGGACACAGGGGCTTTGGTCCCATGAGGAAAAACCGATCGGATCCAGGTAAAGGAACTTTTTTCCCCAGATCAGGCTTAGGATTGCATGAAAAAAAAACATAAACAGTGCTGAGGAAAATAGGGAAAAGCTTGTTTTAAACTGATATGTAAATATTTAGCCAATCTGTCTGTCTATCCAACGAATTATTTGTAATACCCAGTTATTACCGATAAACCCGCAATAGTTTTTTTTTAAATTTATAATATTCGCCAAAAATTATATTTTTCTTAGAAATTCCCTGACTGTACTCAGAGAATAGTTCCCATGAAAAAATTCTAACGGTAATAAATCATATTCTAGTTTAATGAGTGCTAAATGACAGAGTTTACGGTTGAAGACATCGAAAATGACCAAGTAGACAGTTTTATCCTTTCCGGGCAGTTACTTCAACTCCCACGCGAAGAAGCAAAGTCTGACAATGTTCCCAGCTGGGTGCACTTATATCATATAAATAGTACGGGTTCAGACCCTTAGAAATCAACCGACCAAAACAATGCACGAGCCCTTTCGCGACACCTGCTTTGCCCTTTACTTGGACTCGCTCGAACGTCTTTTCCCACGATTAAATCAGACACCCTGGACATGCACACGCGATACGAGCCCGGGACCTTCACAAGGCCGTGCAGCACCTGTCCAGGACACCAGGCTGGGCCTTGGGACTAACTTTCCGCTCGAGATATTGTCAATCGAATGCACCTTCAATGGTGGAAACGAGAGAAAATCCTCGACTCACCTCTATTGTGAGGGTGGGCTTCAGAATTTATCAATCTTTTGCATTTATGCGGGTCCTCAGGGTCGCACGTCAAATACTACCTGAGATATTTTTTTCTTTACTGGGAAACTAGGAATTTGATTCAGGGACCAGTATTGCCTTCAATCAAATCTAAAAGAACTTGTATTTTTTATCATATCCAATAAACAATTTCGAAAGTTTCTGAATGCAATACTGATTATTACTTTCTAATCTTTAAAATAAACTTAGGTCAGGGATCGCTAAGAAAGAAAACCAGAAAAAATTAAACAAACGCGAATAAAGATTGAGAATTTACAGAAACCATAAGTGCGAACAGATTTTCAGATTAAGATAAACGAACACATAAGGCAACTTAGGAGACGCTAATATAGAATATAAATATAGAGGGCGCATCGATTATGATTCAGGATGTCATTGTAGGAGTGCGACTGGAGTGTGTGGTACTGTGGTTGCAGGAGGAATGTCTCTGATGATGAGGCAACTTGAAAGGAGCTTATAAACAATAAAAATATAGAAGGTGCATTGCCTATAATTCAAGATGTCATTGTGAGAAGAGATACTGAAATGTGTGGTATTACATTGTGGAAATATGAAATTTGAGAAGCGGCCCCAGGATAGAAGCGCATAAAATAAAGTTGAAAATCGCAGACTTTACCGAGGAGTAGAATTCGATAAGAAAATTAAATAAACAAAATTAATTGATTATTCATTTTTCTTCTACTGTAGTTCCCAAATCTGGAAAGGGTTCCCACCGGTTTATTTTTCCAGGGTGAATCACAGGATGCGCCTAATTTAGATGCGACGCTTGCTAGGGAATCCCCGATTTTATCAGCGCCCCTATCACCCACTGATCTTGAAACCAAGAAACCATTGGCCCTCGCAGATGGCGCAGCGAATCGGAACCTCGGAATTTAAAAATCTCGTAAAAAATCTGGAGTTAGAATATGATTGCAAAGTTATTGCAAGACATGCGGGGAATGCGAACGTGTTCCGGCTGCTCATAGAAAGTGCCCTCTGATGAGTCAGGGCCCTTTAGATATGGGATATACATAGGTATACTCCCCATAACCCTTCGCATGATTCACAAGCATGAGTCATTTCTGACCAGAGTTTCTTATGGCTGTTCAATATAATTTGCTTCTTGCTCCGACATTCTTATTGCAAGATGCATGCTTGCTGTATGTTCTCCAACTTAAAAAAGATAAAAGATAATTTCGAGCTGTAGCAAATAAACTTTTGCAAAAGAGGATAATTCTATTGCTATGCTATATACATGGTAATTTAGTTAGCTACAGGATGTTTATTGCAATTCTTAATATCGTGAATATAATTTTTAAACCCCTTTAAATTTTGTTTAAATCTTGTAAAATCTGTCTAATCGCTTGAAATATGAAATCTCTCTTAAATTTTGTTAAAAAATGTTGAAACCCAATCAGCAAAGAATTTCGAAAATATGTTTAAAGGCAAAGTGAAAAAATATTTCAATTAGCGAAAAATTAAAAAAGAAAGGTCCGCAATGCCTGAGTTGAGTATATCGCGCAATATGTTTACGTTTCGAGGGTACCGATTTAGTAACAATGCACTTGGAGTGTAACATCAGTGTAATTTTTTTTCAAAATACTATCAAAAAAGTCCCAACGTTAAAAAAAAGTGTCAATACTGTCGTGAGGCCGAGGCCTGTCATTTTAATTCTTAAACCCCCAGAAAACTTTTTTTCCATTTACCTTATTTTTGGCACAACTGCCTTAAGCCTATTCATTTTTGCATGAAATTTCAACAGTTTCATTTTTCGAAAGATTGAATAGGCCCAGAAAAAAAAATCTATTGAAATGTCCTGGTGGCGTCTTTTGCTCAAATAGGTATGAGGTTTTCATATGGGAACGGTAGCTACTTGACCGAAGGCTTAGGATTTTGAAGCGTAAGACGAGAAGCGAAGTGGTGGGACCGTATCGAGAATCGGTACGGCGAAACGAAAAGAGAGAAAAGAAACTGGAAGGGGGAGGGGATAAGGTGGGCCCTGAGCGTGGGCCCTGAGAGACAGAAAAGGGGGAGCGGACCCGGGAGAATGGGAAAGGGAAAGAGGGCAAAGGTATATAAAGAAAAACAGGTTCAGGCCACGCGACTCGCCTGCGCCTGATGACGATTTCCCGTCGAACAGATACTTGTTGACTATTTCCCGCCAAAACGAAGCAGGTCGGCGTGCCTCTGAGAAGGCCTGAAAAGTGACCACCGCCGGCTCTAATGATTAGCTTCGCCCACGAAGTGACGGATCTTTAACTTCACGAAAAGAAGATTTACCAATTTCGGACCCCTACTACTGACTTTTGTCAACAGGCTTTTGTGTGGCTTCAGGGGTTTTCAAAAGGAAAAAAAACAGGGTTTATGGTCTTCAGGAAGTTAAGAAGTTAAATGAAAGCGATTAGAATTTTTTTTGAGACATTCTTACCTCTTTTTGGATTGTGACGTTCTTGACTCAAATATTGCTTATTCAATAGGATTTTAAAAAAAAATTACAGTTTGGAGCAACAAAATATTCTGTCCATGATTTTTGGATTGTGGAACAAAATAATTAGATATTAAAGTTCTGTGAGATTTTTGAAGACTACTTTCTAACCCGAAAATAGATTAAAAGTAATTAAAAGTGACCAATGTTTATGAATAACGTTACTATTTTTTTTATAAATTAGTTAGAATTCGAAATTTTAGGAAAATTCCAAGTAAACAAGAATTCGATAAAATTTATAACAATTTAAGATAATTTTGAAAAAAAATCGAACTGAAGGTGAGTTTTAAAAGACTTCAGGGTGAATTAAAAAAAGCTATTTTTAAATCCATTTAATTCAGTAGAATTGAGTGAATTTAGAAGAATTTAAAATAATTTAGTGAGTTAAAAAAATCAAGAGAATTCAATTTTTTTAAAGAATTCTGGATAAATTAATAAGAATAAGGGTGAATTTAAAACGAATTCAAAAGATAAAAAAAATCGATCAAATTTATAGGAAAATTTGAAAGAATTCAGGATAAACTAACAAAATTTACTTTTATAAAAATTATAATTATTTTAGAAGAAATTAAGAGAAACGGAAACAGAATTCAATGAAATTCAATCCAGCAGTTGAAAAATTCTGAATATTCCACTTACTTCAGTATAATTGCAGTGAATTTAGAATAATTCAAGGGAATTCAAGAGACTGATGAAATTTTTTAAATATAATTAAAATTTTTTTTAATCGAAAAATTTCCATCGAATTACGTAAAATTCAAGATAAATTACAAAAAATATCCGAAAACACAAACAAAATAAATAATATTCGAGTAGATTTAGAGACATTCAAAAGAAATGAGAAGAATTCGACGAAAATTTTACAAATATTAAAAAAGTGAAGTAAAATTCTAGTGATTTATGAATTTAGAGAATTTTAAGGGAAATGAGCAGAATTCGATTAAATTCGTAATAATTCAAGAGAAATTATAAAGAATTTAAAAATATTTGTTAAATTAATTGTATTTGGAATAAATTGAGAAATATTCAAGGAAATGTTATGAAATGCTTCAGAATTTGAGCTGAGTTTAAGACTTCAATAATTGAACACTTTCTTTAAATGTAAAAAATATCCATTGAATTGAGTATAACTTAAAAAAAATCAGAGTATTTAAAAAAATTCAAGATAAATTAATTCACGGTGTGCCCAAATGAATTCAAATCATTTTTTTTAATTCAAATGAAATCCAAAAAGATCGCTTGAATTCATTGAATTTCAAGTGAATTTCGACAGGAATTCGAGAGAATTCAAAAATAAATTACAAAACATAATTAAAAATAGGTATTTAGAGAATTCAAACAGATTTTTTTTAGTAAATACAAAATTCTCGAATCTTGTAGGAATATTTCGACAAAAATGAAAATTTCGAAATTACCTAAAAGATTAATTTCTTTTAAAAAATCGACATATCTTTTATATATAATATATTCTATTTGTTTAGATGTCAAATTCTTATAATAACATACTTTTCTAACCTAATCTTTAATATATACCAAATTTTATGAAAGTTTCTAATATTATCAAAATTAATCTCATTACATCAAAAAAAGCGCGAAACCCACTTCCACAGAAAAACTTGATTGATTAAATTATAAAAAATTTAAAATGAACTATTTATCAAATATTATAAAATTATACAACATAATCAAAATTAATCTCATTGCATCAGAAAGCGCGCGAAAACGCTCAAACTTAAAAATTCCATTATAAATGAATTATTTACATAAAAATTTGATCTCACACATTTAGAAAAGTAGAATAAGTTCCCAAAAATAATTTAGTCTTATATTAATCACAAAATAAAGAAACATTTCCTCCCACACAAATAAATTCTAAAAGAACAAATTCTTCACTTAAAATATTAAAAATTCAACAATTTGACTATATTACTTTGAAAATAGTTAGCAACTAAAACCAAAATTGCCGAAAAATCGGTATTTTTTCAAAAATCAAAAAATGCCAAAGCACGTTTTTCGAGATGATGCGACGCGGTAAGGCCACGTGGATTTAAGACTTGAATAAGCAGAGCTACCCTCGCCTTGGCAAACCTATTTTTCCTTGGAAGATAAAAACTGATAACCAGAGATTTAGATTCTCTTCGATATTTGAGAATTTTCTGTGGCCAGGTTCACCGAAATTCGGTGATCTTGAAAAAAAAACGAGCCCAGTGAAGCTGGAAGAAGCATGGAAATTCGGGGAGTGTAACACTAGTGTCGAAAAAATTAAAAAAAGGTCATGGTCTGCACCGAAATTCGGTGAGTGTGAAAAAATATTGAGTCCAGTGAAGCCGGAAAAAAGCATCGAAATTCGGTGTCACTGGTTCCGATGAACTCAAAAAAAGGGTTATCGTCTGCACCGAAATTCGGTGAGAGTATAAACAGGTGTTCGAACTGAATTTCGGCGAATTTAACAAAAATATTTCCGAGCGAAGCTGAAAAAGGGCGACAAATTACACCGAAAATCGGTGAGGGTAGGAAAAATTTTGTTTGAAAATTTCCACTTACCATGCATATTGGATTGTCTGAAGTAGGGGAAGCTCCTTTTTCTTGGTGACCTCTCGACCTTCTCGTACCTGGTGAGCATATTTTCCTTATCATTTTCGGATGTTGGATTCACGCCCCACCTGGATTGAAATCTCGTTCGCTCCACTTCCAGGGCATCTTTGAGAAGATTGGCGGTATCCGTGGGGTTTGGAGAACCGAAAAGGCACCGAGATATTCTGTTATTCACCGCCGGGGGCAGAACCGTGAAGTGCAACTCATGGCAACGCGCGTTCGCCGCCGCCGCCAACATTTTGCCTCCTTTTTTTTATTTAATTACTCTTCCCGAAAATTTTGAACAAACGTTCAAAAAAATAAGTCCCGCCAACCGGATCAAACTTCCCGAACTGTTCGCGCGTTTTTTTATTTATTTTTGAATAAAAACGCGCCTTCGCGGGAAAAGCTGCTGCTGGAGAAGCGGTAAAAAAATGGAGAACCGAAAAGTAGAAGTGACACGTGTACTTGTTTAACTCGTGATCGATATTTCGAAATAGGTGTTAAGATCTAAAGCACTTTTCGATGATCCTCGTCTGAGGAAGGCCGGTGGTGTTCTGCTTCGAGCATATCACCGGAGAACGGTTTGCAACCACGAGGTCGTCCCTTCCATGGATTTTAAGTTTAAATCCGATTGGTGCGTGGAAAATGTGCGCGGTAAAACGCGCGCCAAAGTTCTCTCTTGGCCAACGTATTATGCTAATGTGTTCTGAAAGCAGGGCCGTCTGTATTAAATTGGAGATATTAAAAGGAAATTAATTTAATTTAATTTTTGATTTGATTATAGTTTTTTTTTCTTTTCGCTGAAATTTGGAATAATAATATCAATTTCATGAAATATGTATGTTTTTATTTATTTTCTATTAAAAATGGTTCA
>NC_046659.1:125697488-125757745 GCF_010883055.1 Belonocnema kinseyi | reverse complement strand
TAATTAATTCTATGTTGATCAAGTATCTATTTTTTAAGCTTCATATAATTTCTTGAGGTTTTAGAATTAAAATTAGCACTAGGGAAATTTTTTATTTAAATTAATTAAACTCCTAGGGTAGTTCTCGTGCCAAAAGTCAGATATTTAAAAAAATAGTTTCTCCATGATTCTAAGAATCCAAATATTATAACGGATGTTATTAAAAAAACATAATCTTTTATGAAAAATGTTGAAATTCACATAAATAAACATTAATTTCAACCATGTTTTTTGCAGTTGAATTTTTTCTGGCCATCGCTTCTAACCGATTTTTCAAAAATGATTGGATTTTAATAAATGGTGGCTTATTTTTTAAGGGCAAACATTCTCTGCAACTGTACTGTTTCCAATTTTGAAAGTAAATTTTTTTAAGCCTTCTTCTATGGCTCTAAACCGTTAGAACAATTTGTTTTAGTAAAAAGTTTTTCAAACAAATAATTATATTTTTTAATTATTTAGCTATTTTTCAAATTGGAAACAAGCGGTGGTCAGAAAAAATTCAACTGCAATAAACATAGTTAAAATTATTTTTTTTTTTTGTGAATTTTAACATTTTTTATGAAAAACAATGTTGTTTATTTGGAATGACATAAGTTATAATATTTTTATTCTTAGAATCATATAAAAACTATTTTTTTCAGATATCTGAGTTTTGGAACGAGAACTACCTTAATTGAACTACACAATTTGTTTAGTACTTTTAAGTTATATACATTTTTTTTTAAATGGTAAGGCTGCCACAGAATCGCTTGTGTCACTTTTAGTCACTTTTTTCTCAAAGCATTTTTTAGACTCTTTTTTTAAATAATGTCACAATGGTCACTTTATTAAATAAAAATATCACTTTAGTCTACTCATTCATTATACAAGAAAACAAAAAACCCAAGTGTTTCTTAATTTTATTGAATTCTTTTGAATGCCTTTGAAGTTCTTTTGAAATCCAAATTATGCAATTGATTTTTTTTTGGTTTTAAAAAATTTGTCTACTGCTTATTTGAAATATTTTTAATTTATCTTGATTTGGTATGAATACTATTGAATTGTGTTGAATTTGACTGATTTTTTTATTTTACCTTGAAGCCCCTTGAATTTTTCTCAATTCATTCCAAATATAGTGAATTTATTTAATTTTTAGAATTAAAAAAAAAACTTTCAATCTACTTCAATTTTTATGACTTTCATCAAAAATGCGTCTCATTTTCCACCATTTTCTCTAAATTAAGTCGAATTTTATTTATATCGTTGGTTTTTCGCACTTTTTCAATTCACTAGACTTATTTCTGAATTTTGTTCAGTTCCATTTTACTCAATTCGATGGACTTTTTTTTATTTGAAAATTTTGTTTGATTTATTCTTCCAAATTCTTATGAATTTCATTAAAGTATCTTGAATTCCCTTGAATTCTTTTGAATTTACTTCAATTTAACTGAAATCAGTGAAATGTTTTTTATTTTTCCAACATAATACATAATTGAATTCATTCTAAACTTTTATTAATTAATCCTGAATTCTTTAGCAACAAATTTTTGGAATGCTCTTGATTTTTTTATTTCTGGCTAAATTGTTTTAAATTCACTTGAATTCTTTTAAAATGTATTTAATTTTACTCAATCAAATAGATTAAAAAATTTTTTTTTTATTTACCTTGAAGTTTAAAATTAAAAGTTTAAAACACACTTCGAATTCTTAAGAATTTCATCAAATTCAGTTGAAATCCCTTTAAATTTGCAACATTCAATCCAATTTGATTGAAATCAGTGGAATATTTTGGATTTTTGTCAACTGAATTAAATTCCTTGGGAATTCACCCTGAATTTTAATGAAATTTATCGAATCCTTCTCATATTTTTTAAATTCCTCTAAATTAATTTGAATTT
The DNA here is from genome assembly GCF_010883055.1 of Belonocnema kinseyi. Classification (NCBI taxonomy): domain Eukaryota; kingdom Metazoa; phylum Arthropoda; class Insecta; order Hymenoptera; family Cynipidae; genus Belonocnema; species Belonocnema kinseyi. Next base: position 125,755,829 of record NC_046659.1, on the reverse strand, counting down.
GATCTAATTCCTCGGTTTTCACATTTTTCCAATTTTCTTCAATTTCTGTTGAGTTCACTATGAATTATGTTCACTCCCGTTTTTGGACAGAAATTTTTTAATTTAAAAATTTCTGATCAATTATATTCTTTCAAATTCATATAAATTTCATCAGTCTCTTGAATTCACATGTAATCTTCTAAATTAATTTCAATTTTACTGAAATCAGTAGAATATTTTTTTTTTTTTTTAATTTGATTTTCCAACATTCATTCGGAATTCACCCTAAACTCTTATTAATTAATTCTGGGTTCTTTTAAAAATTGTACATTTTTTAGAATTCTCTTTATTTTTCTAATTCTTTCTGAATTCTTCTAAAATGCATTGAATTTTAATCAATTGTATAGATTTAAAAACATTTTTTCCCTGAAGTCTTTTAAATTCACTTCGAATTCTTAGAAATTTTATCAAATGCTTAAGAATTCCCTTAAATTTCTTGAAATTAAATCCAATTTGACTCAATTCAGTGGAATATTTTTAAATAATTGAATTTTTGTCAATTCAATCGAATTTATCTTAAGCTTTGTTTTAATTTCATCAAATTCTTCTTATTTTGCTTACATTCATCTGAATTCACTTGCATTTTATTCAATTCGTTCTTTTTTAATGATTTTAATTTACTATAATTCGGTTTAATTCGTCTTGAATTCTGTACACTCCCGTTTTACTCAATTCGATAGACATTTTTTATTTTTAAAGTTTCGATCAATAATATTCTTTCAAATTATGACACATTTCATCAGTCTCTTTAATTCCCTTGAATTCTTCTAAATTCACTACATTTTAAAAAATGAACTATTTGGGATTTATAAAAGAATTTCAATTCAATTGAATTTGTAATTGACCAGCAATTCTTTAAAAAATTTGAATACCTTGGAATTCTCTTGATCTTTTAACTCCTAATGAATTCTTTTAAACCCACGTAGATTCTTCTCAATGCGCTCAATTCCACTCAATTAAATGGATTAAAAATATTACGTTTTTTAATTCACCCTGAGGATTTTTTCCGGTTTACTAGAATTTTGCCCAGTTCACTTAAACTCTGATTAATTTACCAAATTCTCCTTAATTCCCTTAAATTTGTCCAAGTGCAGTTAAATTTATTTGTTCCGTTTGCTTAATTTTTTTTATACCGTAATTCTTTTGAATCTACTCTGAATTCTGTTTACTTTCATATAACTCAACTGAAAGGAAATTTTTTGATTTTATGAAATCTTTTTTATTATATTCTTTGAAATTCTTATGAATTTCTTCAAAGTCTCTTAGATTTTCTGTAATTCATCTAAATTGACTTCAATTTTACTGAAACCAGTAGAATATTTTGGATTTTTTAAGCATTTATTCTAAATTCTTTTAAAAAAGTGAATTCTTTCGATTTCTCCTGATTATTTTAACTGTCAATTCTACTCAATTAACTGTATTAAAACTTTTTATTTATTAATTTTTTTAATTTACTCGCATTTGTAGGAATTTTACCGAATTATTCTTATTCCCTTCAATTCAATAAAATTCGAGTGAATTAAAAGAGATTCAAGAGGATTCATAAAAATGACGGTAAATTGAAAAAAGCTTTAATGTTTTTTTTAGTTTCTACTGAATTCGTTAAAAATCATCTGGAATTTTTATAAAAATAGAAATCGAAAATAATTTTTTAAAAAGTTTCAAAATCTTGTATCTCAAATTATTTTTTTTAATCGAATAAAGAAGGAAATCATTTTTTAAATATTTTTGAAAATAAATAACACAAACAAACTCTAAAATATGAAATTACAAATTTCGCATCGGGCTTTTTTTTAATATATTACAGCCCTGAGAAGAAGAGTGATCAAGATAGATTTTTCTCTCTCATTTTTTTTCTCTCTTTCTGTCTCTCTTTTACTAAGCAGCATACCATATAAAGTAATCACGAACTTGATTAAATTCTATCAATTGAATCGATAGAATAAGGAGATCCTAACTCGATTCAAATATTTTATGTCTTGGAATTTACAAGAAATTGATAGAGTGGGTGTTGGGGAGTGGGGGAAAAAGAGATAACGAGTTTGATCGAGAATTCCCGGTGACGCTTAGAAGAGAGAGAGAGGGAAAATTTTCGAGGGATTCGAATGCGATCGCGTGTTCGAACGACGGTTACAGACGCCGGTGTTTGAAATTGGCGAACCAATCAGAGGCGTCTTCGCAGTGCTCATGCGTGGCGGGACATTTTTAGCGGGACTCCGCTCCTTTAAATGAATACACTTACCGCGTTTGGCTGCGGAGGAAAAAAGATTATTGCAAACACGTGGAGATGGAGAGGAGCACCTGTTTCCACCTATAGAAATTTGCAATTTCGGTCAAGATTATCTATTGAAGTACTTTCTTAAATATAAAAATATAAAATGTAAAAATTTATTTTGGCGCGAATCCAGACAAGTGAGGGGGAGGGGGCTATTGACGTCACAAAGTTTCACATTGGAGGCGAGCCGAAAAGGTCTTGTAATATGTAAAACTTTTCTGTTACCAAAATGAAATTTAAATCAGTGTCAATAGCTGAATTTTTAACACACAGAGATGAATTTTCAACTAAGAAGATTAATTTTCTACCAAGAGACGATTTTTTTACAAAATGGTTCAATCAATTTAAATAAAGAAATTTTCAACAAACCAGATTAATTTTCTACTCAAATAGTTGAATTTTCTAGAAAGTCAAATGTTAATAGAAAATAGTTGACTTTCAGAGTGAAAAAGTAGAATTTTCAACAAGGAAGTTAATTTTTAATCAAAAAACATTGTTTTTAACAAAATAGTTTAATTTTCAAGTAAAAAAAAAGTTCACAGCCAAAAATGGAATAGTTTAGATTTTATATAATAAATATAATTTTGATAAAACAAACAAAAAAAAACAAGAATTTCCAACCTGTTGAGTTAAAGAAGACGAATTGTCAACAAAATATTTCAATCTATAAAACAGATCCATTTTCAACAAATAATAATAATTTTCTACCAAAAGACGAATTTTTCACAAAATATTTCAATCAATGAAATATATCAATTTTGAACAAACCAGAACTATTTCCTACTCAAATAGACTAATTTTCTAAAAAGTAAAATGTTATTTATAGAAAACAATTGACTTTTAATGTGGAAAAGTCAAATTTGCAATAAGGGAGGCAATTTTTAATTAAGAAACATTATTTTTTAACCAAATAGTTTAATTTTCTACGAGAGAAACAAATTTTCAACCCGTTTAATTAAAAAAAAAGAATTTTGAATAAAATAATTGAAAGAATCAAATAGATGAATTTTCAGCAAACAATAATGATTTTCTACCCAAATAGACGTATTGTTATTTATTGAAAACGAAAAAGTCGAATGTTTATAGAAGAGTATTATTGAGTTATAAATTGGAACAGAAGAATTTTCAACAAGAAAATTAATTTTTAATGAAGAACTATTTTCAACGAAATAGTTTATTTTCAAAACTAAAAGAAAAGCTTAAATCTACAATATAACTTTGAAAATTTTAGTTAAAAATCTTATTTTCAACAAATAAAAAAAATGTTTAACCTGTTGAGTTTAAATAAAACTTTTTTTTTCACAAAATAGTTGAAGCAATAAATTAGTTAAATTTTCAAGAAACAAAAAAAACATATTTTCAAACTGTTGATTTAAAAATAGACGAATTTTGAACAAAATAGTTAAATCAATCCAATAGATAAATTTTCCATAAATAATAATAGTTTTCTACCCAAGTAGACAATTTTCAAGAACAAAGTTAATTTTTAATCAAGAACGATAAATTTTTAACTAAATTATTTAATTTTCAACTAAAAAAGGTCAATTTTTCATCAAAAACTAAATCGTTAAATTTTAATTTCAAGAACTAAATTTTAAGACATAAAAAGAGAATTTTCAACCAGTTGAGTTCAATTAAAAAATATGAAGTATTAAAAAAATAGTGGAACTGTCAACAAAAATAGCAAAACTTATTTTTGAATTTTCAAATTAAAAAGACGAAATTTCGACAATAATAAATTAAATTTTGAACCAGAAAATTAATTTGACATAATAGTTGGATTTTTAACCATAAAGGATGAATTAGAAAATATTAATTTTCTATTTAAAATTTAAATTTCCAGTCAAAAATGGAATAGTTATATTTCAGTAACTAAAATTAACTCCCAACAAAAAAATGGATTTTTAGCACAAAATTTGAATTTTCAAACAAAGAGATGAATTTCCCAATAGAAGTATTAAATCTTCAACACAAAAAATTAAATTTCAAGAAAAGTGTTTAGCATTCAACCAAATAGATGAATCTTCAACTGAAAAAGATGAACTTTTGACTAAAAATGTAATAGCTGCATTTTCAGACAAAAAATTAATTTTTAACAAACAAAATTTTTTAAGAAAATGATTAAGTTCTCAAATAAATATGTGAATTCTAAACCAAATAGTTTAATTTTCTACTGAGGAAATTGCATTTTTAAATCATTAGTTTCTAACAAAAGAGTTCATTTTTCATTCAGTAGTTTCATTTTATATTAAAGCAATATTGAATTTTCAAGACAAATAAAAAGAATTTTCTACAAAATGTTCAGTTTTTAACCAAAAGTAATTTACGACAAAATATTTACAGTTTTCAAGAAAAGGGATGAATTTTGAAACAAGAAGATTAATTTTCCACCAAAAAATACAAATTTTCAACAAAATATATACATTTTCTACCCGAAAAGTTTAACTTTCATTTAAAAATATCAATTCTCAACGTAAAATGGAATAGTTATCTTTTTCAGTAAAAAAATTCATTTTTAGCAACAACGAAAAAACGAGTGTTTAGCAAAATACTAAATTTTCAACTAAAAAGGATAAAATTTGAACCAAGAATGGAATATTTAAATTAACCGTTATTAAAATTTTTTTTTAACAAACATGAAACAAATTTGCAACCAAATCCTTTAACTTTTAACCAAAGAGATAAATCTTTAAAAAAAATTTTTTACAAAAAGTAGTTCAATTTTCAATTAAGTGGTTGAATTTTTGACCAAAAAGAATGACTTACTGGCACAAAATAGTTGCATTTTCAATAAAATAATATAAATTCTTAATCAACGAAAAATTCATTTTTAAATAACAAACAGATGCACTTATGTAAAAAACGACGAATTTGTTAACCCAAAAGTATGAATTTTGAACAAAAAAGTTAATTTTAGACGAAATAGTAGAATTTTCAACCATATAGCTGATTTTAAAAAATTTTTAATCTATTTAAATTATCTGAAAAAAAGAAATAAATTTTCAACGGAAAATGTAATAAAAAAAGTTTTATTTTTAACCTTTTTAACCTTTTTTTTAACTTTTAACTAAGTAGTTCAGTTTTCAATCAAAAGGATTAATTGTAGATTAAGAATTTAACATTCTGTATTTTAACTAAACAAATTTTTATTTTAAATAAAAAATAGTAGATTCAATAAAAAAAGTGTTAACAAAAAATTTGGATGGTCACCCAATACAGTATTATTTATTACCAAATCGTTGCATTTTTTAACTATAAAGGAGGAAACTCTCCTGGAATTTAAACAAAGATTTTACTATCTTAATGCCCTTTAAAATCCTTGCAAAGTTTCAAAATTTTATTTCAAAATCTTAAAAAATAATTTTCTTTTAAAATTCTGAATATCTTTAAAAATTATTTGAGTTTTTCCTAACATTTTTGAAAAATGTTAAAAATTTAAAAACATTTCCTTAAAATTTTTCAAATTTTTTTTTTCATCACCTTAAAAAAGAATTTCAAATGTCATTTTTAAAAATAAGAGTTCACTTAAAACTTTCACAGGAATCTTTAAAAAAAGATTTCTTTTCTTTAAACCTTTCAAAATTCTTCAAGTTTTTCGAAATTTAAATTAACATTATCCACTCTCTTTTTCGAAATATTTTGACATCTTCAAAACTTAAAATTAATTTTGCAAAATAAAGAGTCATCAAATATTATTCCATGAATCTTAAGAATTTTTGTCTCATCACAATGCCTTTCAAAATCCTTAAAAAGTTTGAACATTGTATTTCAAAGTCTTCAAAAATCTAAATTTTTATTTTTTTCAAATCTTCTGAAAATTAACTAGTAATTATCGAATTAAAAAAAATCTTAAAATCTTCCAGCCTCTTTTTCGAAATATTTTTAGTTCTTAAAAACTTAAAATTAATATTTCAAAATAACCCCCAAATAATTAAAAAATTTCTCGAAAATCTTATTGTGTGTACCGATAATTTTTTGGTGACCGGTACCGAATTTTATAAATATTTTCATATTATTGTTAAATATTGAGGATGTGTACTGCTATAATAATATACAATAAAATATTAATTACAAAAAAACACCGTCTCGATGGCTTCCTCTTCATTATGTTCTGACAACTGAAACCAAAACATCGTGCATGGCTATATAATTTCGGCGGATGTCCGAGATACATGTTAATTTCGTCATGGTCATCAACTGCAAAATCAAAGAGGGTTTTATTTTTCAAATCAGATATAACAGTACTGATTTATTCTAGATGATAACAATCTTTTTTCAATTTTTATGTAGCTTTAATTTATGTACATACGTTTCAATTTAGTTACACTATGTCAGAAAAATTCGTGTTCCATTCTTCATTTAAATTTGAAAAAAATTCTCAAATGCAAAAAACATTTTTTTCTGCGCGAAAGGGACACTTTTTAGAATTTTTAAATTTAATTTATTTATGAAAATTTGCATTGTTGTGTTTTACCAAATATTATCAAACGTATATTAGTATTAGAAATATATCTGGGAAAACCTCAAATTTGCGATACTTTTTCACAAAAACTGCTTATAACAATGCTTATTGTTCAGTTTTTAATTATTTTTGTTATTTAATTTCATTCATGCATTGATACGCAGCAGCATAAGCGGAAAGAAAATTTTTTTTACATATAATTACACTTTTTACCCATTTGTTTACCAAAATTTTTTTATAACAATCAAATGGATCAATAAGCAAATTATTTATATTTTTTGAGTCTCCAAAAACTGATTTAAGTAGCATTTTCTACCAAATAGTTGAATTTTTTATCCAAATATACGGATCCCATTCCACGAAATAGTTGCAGTTTGAAAAAAAAAACAATTAAATTTTTTTTTAAGTTGAATTTTTAACAAAATAATTAAATTTTCAAAAAAAAATATACATATTTTTTAACCAAGAAGTTCCACTTATAGTAGTATAGAAAAGCGAGCACGATGTCACTTACCGACCGAGCAAGGTTCTCTTCCATACTAAGTTATCGACTGCTGGTGGTTATCTAGTGTTGGCAACTTAACATGGAATAGAACCTTCCTTGGCCGATAAGTGGTGTTGTCCTTGTATTGCTATACTACTAATTTTACCCAAGTAATTGAATTTTTTAATTAAAAAGGATCTACTTTAATCAAAATGATGTAACTTTCAACCTTAGAGATGAATTTTGAATGCAAAAAGTAATAGCTTATATATTTAAACCAAAATACATCTTTATTTTGAAACAAAAACAATTTAATTTAACCGAAATTATTTTTCCTCGAAATAGTTAAATCTTTAACCTTTAAAATTAATTTTTGGCAAAATAGATCAACTTTCAATCAATTAGTGGAATTTCCGCCCGAAAAAGTTTCCTTTTCAACAAAAATGTTTGAATTTTCAAGAAATAATTGAATTTTCACAAAAAGAAGATTTTTAACAAAATTGTTGAATTATAAGTATAAAAGAAGATTTTTCTCTAAAGCAGTTGAATTTTCAACAGAAAAGATAATGTTCAACAAAATAGTTAAATTTTCTATTAAATAATATAATTTTTAACCCAAATGACGAATTTTTATCATAACAATTGAATTTTCAAACAAAAATATTAAATTGGCAAAAACAGATCAATTTAAAAAAGAATTTTTTTTAACCAATCAGTTTAATTAATCTTCCACTAAAAAAGATCAGTTCTAATCAAAAATGGAATATTTGAACTTTAAGTTTGAAAAATTAATTTTTAACAAAAAAAAAATAAATATGGAACAGTTTAATATTCAGTTAAAAAATTATTTTTAACCAAAGAAAAAAATTGAAATAAAGTAGTTAAATTTTTAACCAATAAAATAAATTGTTAAAAAAAATAATTTAACTTGCAACCAATTAGTTGAATTTTTAACATAAAAATTTTTAGTTTTCAACGATACATGAAGTATTTGACATTTCAACCAAAAAAGATTTTAGTTTTAAGGGAAAAATAGTTGAAATCAACAAAAAATGTAATGGCTGATATTGGTTTAATTATATAATTATTTAATAATTTTCCATAAAACCGTTATATTTTCAACCCAAAATTATGAATTTTTAAGAATAAAGGTAATATCCAACAAAAATATTTCTATCTTGCACTAAAAAATATCCAATTTGAACAAAAAGTTTGATAGTTAAATTAAAAATTTTATTAAAAAAAAAGAATTTTCAACCAAGAAGAATAATTTTTTACAAAAAATACGAATTTATAAGAAAATACATACATTTTCAACTAAGTTCTTTCAGACAAAAAAAAAATAAATGAATTCCCGATAAGAATTAAAAAACAGTAAAAAGGTGAAATCAAAATTTGTTTATGTTTTAAAATCAGAGGGCGTTTTTAATTTTACCTTTAATTATTATTTTAAATATTAAATAAAGACTTATTCAAGTTTCAAATATAGTTTTTCCACTATTTATTATAAGAGCTCTCGATTTAAAATTATTGAATAATTAATTTATTAATTCATTCATTAATTTCTTTAATAGGAATCAAAATTAAAGTTGCCCACTAATTAAAAAATATTTTTTTTGTCTTCACTCATCCTTTTTAATCCCGTTTTTTGTTTGGTTATCAGAGAAGTTTCGGCAGAATTGTTCAGATTTTTTAATTTGTATTTTACGATGCGTTATTAAAAAAAAAACTGATTAAAGTTTTGAGTATAATTATTTCATTATTTATTCTAAAGCATTTCAATATAAAATTAATTATTAATTAATTATTATTATTTTAATTATCTGTTGAATACATCATTATAAATTATGCATAATATAAATAGTGGTATCATTATAACGGAATAAAAACCTTGAATGAACAAGATTTTTTTTAGTTTACTGGGTATGTAGGTAAGAGTTTACGAGCGCTTTCCATGTACCTGTATTACATAATATTTATACTCATTTAATATTCAAGAAAGCAGCCTTTGCCCCAATTCTTATTCCACTCATTTCTACTTCAAAACAATTTATAATTAAATTTTTAAAAATAGTTCATGTACAATTTTAAAAATAAACATTTATATAATAATTAAAAATGAAAGGAATAAATTCGAAAGGTTGCATTTTGAATATTGAATTTTTAAATTTTAGTTCTCCTTTCAAGCTTTGGGATCACAATACTATTGATTCGTTTTGACTTTTTAAATGTTACTATTTTTTGAAAATTTTCGCAAATGACAAACAAAATTTTTAAACTTTAAAAAAAAATTTCTGTAAGATTTGGAAAGAATTGTCATAAGGTTTCAAAGCTATTGAAGTTTACTTCAAAAAATTCCGAAGAAGTTCAGAAAATTTCAAAAATTTTGAGATATTTTAAGGAGTTTTATCTAATTTTATAAGTTTTAGCATTCCTATTCCCCTCTTTTCGACTTTTTTAATGAATTATTTTTCTGTTTTTTTTTCTAGGAAATTCCCTTTTGTTTTATTTTTCACTTGAATACGAACGTAATTAATGAAACCTAATTAATTTTTGGTTGAAAATTAAATTTTTTAACTGAAAAAATCATATTTTTGTTGTTGAAAATTTAACTATTTAGTTAAGTGTTGAAGTCTTTTGCTACAAAATTTTTGTTGTGTTGTTGAAGATTCATTATTTAGGGGAAAAAATGTTTTATTTAGTTCAAAATTCAACTATAATTTGTCAGAAATTCGTCTTTTTTTTGTTAGGAATTAATATTCTTTAAACTGAAAATGTAACTACAATTTTTAGGTAAAAATAGATATTTATAAGTTGGAAATTCAAATACTTGATTAAAAGTCCCAGAATTTTGTTGGGAATTTATCTTTTTGGTAAAAATTAATGTTTTTGGTTGAAAATTCACTTACTTCGTTTAAAATGATTTTTTAAATTAATATTTTCGGATTAAAAATTGAACTGTTTGGTTAAAAATTTAGCTATTTTATTGATGATTCGTCATTTATAGTGGAATCAACTGTTTTTTATTTCAAATTAAAATCTTCTGTTAAAAAAGCAATATTACATGCTTCATTAAGAATTTATCTTTTTTGTTTAAAAAATCAAATACTTTGTTTAAAATTGAACTGCTCTGTAAAAATAATTATTTTTGGCTTAAAATTCATCGTTTTAGTCTTAACTTCAACTTTTTGGTTGAAAATATAACTGTTTCGTTGAAAAAAACTCTTCTTCTTTGGTTGAATAATTAACTATTTTGTAAATTAACTTTTTTGAGAATTGATATTTCCAGGTTAAACATAAAACTGTATTGTAGAACAATTTTGAAAAATTTTATTTTGTATAAAAAATTTATTTATAAAATAATATTTTTTGTTTGAAAATTTAGCTGCTTTGTAGATAATTCTTTTAGAAACCAAAATGAAAGATCAAGTTCGTTCATTAGCTATTTTGGATGAAAAGTCAAAAAGTTAGAATATTTTTTACATATTTGAGATCTTTTTTTTCGAGAATAAAAAATTCTATGTATGGATATGAAAAAAATCGAGAGAATTAAAACGTTACTGTTTAAAAGCCCGACAAGATGATCGTAACAAATTTTTAAACTTAAAAAAAAATCGAAAATTCTAATTTTGATCCCGCAAAAAATAACGAAAAATTCAAAATTCCATTTTGCGATAACTATGTAAGATATTAATAAAAACGAATGAACTAAAATTATTCACACAGTAAAAATCTACAAATTTGTTATACGTCACTTTTTTTTAGTACATGTAGTTTTTATTTTATTCGTAAAAAACGTCATTAAAAAAAAAATTAATTTTTGGACAGAAGACACACGCCATGGAAAAAATCAATAGACAAACACTGTTCCACCAAAAACTACCTGCAAATTTGTTGTAAACTCTTTTTATAAAAATAAATTAAAAATGAAAAAATAAAATTACCTAATACCTAAATTTCTGTTTAAAAATTCATCTTTTCTTTTGTTGAAATTTCGTCTTTTTAGGTGGACAATTAATCTTCTTTTTTGAAAAATCATCTGTTTATTTGAGGATTTAACTATTTTCTTGAGAAATTTTATTTTGTTGAATTCGATTGGTTCAAAATTCGTTTTTTTTTGTTGTTGAAAAATAATTTCTAAAATGAAATATCTAAGTATTGCATTTCCTGTCAAAAACTGACATTTTAAAATAAAAATGTGTAATTTTGTATTGGAAATTCGTTCGTTATATTAGAAGTAATCTTTTTCGGTTGAAGAAAAATTAATTATTTTGTTAAAATTTAATTATTTTGTTCGAAAATTCAACATTTTGTGCAAAATTCGTCCTTTTAAACTGAAAATTCACAAAAAAATTGTTGCACTATAAGAAATATTTCAACAAGGTAATAAGTAAAAATATGCAATTAAACGATTTTTTTATCCCAAATTATTGTTAACATGAATTTTCAATAAGATTAATCAAATTATTCAATACATTTCTTATAACAAAATTGGAAAAAATGTTTAATTTGCTACAATTGCTTTTGAAGATTGCAAACTTTTTTGTTCACTTTGCTATCAATATTAAAAATTAAGCGTTGCACTGTAAAAAATTTTTAATTGATATTAATAAAATAATTAATTAAAGTTGCTATCAAAAAATTTGAAAAAGTGTTTAATTCATTACAATTTTTTTTAATGATCGGAATTTTTTTTGTTCAATTTGAGAATAATTAAAAAATATGTGTTGCACTATAAAAAAGTTAAAATTTAAACGAGGAATAATGAGTAAAATATATAATTAAACTGTTCTATAAATGCAAATTATGGGTAACAAGAATTTTCAATAATATGAGCGGAAGATTTTATTAAAGATGTTATCCAAAAATTAAAAAACAGTATTATTTTAAAAAGGTATGGGTCACAAATACACTTTTTTATTCTACAACTTTTTATGAATAATTATTTATTCTATAAATCCTATTCTTTATAATATGAAGCGTTAGAAATATTCGACATATTTGTAAAAATATGTATTTATAATATAAATAACTTGTTAAAATGTCTTATAATGAAATAAAGTACAGCCCACAAATATTGACCGATTTGGACAAAAAAATTGAGAAAAAGACGATAGTATTTCTAAGAAAGATTTCGAGTCTGAATTTTGAATTCGGTTTTCAATTTTTTTATAAATAAACAAACATGAAAAAATTGCCTTTTTTCTATTTGACGTTCCCAGTGCTTGTTAATAATTTGAAAATTGTTGAAATAACCTAAGTTATATAGAGTAACATTAGTTTAAAATGTTCTAATATTAGACAATAAACAACATTTTGTATAAACAAATTATTTGTTAAAAAAATATTTTCTACGATTTTCCACAATTATACGCTTTTTCAAGTTATATTGCAAGAAATTTGAATGAAAACAATATTATATTTCAAACAATTTCTCTCAAGATTATAATTGTTGATATTATAAACAAATTTTATGAGCAAATGTAGTAATCACTCATTTTTTGACAGAAAAATTCGTATTTTTCAATCTCAATTTTTTAAAAATTTGAAACTTTATGATAATTTTAGCAAAATTCATCATTTTTTGAGCAAATTTGTGATTTTCTTAAACAAATTTAATAAACAAATGCATTATTTAGGCATCTGTCGACGGAAATTTTTTTTTCGATTTCAAACCTGTAATTGGGAATTTTGTAATAAATTCAGCAACATTCATCATGAGTTAATAAATTTGGTGACTTTTTAAAACAAATTTAACAAACGAATTCATTGTTCGGGCATCTGTGGGCGGAAAAATTAGTTTTTTTTATGTCAGTCATTTTAATTAGGAACTTTATGATGATTTCAGCGAAATTCATAATTGTTTGATAAATTTTATATTTTTTGAAAAGAAATTTAATAAACAAATGAATTATTCGGGCATCTATCGACGATAAAAATATTTTTTCCGATATCAGTCTTGTTAATTGGGAAATTATTGATAATTGCCGCAACATTAAAAATAAGTTGATAAATTTGATGATTTCTTCAAAGAAATTCAATAAAGAATGCATTATTTGCATTATTTATCAACTAAGTGTGATTGTTGATGACATTTCCATTAAGTTCCGAATTAAAAGGACTGATAACGAAAAAAAGAATGTTTCCGTCAAAAAATGCCCCAATAATGCACTTGTTTATTAAATTTGTTTTGAAAAATCATAAAATTGATTGAATTTCTTGCAATATAACTTGAAAAAACGTATAATTATGGAAAATCGTAGAAAACATCTTTTAAACAAATAATTTGTTTCTAAATTTTTTATTGTTTATTGTCTAATATTACTCTATGCATTTTAGGCGATTTCAAACATTTTCCTGTTATTGGCGAGCACCGAGAAAGTCAAATAGATCAAATGGCCATTTTTTCGTCATATTACCTAATATTACCCAATTTAATTAATCTAATACTTTAATTTTCTAACAAATTCTTGAATTAAAAAAAAAAAAGACTAATTTTCTACCAAAATAGATTAATTCTTATCAAAAAATATAATAGTTGAAATAACAAACAAACAATGTTTCAATTACAAATTAAACATGACATGATTTTTTAACAAAATAAGATGTTTTATTAAAAAAGTAAACATATTTAAACCAAATTGTTAAATTTTCTACCATAATAATATCATTTTCAACAAAACAGTTGCATTTTTGCTTAAAAAAGTGTAATTTATATTTAAAATGACCAATTTTTGAACCAAATAGACGAATTTTCAACAAAATAGATGAAATATTAATCAAAAAAATTTTTTCATTCAATAAAATTTTTTAACCAAATAATCAAATTTGTAACCAAAAAATTATTGAAATTGTTTCAATACTTTTTTCAATTTATTTATTAACTTAAATTAAGATGAATTCTAAATCAAAATTTACTACCAAACTGTTGAATTTGCAAGTAAATCAATAATATTAATCTATAATATTAAATTTTGATGCACAGTTACTATTTTTATCAAAAAAATAAATTTATGAGTTACTATTGAATTACTTACCTAAGCAGTTGGCAAAATTTGAGGTTAAAATTAGAGGTTTCAATAAACTACTTAAACTACGTTTTTAGAATAAATAATCAATTAAGCAGTAATCACAATCCATTCTTTTTAATATATTCTCTAATTATGAGTAAATTTTGCCATTTTATTTTGAAAAACCCCATTGGATTTTCCTTGCACTAGTATTAGCTTCTTTGATGTCTCACCCCGTGTATAAATCTTAATGGGGTATGGTGGAGGGCCTGGTGGGATTTTCCTATTTTTTTTAGGGTCCGCATGGGGCAAATTGTTAGGGGCCGTACTAGTTTGGTTACGCAAAGTTGTTAGGGGCCATCAAAGGAAATTTGTTTAGGCCCAGAACAAGAATCCTTATTATTTTCCAATTAATGTTAGATGCCCTCGTTAGGGCCCCAATAGGGCCTTTTGTGCAAGTAAATGCCGTTCTTGTTTTTTTCATTGACAAAATATGTCCGATATAGCTCGAGAATTTTTTCTAAACATTAAAACATCTTCTAGATTATATTTGAAGTAAAAATTATTTTCTGTAATTTTTGAATGTTTGAAATTGTTTCAATGATTTTGGAAAAATTTGTAATAATAATAATTGGAAAAAAACATAGTACAGTTTTATTGTGATAAAGTTTTTAGACTCTGTCAATAAATAATACATCTCAAAAATGTATTTGAGTCTGAAAATTTAATATTATTGTAAAGTGGCGTATTTATTTATAGGTTAGGTCCAGAATTTTGAATTTATATACACTATTCTATGAAATCGATACTTCCAGGTATCTGTAAAGTTGATAGTGATAAAAAAATACAATTTATCTATCGAAAGAAATTATGATTACTGTTTTAAGATAATAAAAATATATAAAAAAGGATTTTCGTAAACAAATTTTCAAGCCTCATCACATACTTTAAAAATTGGTTTTCTTTTCTCTTTATGAAAATAATTGAATAAAATCATTTTAGATAATTCGCACAAATAATATACAATTCATATGATTAAAGTTGAATAAATATAAGCATCCTTATTATTTTACATGTGACACGCGTGTGAAACAATGACCTAACCTACAAACGTCATTCACAACGTTATTTTTTTGCTAATCTGCTAAAAGGTTTATTTTAATCTGAGTACTTACCGCTATCAATTTGAGACGAGAACAAGAATTCAGTCAAATTTCACTATTTCCAAAAATAGTCTAAAATTTTCAAAAGCATGCACAGTTAGAACGAATGAGTTCAGGCCGGGCATAAGTCGAGCATTTCATACCTCTAATTTTCCGCGTGAAATGTTAGCATGTCAGATTTTTCAATTATTTTTTTTTTTGTATTAAAAAACATTTTTTTTGATCATGTAAATTATTTAGGGCCTAAAGCGATCCTGCCTAGGGCCACAATAGGGGGCTTATTATGGAAGTCATCTCAATTAAAAGAGTTGCTATATTCGGACCACAATAGGTCCTGATGGGGGCAACCCTAATAAAGATAAGCTGTTGTCCCACTAATCGGCGATCTGACAAGCTTCAAAATCATTGTCCATTTATATTAATTAACTATAAAGTTAATCATGTATTTTTTGTACTAATCGATCAATTAATGTCTTACCCGTGCAGAAATCGCCCGATTTCAAACGTAATACCGATCTGGCCCTGATCTGGCCCTGACCGGTAGAACTCTGTGGCCCATACCTGGGCCCGATCGGGCCAGACTGATTTCCTACTAAAACCCCATCTCCATGTGCTCGCAGAGCTAGTGCTGCTTGATTTTTTCTGGTAGTGCAGTGAAATTTGTATACGTACTACTTGTTTATAATATTCTAGCAATGATTAAAAATGCAAAAGGCAAGTAAGCCACGTATTCGGAGGCACCAAACACCAGTCAGTGGACCTCGAAACCTGTGCGAGGAAGATGAGAGTAAGTAATAACACTATGCGGGCAAACTGAAACCTAACCTCAAATAAATTAATAATTAATTAAATTGTTTTAGGTAAAATTAGTATATTTACCATTAGATGAGTCAAATATTATATGATAAAATTGATCAAGTTCTTTTATTTTCAATTATTATTAAAGAAGTCAAGGTTTTTCGATTTAATGTAGAGTTCGAATTATCAAATCTATTGACAAGAAATGAATTGCAGTATGTACAAATTTGTTATGTTTTTAAATTATAATAGTGAAATATGTGATACAATCGATTATGTTATTGAAACTTTGATTCTGTATTAATAATAAATTTATTACAGAAATACATTAAGGACAAATTTTAACAACATTCCAGCAAGAGCTAGTTACTCAACTGCGCATGTGTCGCATTCGGTATCTAAATAGTTTCGCGCGAAATTTAAAATGATTAACAAAGTTTTTTTTCTTTTTCATTATAAACAATGATATTTTAACTTATAAAAACGTCCATTAGGTTGGAATTAATTAATAGTAATAAGAATGAATTAAATGCATATTCTGTAAATAATATTTAAAATAACCAGAAATATTTAATTCAAAACCTTTCATTTTTGTTTAAAAGTTGTTTGGTCTATATTTCTTCTTAACCGATTAAAAAAAATGAAACGTTTTAATAAATGATAGCGCAATTTTTTGGCGAAAAAATTATCTACAACCACCTTCTCGAATTTTTCAAGAAGTAATGCAATTGACAGAAAAATGAATTTCTTTACAGTAAAATGTGAATAAATCGTAAATCATAGGTTATTTCCCGTTGATTTTCTTTGGAAGCATTCGAAAATGTCAAGTTGTAGGGAATCTTTTTGCGAAAAAACTTTTTCTAATTTGTTAAAAAGTTTTATAAGCAACATTTTTTTTCAATAAATTAAAATTCTTATTTAAAATATTTCTCGTTATTATCCATTTTTTCATAAAAAACAAAACTTTTCCTCGAAACTGATACCATGCACAATAATTTTACGTTTTTCAAAAGTATAATTAAATTTTGTATTCTGAAACCTTTTCTTCTCGTGCCTGTAGTACTCTAATTTTAAATTAAAATAACATAATTGGAAATTCAAAATATTAAGGTGGCCTTCGAAAGGAGAGGACCATTCGATACATTCAAGTTTGCTTATATTAAATCTCCATTTGTGAAGTTCATGAATGGATTCTAATGAGACTCATCGTGTACCGGTCGGGCACCAATGGGGCACCGGTAGGGTTTCCCAATCGGGTGTTCCGACCTTGCCCCGATCTGGGCGCGTGTTTCAACCGCGGCCTGGCCCCGACCAGGATTCCCAATCGGGACCCGACCTGGACTGGTCTGGCCCCGATCAGGACCAGACCGAGATTTCTGCACTTATTATAACAGGTTTCGTACGAAAAATTCAAATTCCCTATTCTAAAATTGTGTTTATATGGGTTAGCTTTTCCTAACTGTCCCAGTACCTTACTCTACTAAAAATTAAAAAAAAAAGATTGAGAAGGTTGCATTTTGAATATTAAAACTGTTATCCCCCTTCGAACGCTAAACATATGTACATGAATGAACGTATGCATCTACTTAAAAGTATCGTACTTCACATCTGTTTTCATTGTTTTAATAGAACCAACATAAACTGTCTGTCATGAAGTTCTTGAAATTACAGTTAGCATAATACAGGCTATTTTTCAAATTTCAATTCAATTCAAGCGTGTTGCATTCAAATCCAACCACTCGTACGACTCTTTTCAGGTTCTTTTTATTAATCGCGAGCTTGATTAAACTGAATCGCTGGGTTCAATTTAGCCAAACAAAGCATACAACTATATATGTGTATGTATATAATGGACAAAGTAACAAAAACAGTACACCTTGCACCTTCACGATCGTTAAAACGAGGGCTCGAAAATTGCCTCTTGGCTCTATCACAGTGCTCATATGGGGGTAAGTTTGACCGTTACAGAAAAAAGTTTCAAGCTTTGTGAACGCATCATGCGGGCAGGTAATACATGCATGCACACAATTAGACACAGGTGGATGATTCGTGACCACCTTGGGCCGAGTACCGGAAATATTCTCGTCCTAAATCCCGATTAATTTTCAGGATTTATGTTTTATAATTTTACATAATTTTTTTTATATTCTATATCTGTAGAAATTATTATTAGGTTGGGGTGGCAGCAGGTGCGTGGCAAAAATGGAATTGAGGGAAATTTGGGGAATTTCTGTAAGAATATTTAAATTTTGTTTAAATTTTTACATGAATTTACATGAATTATTTTGAAATCTTTTTGGGTTTTTGAACAAATTTTGAAAAATTTATATATATTTTTTTAATTGGAAGGGATCATTTCAAAAGATTTAGATGATTGCAACATTTCGAAAAATTTGAAATATTTTAGAGTATTTTCACAAATTCCAAGGAATTTTCAATTTAATTCGGCAATTTAATGGGATTTAGAAGAATCTGAAATATTTTATGGTATTTTTCAAACATCCAACAAGTTTTCAAGGACTTAAAAAATTATCAAGCGGTTTTAAAACTTTTACTTTTTTTTAAAGATTTTTAATATTTCAGTTTTTTTATAAGATTAAAAGAAATATTAAAAATATTGAATAATTTGAAAATATTTTAGAGGATGTAAGACCCTGGCATATTTCTAAAAATTACACGAAATTTTTAAAAGATTTAAAAGTTTCTAGGGATTTAAAAATATTCCAAAGAATTTTCAATATTTTAGGTGATTTTAGAGGATTTAAAAAGTTTTTAAATTTGATTCGGTAATTTAATGGAATTTCAAAGGATTAAAATTTTGTAGGGTAATTTTAAACTTCCAATGAGTTTGCAAGAGCTTTAAAAAGTTTCAAAGGGTTCAAAAACATTTAAAATTTTCAAGCGGGTTTAAGAACATTAAACATTTTTTGTACAGATCTGAAATATTTTAGGGTATTTTAAAATATTCTAAGGAATTTTTTATTGATTTCGAGAACTTAGTGGGATTTCAAAAAAGTAGATCTGTGAGAATATGTCCAAAAGATTTAGAAGATTGTAGTATTTTAAAAGATAAAAAAATTTCGAGAGTATTTTAACAAATTCCAAGAAATTTTCAATTAAATTCGGTAATTTAATAGGATTTCAAAGAATATGAAAGTATTATGGTATTTTTGAAATTTCCCATACGTTTCCAAGAAATTTTAAAACTCGCAAGCGGCTTTAAAACAATAAAAAATCTATCGAATATTTAAATTATTTTTGGGTATTTTAAAATACTTAATAATTAAAATAGATTTTAAATAATTTAAGAGATTCTCGAATTTTTCTAAAAATTCCATCGAATTTTTAAGGGATTTGCAATATTTTAGGGTACTTCAACAGATTTCAAGAAATTTTTTATTAAATTCGGTAATTTTAAGAGATGGCAAAACATTTGAAATATTTTAGAGTATTTTTGAAAATTCCAATTACTTTTCAAAAGCCTTAAAAAGTTTCAAAGGTATTTAAAGCATTACATTTTCTTTAAGGATTTGAAATATTTTAGGATATTTAAAATTATTCCAAGGATTTAAAAAAACATATTCATTAATTTGAATAGATTTTAAACGATTTAAAAGATTCTATAGCGTATTTTTAATAATGTCATAAAATTTTTAAAACATTCAAAAAGTTGCAAAGGATTTCAAAAGATTTCGAGGATTTTGCAATATTTTAGGGTATTTTAGTAAATTCCAGGGAATTTTTTATTGAATTCGATAATTTAATGGTTTTTTAAAATTATTAAAAATATTATAGGGCGTTTCAGAGGATTCAAAGGCACTTTTAAGAGGGATTTCACAAGATTTTAAGAGGTTTCAAAAGATTTGAAATATTTTAGTTTATTTTAAAAGATTCCAAGGGTTTTTTAATATTGAATAATTTGGAATTATTTTTAATGATTTGAGAGATTGTAGCATACTTCTAACAATTCCAGGAAATTTTAAAGAAATTTAAAAAGTTTTAAAACATTTCACAAAGTGTCAAGAGATTTCTAAAGCTTTGAAACATTTTAGTGTATTTAAAAGAAATCCAAGAAATTTTCAATTTAATACGATAATTTAATTGGATTTATAAGCATTCAAAATATATCGAGGTTTTTCCAAAGATATTCCAAAGCATTTTTAAGACCTTTAAAATTTTTTAAGGGATTTCAAAAGATTGTAATAGATTAATTTAAAAAATATATATTTTAGGTTTTTTCAAAATAGTCCAAGGAGTCTTTTGTGGAATATTTTAAAGGTGCCCAAGAATTCTGCACAGATTGGAAAGATTTTAGGGTATTTTAAAAACTCTCAAAGAATTTTGAACAGATTTGAAAGATTTTAGGTTATTTTTTAAAATTCTAAGGAATTTGCAGGAGATCTGAAAAGTTTGAAGCGATTTTTAAAAAATTTCAAAGAAATTAAAAAATTGTGGGTAATAAAAAGGCATTTTTAAAAGCTTTAAGCAGTATTGAGCAGATCCTAAAGTTTTTAAAGGAACTAAAAAAGTGTGGGAATTTTTAAAAGATTCCACGGAATTTTAGAGTTGCTTATTAATTTTGAAGAGATTTTAAAGGGTCTAAAACATTTCAGGTAGTTTCAAAGATTCCAATTTAAAAGATTTTAGGTTATTTTTTAAAACTCCAAGGCCTTTTTAAGAGTTTTAAAAGATTCAAAATATTTTTAAAAATTAAGTTTTTTTTTTAACAGAGTGCAAGAAATTTTAAATTTAATTGAGTAATTTTATAGAATTTAAAAGGATTTAAAAGATTCTAGGGTATTTTTTTAAATTCTAATTAATTTTCAAGACGTTTAAAAAGTTTTAACATGTTTCAAAAGATTTCGAAAGATTTCAAAGGATTTCAAACATTTTAAGATATTTTAGAGAATTACAAGATTTGAAATACTTTAGTTTATTTTAAAAGATCCAAAGATATTTTCATTGGAATTCAGTAATTTAATGGGATTCCAAGCGATTTGAGAATTTTTAAGTTATTTTTTAAACTTTTGAGGAATTTTTAATAGATTTGGTAGATTTTAGGATATTTTAAAGATTATAAAACAATTTTAAGAGTTTTTAAATGTTTCAGGTGATTCCAAACGATTTTTTTTATTGTACTTAAAAGATGTTCAAGAATTTTTTAATTTAATTCAGTAATTTACTTGAATTTCAAATAATTTGAAATATTTTAGGGTATTTTCAAATATTCCAAGGAATGTTTAATTGGTTTTGGTAACTTAGTTAGATTTAAAAAAAATATGTTAAATATATTAGGGAATTTCAAAGTATTACGAGGTATTTTTAAGAGCTTTTAAAAGTTTTAAGAAATTTCAAAAGATCTCAAAATAATTGACAAATTGTGGAGAACTCTAAAGGATTACAAGAAATTTTTAATAGATTTGAATGATTTGAAGGTTTTGAAGCTCTTAAACATTTTTTAAAATCTTTTTTTAAAATACACCGTAGATTTTATCCTTAGATTTTCTAAAGATACCCTAAAATCCTTTAAACCCCCTTCACAATATTAAAAACTTTTAAAATTTCTTCGAAATCTTTTTTAACAACCAAAAATATTATATTATAAAATTATTACTTTACTTTAAAAATATCTTTAATTATTAATGTGTTTAAATATTAGTTTTGAGAGAAAATGAAAAATCAATAAAGGAAAAAGAGAGGAAAAGAGATAAATTTTTGAACATTAAATTTTGCGACCACCCTGTAAAGAGAAACAATGATTTATGAATATTGCGAGGAATAATGCTTCCAATGTCCTATCAGTGATCGGATTCGATAAATAATTCCCGGAATAAGGCGAAGGACCTGGTGACTCAACCTCGCTAATTCATTTCGACTCCCACGATGAACCGATCGTCGCGAAAAGATCAAAGGATCCCAGATTCCACCGCTAAATAGAGTAAAAAAAATGTCAGGAAAGGAAGTGAAGACAAATTCCAATTTCTTCAAGTCCCGAAAAAAATAGTTCCCAGGCTCGAATGTACACGACTCGTCTTATAAAACTACAAATTAAGATGTTAGAGAAGCCAAATCATGAAGCATCGAACGATAATTTAATTTTGAAAAATAAATCCAATGAACAATAAAATACCTTCACGATGAATATTCCACAAATTTTATTTTTCCTAATTTTTATTTTACCGAAATTTATATAACCGAGAAACAATTTAATATAATTTTTATTTGTCTGAATTATTTTGAAAGTTGTTATAATTTTAAACGGTTTATGTAACAATAATTTAAATTTCAAGAGGAAGTAATTTTGAAGATTAAAAAAAAATTATTTAAAATTTTAAAGGGATGATACTAAAAATTCTTTAATTCTTAACAATGATAATCACAGCGTGGAGAATTTTTTTTATCAATTCAATTGAATTAACATTACTACTATTCCAATTAAAAATTTTAATTTCTACAATTTTGAGTTACAATTTTTAGTGTATTTTCAAATTTCAAATGGTGCAGTTTTAAATGCCTAATTTTAAATTTTGTACTTTCAATGCTAACCTAAAAAATAGGATTTTTTCAAAAGAGCGAAAAAACTTCCGGTAAATTCGAAATCACTATTAAAAAAGGGAAAAAATGTCCACTCCGGAACCGAAGTTTTGTTGAATTATGACAAATAAATGTGATTGAAAAAAAGTTATTCAAGTTCGAGTAAATGAATGAGGAAGTTTGCAAACTTAAAGTGACACCAACATAAAATTGGAACAGGCTTGGCTGCGGATTACGATAAAAAATTTAGGTCAAACAAATTTGATAGAAAAAAGTTATCTGTATTCGAGGATATGGATTTGGAAGTTGACAATCTCAAAGTGGCGCTAACCTAAAATTTGACTGCCTTGACTGCGAATTGCGATTAAAAATTGAGACCAAAAAAATTGTAATTAAAAAAGTTATCCAAGTTTAAATAAATGGATGTGGAGATTTGAAATCTCAAATTTGTCCAAGTTTGACTGCAGAATCCGATACAAAATTGATGCCAAAAATTTTGTATTTAAAAACGTTATCCAGGTTCAAGGAAATGAATGTGGAAGTTTACGATCTCAAAGTGACACTAATATAAACTTAGACCAGGCTTGATTGCGAATTGCGAAAAATATTGAGGCAACAAAATTTGATTAAAAAAGTTATCCAGGTTCGAGGAAATTTATATGGAAGTTGACAAAATCAAAGTCACATTAACCTGACTAACCTAAAGTTTCACCAACTTGACTGCGGATTGCGATAAAAACTTGAGGCCAAAAAATGTTATTGAAAAAAGTTATCCGGGTTTGAGGAAATGGATGTGGAAGTTGACAATCTTAATCTGACACTAACCTAAAATTGGACCATGCTTGACTGCGGATTACGAAAAAAACTTCAGAACAAAAAAAAATTATTGAAAAAAGTTATCAAAATTTGAGGAAATGGATGTGGAAGTTGATAATCTCAAATTGACACTAACATAAAATTGGACCATGGTTGACTGCAGATCGCGATACAAAATTCAATTTTCAGTTTAAAAATAAAATAATATCTGATGTAAAAAAATTGAGCCGATTCCGGCAAAATTAACTAAGAATTTAGAAATTAAAATGGCATGGTTTTTTTAAAATTGTCTTTTGTTAGCTATTAAAAAACAAATTCCTAAATTTTTTCAAAAAAATCTATTGTACGGAATATAAGGATTCCGCAGATCACAGTATATAACAGATTTTTTTTTGAAAAGTCAGAAAAAAATAATAAACATTTTTCTTCATTGAATGATAATTATTTTTAAAATATCTATGGTAAAAGTTTGAACAAATGATCGCTAAGTTAAAATTATAACTAAGTTGTAATTAATATTTTGTTATTAGTTTATTTATTATTTATAATCCTTAATTTTTTCAATATATAACGTTTCACATTTAAACAGTTTAATGTTGAAAGCCTCTGATTTGATACAGAATGTAATTTTTAATCCTTGTAGTTAAACGTAATTAAATTTAAAATAGCTGATTGTTGAATGTTTCGAGTTGAGTTTTTAAGGCGTGAAAATTTTAATTTTATTGGTGTCAAGTATCAAGTATTTTTGTGAGAAGATTTATTTTCAAATTTTATTCTTTCATTTCCGTAATATTTCATTATCTTCTGCATATGAAACAGATCATCGTTTATAATCTGGGAAAAGTAAAAGAAATATATATATATATTCTGTTTGGAAACTAAAAAAATTTACAAAAGATGAATGAGAGAGCACTCTAAACATTTCTATTCTTTTATATATTCATTTATTTTTGATTGAGCTCTAGTGTGCTAATGTTAAGTAAAAAATTCAATTCCAGAAATAATTCCGTTATATGTTTATTATTTAATATTATAATAAAATAAACAAATAAATAATGTGGTGTGAAACAATGTGCACGAACTTGAAGTACGTTATTAAAAAAAGGGTTGAGAAGTTGTTGACCACTTCTCAACCCTTTTTTCTTTTGGACCGCGGGGGAGGGGTGGGGGCGGTTATTTGTGTAACTGTAAGTTTTACTCAAAATTAATCCTGCTTAAGTTAAATTAAAAATTCTCCTGTTCCTACGCTACTAAGGGTAAATACTAACCGATTTACCTCAAATTCTAAGCGCATTATTTTTATGGCCACTGGAACGGATTCTCTGGGTGGAAGTAAAAAAATAAATTATAAAGAAAAAAATGTAGAACACCTGTAAGTTTATTAATTGGATATAAAGACCGTTGCCCCCCGCAAAATGAATATTCCCATATCAAAGCTTCTGACAGTTGAACCCCTTTGAACTGCTGGTCAATTAAGTCCTCGTTTTTCCGCCCTCGGGAGGAAACACGCTAGCGGGCGGAAATTGAATCTCGTCGATCGATTGGTTGGTGGCAAGGAGCAACACCTGCAGGTTCTTTGTTACCGTGTTCAGGACACGGAAAATGATCACTGTAATCGTCTTCGGCGGGGTCGAGGTGAAGTCGTGTCGACATTAAGTGCATCCTGGTGAACCCCCGCAGAGTGAATCCTCCTGATTCAAAGTTCGTGGGCAGTGAGTAGTGACTTGTGACTAGTGACGTCACTTCCCCTCAACGAGATTGAGTTCCGCGCTAGGGAGTCGAGACCGGAAGTAATCGAGAGGAGGGCTCAATTACTCATTGGCAAATTTCGAAAGCCGTAGCGGATATCGATCTCGTTTTTATGAGGAAGTTGGATCTGTAACGGTCGTCGGGCTCGGACTCGGGGGAGGTCTCGGTTCCCAGGTCTCACCTTCAGTCTGTTATGTGAGCAGACTCTGATTCAGAGGATTAAAAAATAGACCTGGATTTTGGGTAAACGCCTTCCTCTGCTACATTCTTTACAATCAGATTTTAATACCAGTGTAGTTAGGTAACGGTCGTTTTGGAATTTTTTTTTTTAAGCTTTTTTTTTGACATTTTTCTCAAAGCTAATAACCGTGACATTTCGGAAATTCTTTCGGGGCAAATTTGGGAATTTACTTATATTAATAATTACGTAAAAGGTAGGGAATAATTCTTAATAAACTAAAAAACTTGAAACTCACAAACTGTAGGCCAAATTATGTTATAGTTCGAGGAAATGGATGTGGATATTTACAATCTCAAATTGACAGTTACGTGAAATAGGATCAGGCTTGACTGCGGATTGTGATAAAAAATTGAGGTCAAACAAATTTGATTGAAGGAATTTATCCAGGTTTGAGGAAATGGATGTGGAGTTTGATAATCTCAAAGTCACACTGACCTAAACTTGGACAGACTTGACTGCGGATTGCGATAAATACTTGAGACTAACAAAATGTTATTGAAAAAATGTATTAAGGGAATTTTTCTTAACAAAATGTAGGGAAAATTATGTAAAAGTCCAGGAATTCTATTAATACTTAGGAATTCTTTCCGAACAAACTTAAAACTTTAGAGAAATTTCCGAAAAAGTTCGGTAATTTATCTTAAAGTTAGGGAATTGTTTTAAACAAACTACAGGGGAAAATGTTGCAAAAATTCGAAAATTTTACTACAATTTAAGATTTTTTTCCTAACAAAACCTCAACATGTAGGAAAAATTAGAAAAAGTTCGGTAATTTACATAAAATGAGAAAAAATTTTCTAACAAACTTCAAACATTAAGGAAAATTCAACATAAGTTCGGGAATTTACCTAAAAGTTAGGGAATTTTTCTGACAAACTGTAGGGAAAAATTTGTAATGGATCGGGAATTTAATTTAAAGTTAGGAATTCTTTCCGAATGAACTTCAAACTACAGGGAAAATTCAAAGAACGTTCTGAAATGTATATAAAATTTAGGGAATTTTTCATAACATATTGTAAGGAAAATGTAAAAGTTCTGGAATTTGACAAAAAGTTAGCAATGTTTTCCTAGCAAACTTCAAACTCAAGAAAAAATTCAGAAACAGTTCAAGAATTTTTCTCAAAGTTAGGGAATTTTTCCTAACAAACTGCAGGAAAAAGTTTTAAATGTTCAGGAATTAAACTAAATGTTAGAAATTTTTCCCTAACAAACTTCAAATAATAGAAAAAATTCATAAAAAGTTTCGGAATTTTTTTCATATTTGGGTAATTTTTCTGCTGGGAAAAAGTCATGAAAATTCGAAATTTAACTAAACATTAGGATTTTTTTTTTAATTTTAAATTTCAGGAAAATTTCAGAAAAAGTTTGGGAATTTACCTAAAAAGTAGGGAATTCATCCTATGAAATTGTAGGGGAAATGTTAAAAATGCGGAAAGTTAACTGAAAGTTAGGAAAGCCTTCCTAAAAGACTTTAAAGTGTAGTTAAAATTTAGCATAAGTTCGGAAATTTACCTAAAAGTTAGCCATTTTTTCCTAACAAACTTCAAATACTAGGAAAAATTCACAAGAAGTTTCGCAATTTTTGTTATTTGTGGAATTTTTCTAAAAGTTAGAGAATATTTCCTAGCGAACTTCAAATACCAGGAAAAATTCAGAATACGTTACGTTTTTTTTTTGTTCGAAATTTAACTAAACATTAGGATTTTTTTTTAAATTTTAAATTTCAGGAAAATTTCAGAAAAAGTTTGGGAATTTACCTAAAAATTAGGGAATTCATCCTATGAAATTGTGGGGGAAATGTTAAAAATGCGGAAAGTTAACTGAAAGTTAGGAAAGCCTTCCTAAAAGACTTTAAAGTGTAGTTAAAATTTAGCATAAGTTCGGAAATTTACCTAAAAGTTAGCCATTTTTTCCTAACAAACTTCAAATACTAGGAAAAATTCACAAGAAGTTTCGCAATTTTTGTTATTTGTGGAATTTTTCTAAAAGTTAGAAAATATTTCCTAGCGAACTTCAAATACTAGGAAAAATTCAGAATACGTTACGTTTTTTTTTTGTTCGAAATTTAACTAAACATTACGATTTTTTTTTTAATTTTTAATTTCAGGAAAATTTCAGAAAAATTTTGAGAATTTACGTAAAAGTTAGGGAATTCATCTTATCAAATTGTAGGGGAAATGTTGTGAAAATTCGGAAAGTTAACTGAAAGTTAGGAATGCCATCCTAAAAGAGTTCAAAGTGTAGTGAAAATTCAGCATAAGTTTGGGAATTCATCTAAAAGTTCGGGAATTTTTCCTAACGAACTGCAGGAAAAAGTTTTAAATGTTCAGGAATTGAACTAAAAGTTAGGGAATTTTACCTAATAAACTGCTGGGAAAAAGTCATGAAAGTTCGAAATTTAACTAAACTTTAGGAATTCTTTTGTAACAATTTTTAAATTGCAGGAAAATTTCAGAAAAAGTTTAGGAATTTACTTAAAAATTAGGGAATTTATCTTATGAAATTGTAGGGGAAATGTTGTAAAAATTCGGAAAGTTAACTGAAAGTTAGGAATGCCTTCCTAAAAGACTTCAAAGTGTAGTGAAAATTTAGCAGAAGTTCAGAAATTTACCTAAAAGTTAGGGAGTTTTTCCTAACAAGATAGCAGGCGAAATGTCGTAAGAGTTCGGGAATTTAACTAAAAGATAGGAATTCTATGCAAACGAACTTCAAAGTGTAGAGAAATTTCAGATAAAGTTTTGAGAATTTTCTTAAAAGTTAGGCAATTTATCCTAACAACTTGTACGGAAATTGTTGTAAAAATTCAGAAAGTTAACTAAAAGTTAGGAATTATTGTCTCAGCCAATTTCGAACCTTAGGGGAAATTTAGCAAAGGTTCGGAAATTAGGCTAAAAGTTAGGGAATTTGTCCTAACGAACTGTACGGAAAATGTCGTAACAATTTAGGAATCTGACGAAAAGTTAGGAATGGTTTCCTAACAAACTTCAAACTGCAGGAAAAATGAATGAACAAATTTGGTGGCAAAATACATGGAAATTAGAGAAAAAAAAGGACGACCCTAGTATTGTACAAATTAAAGTCCAGATCAAGTAACCGATTATAACATTATTTCGTTTCGAGTCTGGAGGGGAAGGGGAGAATAATTTTACCATCAGTTCCTTAATCCGAACCATTAATTTTAGACACAATTTAAATCTTTAATAATTAATCTTCATTATTCACCAAGATATATTTCTATTTTGCTTTTAATTAAGGTTTTATAGCCCAGGGCGGAAACCCTTAAAGTTTCGGTTAAGATTCCGTCCGTATTTTTTTTAAGGATTGGAAATAATGGGAAGAATAGACACTGATCAGAAATAAAGAAACGGGAATTAGGATAAGTGATGGAAAATGAAAAGAGGTGAAGTTCGGAAAAATTGGTGGAAAAAGGAGAGAAAGGAGGGGAAAGGAGGTAATAGGACGTGTTTGAAAATGAGGGGTTAGCTTTTAGAACAAATGAGGGGAAATAAGGTATCTGGAAGTAAGGGAGGTAGAGTAAATTACATGAGGGGAAGTATAGGTGAGGGGAATGAGGAGTGGTGAAGTAGGGAAAGAAGTATCTCCCCTTTCGTTCCCTACTTTACCTTTACTCCCCTTCACGTAATTTACCTTACTTCCCTTACTTCCTGATCCCTTATTTCCTCTTACTCCGTCTAATAGCTAACAACTCATTTTCAAACACTTCCTATTACCTCATTTCTCCTGAAAGTAAAGGTGAGGGGAAATGAGGAATGATTAAGTAGGGAAAGAAAAAGGAGAGAGGGAAAAGGAGAGGAAGTAGGGGGAATGGAAGGTGGAGATGTGGGGGATGTGAAAGCATGGGAAGTGAGGAAAAATGAGGAGTGTAAAGTAGGAGAAGTGGAGCGCGAAGAGAGGAAGTATGGAAAGTGGTGGGATAGGAAATTGTGGGAATGAAAGAAAGGTAAAGCGAGGGGTTCTGAACTAGAGGGAATAGAGAAATTAGAGGAAATTAGAGAAGTAAAAGTAAAGGTGAGAGGAAATTATGGAAATGATGAGTGGGGAAAATAGGGAAGTACAGAGAAAGAGGGGAGGAAGTATGGGAATAAAGGCCGAGGAAGCGAGAGGAAATGAGGAGTGGGACAGTAGGAGAAACGGAGTGATGAGAGGAAGTATGAAAGTAATAGAATGGCAATTAGTGGAATTAACGGAAGGTGAAATGAGTGGTTGTTAACGGAAGTAAGGGATAGGGAAGTGGCAGAAGGGAAATAGGGGAAGTGAGAAGAGGTAGAAGTAGATGAGAAAAAATGTTTTGGAAAGGAGGGGGAAAGCGAAGTTTCAATTGTGGAAAGGGATAGTAGGCGAGGAGAGGGGAAGTAGAGGAATGTAGGAAGAGCGAAATAAGAATCCTTTGCAGAAGAGATATGAGAAATGACGAAGGTAATTGAGCTTGTTTACTCGCACCATAGAAAATGTGCGTAGAGCCGTGGCGGGAGGGGGGGGGGGTCATTTAAAACAGGATGCGCTCTTCATGGGTACAAGAGTGTCAATAACTCAGTACTGAGCGTCATATGAGGTGCTTTTGCGATGCGCATGAATGTGAACTGCAGTGTTATCATACCATGTCCTCCCAACCATAATTTCAGCGTGTCAGGATATAAAAACAAAGAATAATTTTAGAATCTCAGAAATCATAAATAACGACTTTTTATCTCAAATTAATGACTTATGAAAATTCAAAGAACACTTTAAAGAATTTGTAAGAATAATTTAAAATTAAATTATAATTTTTTTACATTTCAGAAAGATTTTTCGGTCAGTAGGTAAATAAAATGGCAACCAAATTGTTAAATTTGTAAGCGAACAAAAAAAAAAGAATTTTCTGTAAAACAGTTGAACTTTCAATTGAAAAAGAAAAACGATCAGTTTTAAAACAAAAATGAAATAGTTAAATTTGTAGCTGAAAAAAATTTATTTGTAAACAGGCGAAATTTCAATAAAATAGTTAAACTTTTGTCCAAAAACATGGACATCTCCAACCATTATAATAAATTTTTTACAAAGTAGTTCAAATTTTTGTGATAGAATTTAAAATCAAGAAGATTAATTTTCAACCAAAGAAGACGAATTTACAACAAATCGACTAAATTATTGAATTTTTAAACAAATAGAACATTTTTTAACTAATAATGAAATAGTTGCATTTATAAATAAAATATTTATTTTTAACATAGAAAAAACTATGCAATTTCCAACAAAATAATTAAATCTTAAACCAAATAGGTGGATCTTTAGCCAATAATATTAATTTTTAAAAATAACTTCAACTTTCAATCAAATAGTTTTATTTTTAATCCAGAAGATTAGTTTTCAACTAGACAAAACGAATTTAAAGCAAAATACATCAACTTTGAACTAAATTACTGAATTTTCATCAAAAAACGATCAATTTCCAACAAATAATTTAATACTTAAATTTTCAGTCAAAAAATTAATAAAAACATTAACATTGAACAAAATATTTTTAACTAAAGAGATGTTGTTGAGTTTTAACGAAAAATGATCAATTTTTAATCAACAATGGAACAGTTAAATTTGCGACTAAAAAAATTAACTTTCAAAACAAATTTTGTTAACAAAATATTTTAATTTTTAATCAAATTGATGGATC
The DNA here is from genome assembly GCF_010883055.1 of Belonocnema kinseyi. Taxonomy (NCBI): domain Eukaryota; kingdom Metazoa; phylum Arthropoda; class Insecta; order Hymenoptera; family Cynipidae; genus Belonocnema; species Belonocnema kinseyi. The sequence continues at coordinate 125,724,590 of NC_046659.1, read as the reverse complement.
TTCAATCAATAAAATAAATTTTTCACAATTTAGTTGAACTTTCAACAAAATACTTGAATTTTAAATGAAGAATATTAATTTTCTACCAAAGAAAACGAATTTCCATGAAAATATATAAATCAACTAAATTCTTGAATGTTCAAATAAAAGCGATTAGTTTTCAACAAATGATGGCATAGTTAAATTTTCAGTTCTGAAGATTAACTTATAAACAAACAAACAAAAAACTAATTTTTAACGAAATAGTTGAATTTATAATTAAATTGGTGGATCTTCAACGAATAAAAGAAATTTTTAACAAAGTAGTTCAACTTCCAACGAAATTCTTAAAATTGTAACTAAAATGATCAATTTTTAATCAACAATGGAACAGTTAAATTTTCCACTAAGAAAATTAACTTTAAAAACAAATTTTGTTAACAAAATATTTGAATTTTTAATTAAATAGATGGATCTTTAAGCAAAAAAAATTAATTTTCTACAAGTTAGTTGAACTTTCAACAAAATACTGGAATTTTCAATCAAGAATATTAAGAATTAAATTTTCAGTTAAGAAATTTAACTTTCAAACAAACAAAGAAAAACTATTTTTCAACAAAATAGGTGCATTTATAATTGAATATGTGCATTTTTAACCAATAAAATAAATTTTTAACAAAGTAGTTCAACTTTCAAACAAATATGTAGTTGAATTTTCAATCAACAAAAAATGACCAATTTTCAATCAACAACGGAATAGTTACATTTTCGACTAAGAAAATTAACTACTAACAAAATAAAAAAAAATTTTATAAATTATTTTCAATCAAATAGATGGATCCAGTAAAATGAATTTTTAACAAGTAAGTTTAACTTTAAACAAAATAATTGAATTTTCAATCAAGAATATTAATTTTCTACTGAAGAACAAAACTAATTTTCAAAAAAATATTTCAATTCCTAATCAAAGAGATGGATGTTTAAATAATAAAGGAATAATAATAAAGTATTATGTAATAAATTAATAAAATAATACAACTTAACAAAGTAGTTTTACTTTCAACAAAGTAGTAGAATTTTGAATAAAAAAGATTAATTCTCTACGAAAGAATACCAATTTACAACAATATACATAAATCACCCAAATTGTTAAAATTTTAACTATAAACGATTAATTTTCAATCTATAATGGAATAGTTAAATTTTTAGGTAAAAAAATTAATTTTTAAGAAGAAAACTAATTTTCAACGAAATGGCTCAATTTACAACTTTAAACCAGATAGTGGAATTTGTGATGAAGAAAATTAATTTTCTACCAAAGAAGACGAATTTACAAAAACTCATAAATCAACTAAATTGTTGAATATCGAAAAAAAGTGGATTTTTAGCAAATTAGTTAAATCTTCAACCAAAAAGTGGAATTTTTAACCAGAAGAGATGATTTCTGAACCAAGGTGTTACTTTAATCTTACGAAATCTACTGATTCATACAATCATATCATAAAGTATACTAAAAACCAGATGTCTATAATTGACTCTGGCGTATCCTGTATGTCAGATTTGAAGAAACTTTTGTCTATCAGCACCTGCGCCCTTATGTAATAGTTTTATTATTTGTGATTGCGTTATCCAATTTTGCTGCAGATTTCTTTTTGTATTCAATTTATTTATTATTGAATTAATTGTTGCTTTTTTTTATACAATTTATTCAATAAACTTTGTATAATTTTATGATAGAAGTACAGAACTACATAACGAACAAAATAAGAATTTTTCAATAAACGACAATACATTCTTCAAAATTGAAATCATTATTTCAAGATGAAAAAATTAATATACACTTCCAAGCCAAAGTGTTGCTGAATTGAGTCCAGAAAAGTTTGATCAAAAAAAGGTAGAAAATTCTGAGAAAATCTATTTCGAATTTTGAAATTAAAATTTAAGGGAATTTCAAAATCGCTTTTAGATATTGATTTAAAAACAAATTTTTTTACATTTTCAAAAATAAAACCATACTCCCGAAATACGGGTAACTGAACGAGAATAAAAAAAGTTTGATCCAAAAAATGGGTATTCCGAGAAAAATAAAATCGAAGATCACGATGAAAATGTATGACCGACCTTTTTTTCTGAAACACTTGTCTAAAGAAAAAAATATATTTAAATTCATGTTGATATATTAAAATCTAGTAGTTGAAATTTAAAGAAAATAATTGAATTATTCGCCCAAAAAATTTAGTTGATGACCAAAAAGTTTATTTTCAGCCAACAAAGATAAATTTCCAACCAAGGAAGATGACTTTTCTACCATAAAAGATAAATTTTCAATTTAAAAGCATAAATTTTCTACAGTGCAGTTACATTTTCAACTAAAAAAGATGACTTTAACGAAATAGTTCAATTTTTAACCAAATAATTCAATTTTTAACAAAATGGTTGACTTTTGTACCACATAGCTAAATTTGTAACTCACAAAGATAAATTTTCAATGGAGAAGATTCATTTTCTATCAAAAGACGAATTTTCAACAAAATACATGCATTTTAAACCTAATAGTTTAATTTCCAACTAAGAAAAATCAGTTCTTAACCAAAAATAGAATATCTAAATATGTAGTTTAAAAAATGTCATTTCAACAAAAACTAATCTTTAACCAATTGAATTCAACGAAAATGACTGAATTTTCAAGAAAATGGTTTATTTCTCAATTGAATAGATACATTTTTAACAAATAAGAACGAAAAAATTTTCTACTAAAACTGGAAAAACTACATTTTTAGATCAAAATATTAATTTTTAACGCAAAAAAGAAATTTACAACTAAGTATTGCAGTTTTCCAATAATAATATTTACTTAAACAAATAGTTTAATTTTATATCCAATTATTTGTTTCTTTAACCAAAAACATGAATTAAAAAAAGCTAAATTTTAACAGAAAAGTTAGTTTTCAATAAAATAACTTTATTTACAACGAAATAGTTGAATTTTAATTTTTTAATAAAAAGATTAATTTTTAACGAAACAGGTAATTTTCAATAGTGTAAATAAATATTTGGAATAAAAAACAGTGAATTCCATAAAAAAATGAATTTTCAACCAAATGCATTTTCAGTGAAGAAAGATAATTCTCAACACAAAAAAACGAATTCTTAGTAAAATTGTTAAATTTTCAACTGCTGAGATGAATTTTCATCTAAAGTTATGAATTTTTATAACAAAATGAATTTTAAAAGAATGATTTTTTAATTAATTTCAAAGCGTTACATTTTTATCGTAAAATTTGATTGAAGAAAAAAGATTAATTTTCTACCAAAAAACACAAATTTTGAATAAAATAGGTGAATTTTCAAGCAAGAAAGATAAATTTCCAATTTAAAGTATCAATTTCAAACAGAATTGCAATTGTTATATTTTCAGGGAATAAAATTGATTTTCTACCAAAAGAAACAAATTTTCAACAAAACAGTTAAATTTTTAACCAAATAGATGATTTCTCGTCTAAAACGATGAATTTTCACAAAAAAATTAATTTTTAAGAAAAAATTTCCACATCAAACTAATGCGTGAACTTTTTAACCAAAAATTTGATTTTTTAAGCAAGAAGTTTAATTGTTTACAAAAATAAATGAATTTTTATCTAAAAATTGAATTTTTAACTAAAAAAGAACAATCTTCAACAAAAAATGCAATAGTTAAATTTTCAGAAAGAAAATGTTTAAACAAAAATGAAATAAATTTTCAACAAAATAGTACAATTTTAAACCAATGAGTATAGTTTAAGCAGTAAAGTTAATTTTGAATAAAATAGTTCAACAGTAGTTTAAAGGAATAAGAATTTATAATAATATATATTAATCAATGAAGATTTTGAATTTCCAAATAAATAGCGACGGCTTTTCAACAGAAAATGGAATGGATTTGCGAATGAAAACAATAATTTCGTACAAAAAGTTGTGAACTTTTAACTAAATAAGAAAATGTAAACTTCATTTTTTTTAAATTTTCAATAAAACAGTTGAATCCTTAACCAATGAAATGAATGTTTAATAACAATAATTTTTGAGCTTACTCAAGCAACAAAAAAACGAGAAAAATGGAAAATTTCGCTGAAAACCAAAAATAACACGAATTTTCAACGAAGTAGTTAAATATTAAAACAAATAGTTGAATTTTTATATAACAAAATAAGTTTTGAATAAAGTGGTTGAACAGTATGAAAACATTAATTTTGTACCAAACAAACAATTTTCAACCAACAATAGAATAGTTAAATTTTCAGTTAAAAAATTATATTTTAACAAAAAATTAAATAAATGTTAAACAAATTAGTTAAATTTAGAACCGAAGAGTAGAATTTTTATTCGGAAGAGTTGAGTTATAAAACCAAAAATGATTGAATTATTCAATATTATTACATATTAAATTAAATAGTAGTAGTAGAATTTTTAAATAATAAAATGAATTTTGAATAAAGTAGTTGAATAGTATGAAAACATTAATTTTAGAAAAAAAGCTGTGAAATTTTAATCAAATGAAAAATTCTAAGCTTTAAAATTTTTCTTCTAGAATTTGTAATAAAACAGTTTAATCTTCAACAAATAAAATGAATGTTAAATAACAAAAAATTTCAGTCTTTAATCAACTGTTTGAATTTTGAACCGAAAAAGATAAATTCTCAATAAAAAGTGTAATATTAGAATAGTTACATTTTCAGTCAAAAAATTATTTAAAAAAAAAGTTAATTTTAAGGAAATTAATTGGATTTTTAAACAGAGGAAAATTTTTATTTGAAAGTGTTGATTTGTGAACCAAAAATATAATAGTAGACTTTCGAATAAAAAGAATTAACTTTCAATAGAAAATAATTTGATTTTTTTATTGGGTTCTATTAATTCAGTTTCTATCGAGGCACAATAAAAACGAGAAAAAATTGAAAGTTTCTTGAAAACCAAAAATAGAATGAATTTTTAACAAGATGGATAAATTTTTGACTAAAGAGATGAACTATAAATAAAAATAAATAAATTTTTAAACAAATCAGTTCAACTTTCAACCACGTAGCTGAATTTTTGACTAAAAAATATGACTTTTGAAAAAAAAAGCTGAATTCAACAAAATGTAGCAATTTGGAACCAAATAAATGAATTTTGAACAAAAGGAGATTGATTTAGAATAAAAATTATACTATTAGATTTTTCAATAAAAGAAATTAACTTTTAATCAAGAATAGTTGGATTATTTTAGTGGGTTCTATCAATTGTGTTCAAATATAAGCGAAAAAACGAGAAAAAGAAAAAATGTTTGAAACTGGAGAAAAATAAGAATTCTTGAATGATGGAAAAAGAATAAATGAAAGGGCCCTCATTTTTCTAGTTAATCTGCCCTCTAAGCTAACTTTTTAATTAGATGTATGTTCTTTAATGAAAAAAGCCTAAAGAATTTAATTTAAAATAATTTCATTTTAATTTTAACTAGTATCAAATACTTTTAACTCATTATTGTTCAATTGTCGGTTGCATAAAATTCCATTTGAATTTCGTATTTAAAAAAAGTATAGTGTTCAGCTTCAGTGTGACATGACATTTTGAGGGCGGTTTCACCAAAATGTCACAAATCGTCACAAGAGGTAGGGGTGAGTCAAACATAACTGGCAATAGCGTGACGCAACATGTGGACCGTCCCTTATCAAAAAAAGGATATTTTGAAAAAATCCTTTGAGCATCATCCTTCAACCTCTAATAAAATTTGGATTGACTTCCAAACCAAATCGATAAAAGGACCTTTAAATCATTGTGTAATCGAACATTCTGAAAAATCGACATCTGCATTCGAGCATAGCAGCTGCTGCCTCGTCATCGCGGTTAGCCGAACTCTAACTCTAACATATCGGGATCAGCACTGGACCTGGCGCGTACCACCACCCTTTGCTCAAAGCTGCTTATTGGGCAAGCTACCCAATTTTCTGTTTTGTGTATCCCATAAATTTGGCTGTGCTACTATAGGTGAACATGTGTCCATCCGCGCTTCGAGTGCCGGTGTTTGAAATCACAATCCACCTTGACGTTATTTCTATTCTATTCTCTGGTTACACAAATGTTCGGAAAGGGTAACGTTCCTGTATACACACCAGCGAAATTTTCGAACCACACCATGAACACATCTGTCTATGACCCTATGGCTTTACTATGGCTATGGCTATAGTTATGGCTATGGGTATTTAAAACCGCGTCCGCATCCCAGGTGCGTAGGTGTGATATTTCTAACGGCTTTTGCAGGTAAGAAAGCTGCTGACCATCGTTCATCTTCTTCACGAAGAAAGGCGTGATGAATAATTTGAAATTTACAAAGTAGATGTTTCAAAGAGGTTAATGGCTCGGATTTTTCGTGAAAACTACACTGTTAGAAATGTTCAGAACATTCCGACACATTTACACCCAGGAAAATGTTTGTTTGAATCAAACAAATTTGTTTTGAATCAAACAAATTTGTTTTGAATCAAACAAATTATTTCTTTAATATGGGGTTAAACAAATGTTTGTTTCATTCAAATAAATTTTTTGTTTGTCCTTATTTGTTTGGTTCAAATAAATGTTTTGGTTTGTTTAAATAAATATCTTGTTTAAAATAAGTAAAGTTATTGTTTACACTGAATATATATATTTTTTAAATTAATTAAAGATTTTGTTCAAGTGACGTAAATCCTTTTTTTACACTTAACCTCAAAATTGAGCATTCTTTATAAAAATAATGTATGATCTCGATAATATATTTATTGTTAATCATAAATATCATTGTATATGTAAAAGCAGAAACACTTATTCAACCCGAATGCTTAATTCTGGTTAATTTTTAACTATGTGCTTCTCATTTCTGTATTGAACAATCATAAATTAGAATAATGAGAAATGAACCAGACTTAGACAATTCAATTGAATGTAAATATAAGTGTTCCTGCTTTTAAGTACACAGTGATAATTATAATATAAAAGAAGATGATTGATTTCATAAATCATCATTATTAAGAAAGGAGGTTAGACTTACATCCGAAATCTTCAATTATAATATTATATCCACTGTAAAAACCCTAAACTTCAAGTAGCTCCTAAACTAGAGATATTGCGTTCATTTTTCAATCAGTATATATTTTCATAGTAAATCAGAACCTTTGGAATAATACAAAACTGAAAAAATACAAATGCTATCAAATAAATCACATGATCAATTAATTTAGATTCTAGGTTAGTCCCTTAGGAACCGCCGGCAGCGCTTTAAGCATGCCTAGCGGCACTTTGTAGTACTGCTTTGCACTGTAGTTTTTGTTTAAATCATATAAATATTTTTTATGAATTCGAATTAACAGTTTTTAAACAAATGTATTGTTTAGTAAAAGTCAATTTTTTATTTGAATCAAACAAATAGTACTAAACAAATTATTTGTTTCAATTAATGTGGGAAAGAGTTTCCATTTCTTAAAATTAAATAAACCTTTTTTTAATTGAAGAAAAAATTTATTTGATTCAATTATATGAATTCAAATTTCAAAATAAAATAAAATTTATGAAATTAAGTGGCTGAAAAAGAAATTCAGTAACTTTATAGTAAATTTATTAAATTTTTATCCAACTTCAGAAGCGGTTTCTGAAAATTTTAAATAGTTTCCTAAAATTCCTAAATAATAGCAGAGCATGGCGGATCATTATCAGTAATAATCGGTGGGTTCGAGAGATTTTGTTATGATTTCTTACGGAAGGGTACTTTCTTCATGTACATAATTTTTCGAAACATGACACGCCAAACAAAACTGGCGAGTAAAAAACGAAACTAGTTAACAATTTTTTTTTAAATCAGGGAATTTTATTGGTCAGGAAAAGGTCAGGAATCTAAAAAAAAAAAAAATCTGCTCGCTACGCGGGCACCTTCGGGTACGTTCGATGATGTATTTATCTCGCGCTTCGCGCTCCATCACGTATTTACCTCGCGTTACGCGCTCGGTCTTTACATTTCCGCACATTCTAGAATCTAGCACAAAGCTTTTAAAATTAAGACTGAAAACATCTACCACTGTAATTTTATGATTGTTAATTCTCTTTTATTTAAAGATTTTGGCTCAAGAGTTTGAGCGCGCCTACGGCGCGCGATTGATGTCTATCGCACTCCGCGCTCGGTCATTGCATTTCTCCCGCATTCGTGCACAGACCTTTTACAATCAAAGGTCAACGGATCAACAACTGTAATTTTGTGATTGTGAACTCTCTTTTGTTAAAGCTCTTTCGTCTTTAACGAACACATTCTCATCACGTATCAAATATAATACATTTTTTATGTAACTCTACATGAGATTGCTTATTCGAATATTGCAAAATAAAGCGCAAATTGTATTTATCATGATTATTTTATTATTTGTTTCTTGTTTTACTTTAAATTATATTCTAAGCTGCGTTGAAACATGTATCATTTCAATAATTTTATATAATTATAATTCATAATATGCATAAAAATTGAATCATACTAATTCTTATTTCCTTGTTTTTATAATTTTTTTATTTTTTATCTTGTTTTTTACTGTTACAGAAAAACTATTGCACATATGCATAGGGTCTAATGCAGAATCCCATATCATATAGGGTCCTTTCGTCTTTCTATCCTTTTTCCAAAGATTTAATTTTTCTTAATCTAATTTTTTACGATGGAAAGAAAATCTACTCATCCTATCTAAAAATGATTCATAATAAATTTATAGATATTTTTAGGCGAACAACTTTTGTCTGTTAATTTTAGTTTGTACCTTTTGTCATTATTTTTTCACAAAAATTTAATTTTTTTTTGCATGTTATTTTTTAAGACTAAAGCAAAAACTGCGTGTCCTATCAAAAATTATGCATAAAAAATTTCAGTGAGTTTTCGATATTCTTTGGAAGCGTAACTTTTGTCTATTTATTTTTTTTATAGCTTGTGTCGTTTGTCAAAAAATCAATTTTTTTATTTTTATTGTTTTTTACGCATAAAACACAAACTGCGCATCCTATAAAAAATAATTATTAAAAATTTGTAGCTCGTTTTTGGATAAACAAGTTTTGTCTAATTTTTTTTTGTAGCTTGTGTCTTTAGTCCAACAATTTTTTTTTCATTTTTAATGTTGTTTTTAACAACTAAAATCCAAAACTACGCATCCTGTCGAAAAGTGATTCATAACAAATTTGTAGATCTTTCCAGGGCGCGCAATTTTAGCTAATTTTTTTTCGTATTTTGCATAGTTTGACAAAAAAATGAAATTTTTTTATTATTTTTGATACAATCAAATGTTGAATATTCAACTTTTTGACCAAATTAAAAAAGTTTCTATCTCAATGTTGTAGGGCTTTCAAAAAGCAAGGTTTTTCTTAACTTTAATTTTTTTCATATCGTGCGTTGTTTGGCTTAAAATGTTCATTTTAGTTTTTTATTTGTTTATTTTGAAAATGCTCTAACTCTGATAATTTTCTTTTGATAGAAAAAAGTCATTAGGAAAAATTGTTTGAGTTTTTGAGTACTATGAATAACCATACATAGAATTTTTAAATCTTGGAAAAATGTGGTTTCAAAAATTGTGAAAATGCTCTCTCTTTTTCAATTTTTATCCAATAGAGCTGGTTTACGAACTCGTTCTTTATTGTTAGGCCTTAAAAGAGCGTGCCAAAGCAGAATCAAATATGATTAATTTTTCAAAAGTTATCATGCCTACAGACTTTCTCATTAGGATGTAAAAATCGTGTAAAAGTCAGAGAATTTCAATAACTTTAAACTGCCAAGTAGAATAAAATTGAAAGTATTTCAATTTTAATTTAAAATTGTTTTATTTCGTTTATAAAGATTCTAGTTTAAAATGTTACAAGTTTAAGATTCTGGAATTTGAATATTAATATGGTCAGTGAAAAAAAATTATTTAATGGCTAATTAGAGAAAATTTTAAATAAAGTTTTGCTGCAACCCTGGTATAATATTCTTGTTAGTTATTTGTATTTCACTTGTAATTATATTAATTTTTTTGCAATTACTTGCTCCAAAAGATTACTTTTTTAGTTATAAATTTTATTTTTGTTTCGAAAATTCATGTCTTTTTGGGTTGAAAATTCATCTACCTTTGTAGAAAATTCACTTATTTGTTAAAACTCATATTTTTATACTAAAAAGTCGAGCTGTTTTTTTGGAAATTAATATTTCTGGGTAGAAAATGTAACTGTTATCACAGAAAATATGTTTATTATTTAAAACTCATAATGTTGTGCAGAAAAGTCAAACTGAAATCTTTCCTAGATGAAAATTAAGTATAATCTTCTTAGAAAATTTACTTATTCTTCAAAATTTTGATTTTATAATTGAATAGTCAACATAAAATCTTTTTCGGATTGAAATTCATTTTTTCAAGTATGTATTTTAGATTTAAAAGTTTATTAATTTTAGTAGAAATTTCATTTTCTTGGGTAAAAATTCTATTGTCTGCTTGAAAGTTAATCATCTCTATGTTTGAGGATTCAAATTTTGGTTTAAAAATGTTGGTTGAACCTTTTTATTAAGCAATAATTTTTTTGTGCAACATTCATATTTTAGATGAGAATTCATTTCTTTGGTTCAAGGCTGAACTATTTTCCTACAAATTAATTATTTTGTAGTGAATTAATATTTCCTGGTTGAAATTCCAAATTTTCTATAAAAAGATTACATACAAATATTGTTTATACAAAATAAAATAGCATTTTGTATACATTTTGTGGGTAAATTTCTCCAAAATTGTAATATATATAGAGACTATATTGTTTTGCTCATTAGTTTTAATATCAATTGGTAGTATATATTTGTCTTGAAAATAAAAAATATTGTAAGATTATATACGATTGATTATTTACTCAAATTTTCTTGTTATTCACATTTTCTGGACAAATAGAGACTACATTTTTTAAATTTATATTAATAAAAAAAAATAACGTTTGAAAAATCTCGTACAAAAATTTGCATATATTTCACAAATATTTCAACAAATTTAAAAGATTCTAAATTGTTTGAAATGATTTGAAATCTTTGACATCTTTAAAGTCTTTGTAAAATATTTTTAAAGCTTTACATAGTTTGAAATTGTTTGAAATTATTGAAATCTATGGAAAAATTCTAAAATATTTGGAAATTTGTTATATCCTTTGGAATATTTTAATTCTATATTCTACAATATTTTCAAATATTTAAGATGTTTTGAAATCTTTCGGGATCTTTGAAATCTCTTGAAATATTTTTTAATCTTTTAGAATTTGTAAAATCTTTTAAATTTGTGGAAATATTGATGAAATATTTTTGATTATTTGAAGTCTGTGAAATATTTGGAAATATTAGAAACTTCCCTAAATATTTTGAAAAGTTTTAGAATCTTTAAAATGTTTATTAAATCTTTAAAATCACTTGAAATCTTTATGAATATTTTGAAGTTTTTGATGTCTGAAATCTTTTGAAATTTTTTGTAATATTTAAAATACTTGTGAAATCTTCTAAATCTCTTGACATTTTTATGAAATATTTTGAAATTTTTTAATTCTTTGTGGCGTATTTTGAAATCTTTGAAACCTTTGTGAAATATTTTGGAATATTTAAAATATTTTAATTCTTTTTTATATTCTTGGAAATCTGACAACTTTGTGAAATCAATTGAAATTATTGTAAAATTTTTGCGAACACTTTCTAACACTTTTAAAATATTTTGAACTATTTTGAAATCATTAAAGTCTGAATTCTGGAATTTTTGTGAAATCTTTTAAATCTGTTTACATATGTCAATAGATTTAGAATCTTTAAAATCACAATGAAATTTTTATAAATATTTGAAATCTTTTGAATTTTTTTTAATTGTTGGGAAATGTTTAAAATCTTTTAAACCTGTGTGAAATATTTTGAAATTTTTTTAAACTCTGTGCGAAATTGTCTGGAAACTTTTAAAACATATTTTTTTAATCTTCTGAAATCTTCTGAAATCTTTTTAAATCATTAAAATCTTTGAAATCTATTAAAATATTTGACAAACTAAAAAATCTTTGAAATATTTATGAAATAATTGGAAATCTTCTAAAATGGGATCCTAAAAATATTTGAAATCTTTGCGAAATCTATTGAAATTTTTGGAAAACTTTTGCAAAATCATTTGAATTAGAAAAAAATATTTTAAAGTATTTTGAAATCATTGAAACTTTCTGGAATCTTAAAAATTTTAGTGAAACTTTAAAATCGGTTGAAATCTTTATGAAACTTTTTTTAATTTGTAAAATCGTTTACAATGGTTTGAAATTGTTGTAAATATTTAAAATCTTTAAAAACTTTATAAAATATTGAGAAATCATTCCAAATCTTTAAGCTTTTGTAAAATATAGTGATTCTTTTTATTCCTGCGAAAACTTTTAAAAACTTCTAAAATATTTTGAACTATTCTAAAATCGTTGAAATCTTTAGGAATCTTTAAAATCTTTATGAAATCTTTAAATTTTTTGAAATATTTTAAGTCATTTATGAAATATTTTTTAATTTTCTTAAATTTTTTAAATCTTTTAAATCTCCTGAACTGTTTTATAATCTTTTTAATCTTTTAAAATGTTTTGATATAATTTAAGACCTTTAAAATCTTTAAAACCTTTATGAAATATTTAGAAATTTTTGAAACCTTTGTGAAATCTATTGATTTTTTTAAATTCCTGCATTCCTGCATGGAATTCACGGAATTCATAGATTTGAAGGAATTTGTGGAACTCACAGAAATTGCGAAATTTTAAGAATTCACGAATTCACATATTTCATAGAAATAGCGGAAATTTCGGGATTTCAAGAAATTCACGGAATTTACGAATTTTAAGGAATTAACGGATTCATGGTACGCGCGGAATTAACGGTACAAACGAAATTCACGAGATTCAAAGCATTCATGGAATTCACGAAATTCAAGAAAATCAGGGAATTCACGGAATTTTTACAATTTGCGGAATTCACAGGATTGGAGAACTTCGCGGAATTCAACGATCTTACGAAATGAACAGAATTCAATAAATGTACAGTATTCGTGGAATTCAACAAATTTAATGAATTCAAGAAAATGAGGGAATTCATGGAATTCACACATTTTACAGAATTCACGCAATTTATGAAATTCGAGAATTCATGGAAGTTAGAAAATTCAGGGAATGTATGGAATTCATGGACTTCCACGAATGTCTTGAATTCCATGAATTCCGTGAATTCTGTGAATTCCTTGAATTCTGTTAATTCCTTCAATTCAGATAATTAATTGAATTCTGAGAATTACTTGAAACCAGTGAATTCCTTGAATTTTGGGAATCCCTTGAATTCTGTGGCTTCCTAAAATCCAGTGAATTCCTTGAATTCCTTTAATTCAATGAAATCAGTAAATTTCGAAAATTCCTAGAATTCCTTATATTCCTTGAATTTCTTTAATTCCATGAAATTCATGAATGCCATTGCAAATATCTTTAATTCCATGAATTCCGTAATTTTCTGGAATTCCTTGAATGGAATGAATTCCTTGAATTAAATGAATGACATGAATCCCTTGAATTCCGTGAACTAATTCAATTCCTTAAATTCGGTGAATTCCTTAAATTCCATTAATTCCTTGAATTCCATTAATTTCGCGAATTTCATGAATGCTATCACAAATTCCTTTATTTCCATGAATTCCTTGATTTTGATGAATTCCTTGAATTTAATGAATTACTTGGATTCCGTCAATTCCGTGAATTCCATAAATTCCGTGCATTTGATCAATTTCGTGAGTTCCTTGAAATTCTTGAATTCCATGAATTCCTTGTATTCCATGAATTCCTTGAATTTAATGAATTACTTGGATTCAGTGAATTCCGTGAACTCCATAAATTCCTCGTATTTTATCAATTTCGTGAGTTCCTTGAAATTCTTGAATTCCATGAATTCCTTGGATTCCATGAATTCCGTGAATTCCTTGAATTTCGTGAATTCCATAAATTCCTTGAATTTTATAAATTTGGTGAATTCCTTGAATCCTGGTATTCCGTGTATTCAATCAATTCCGGGATTTCCTTGAATTTCATGAATTCTGAAAATTTCGTGACTTCTGTGAATGTCATGAATTCCATGAATTTCGTGAATTCCGAAAATTCCGTTAATTCTCTGATTTCCTTTAGCACAATTTTCGTCTTACAAATGCTCTAAGCTCTAATACATCTATTGGAATGCTGGACGGTAACTTCATTATTTACAACACTTACAATACATTTATTGCAATTTCGTCATTACAAATCGATGTTTGAAATTTTACCTAACGCTTGTATTGCAGAAGTGTTGTAGATTCCCAAACATTTTTAACAGTGTAGTTTTTAAGTAGATATTGCAAAAATAGTGTAAATTTCAATTATTTCTTAAATTTTCAATAACTTTCAAAGTAATCAACATTTTTTAATGTTCTTTGGATTATTTTGAAGCTAATTTTTCAATGTATCACAAAAGCTTACGAGAATAAATTGAAAAAATTTATTTTCGAATTGCAAGAACTTGAATTTGTAATAAAAAAGTTGGAAAATCTTGAAAACATCTTATCTTTAGGTAAATTAAAATAAAAGTTAAATAAATATATTTTTTGAGGAAATTACGCAGAAGCTTCATGAGTATATATTTCATATATTTTACGAAAATATTTATGTTACAAAAAATAATATTGCAATTTTTACAACTTTTTTGTTAAACTTCAAGTTCTTGCAATTCAAAAAGAAAATTTATGAGATTTATACTCATAAGCTGCTGTGATACGGTGAAAAAAAATCTTCAAAATGAGCCCAAGAACATTAAAGAATGTTGACTATTTCGCTTATTTTATACAGAATTTCGAAAACAATCAACCTTTTAAAGATAATTATTTTACCTCTGGTATAATTAAAATTAAGAGAATCTATTAAGTCATAAAAAAGAGGCGGCCTAAAGCTTTTGCACGCGAGTGTCAATAAAGGAAATAAAAACCTTGAATAATTTTTTACAAAAATCAAAAATGTAATGTATAAAAGTTGAAAATTTAGTGTTAAATGAGGAAGCTAGTTTTGAGTTTCAGCAGCTTTGATTGCAGTCCCTTTAAAAAAAACTCCAGATTTTTACTAAAGATTTTTACGAGCAAAAAGATGTTTGCCTAATCAAAATGCAGCCAGCAATTGATTATTCAGTTATTTTTTGTGCTTCACCTTATCTCTTGTATCTGATTTTATCTTCCCTGCTCGATTCAATTTTTTCGATTTGAGGTATCAGAAAAGGCTCGAGGTTCCCGGCATCCCATAAATGCAACCAAACGAACTGTTGAAACACTCCAAGGATTTCCTTTCCTTTTTACTGTAATTATGGTGTGGTTGCAGGTTCGCAGAATTTATCGGCTATTTTTCTCTATGGTGTCCATACTTTACATGCCTCGATGCACAGATAGTACGCAGCATGGGTTTCGCATTCTTGAAATACGTGCATTTTATCCTGCACGCATTTCCCTCTTATCGCTGGATGAACATTGAACACCGATTTCTATGGTATTTGCATATAATAAACTAAAAAAATTCTTATTTTTAGAAAAACGTTATTTACATTCAATGAAACAATATTCCCGATCAATAAATTTATGTGCATCACATCATGATTTTTAGGAACACTATTTGACATTTGTTTTCAGTGACACTATTTTGCTACTATTCCGAACAAATTAGACTTTTTCTTTACTTTTCTTTAAAAACTGTTTGATTTTATATTTCATTTTTGAAATTCTTCGCTAATTTTATAAGATTACATGTCCGTTTTTTTTTCGGAACCGTAAGGTATGATACCCCCATAGAAAAATAAAGTTAAACCATTGGCTAAGAAAAGATTCAAATTTTGAATATTTAAAAAAAAATTTAATTTAAATATGATTTTCTACCGGAGATAAATTTTCAAGTTTTCATTTTTTGAAATATTTGGAAACGTTTACAGTTTTTGAAACTTTCATGAAATCTTTTGAAATTTGTTTAAAACCTGTGCAAAATTGTCTGAAAACTTTTTTAATATATTTTGAAATTTTTTTGAACCATTAAAATCTTTCTGGAATCCTTAGAATCTGTTAAAATGTTTGACCAATTTAAATTATGAGAGTCATTTGTTTGGATCCGTAAGATATGATACCCCGATAAAAAAATAAAGTTAAACAATTGGCCAAGAAAAGATTCGCATTTTAAATATTAAAAAAAAAGTTTGATTTTAATATAAATTTCTACCGGAGATAAGTTTTCAAGTCAAAATGACAAATTTTTATTTAAAAAAGATTTTTCAGTCAAAAATCAAAAAAACTTACATTTAAAATGTTAAATTTACAAGCCAAAAAGATGAGTTTTCGACAAAATAGTTCAATTTTCAACTTAAAATATGAATTTTCTACCAAAAGGATTAAATTTTATCCAAAAAAGATAAATTACCACAAAACTACATAATTTTTTAAACAAATAGTTGAAATTTTAAACAAAAAGATTAATTTTCTACCAAAAAGACGAATTTCGAATAAAACACACACATTTTAATTTTTCATCTGAATAGTTTGAACAACGGAAATGGTGTTAGTCTGAATTTAATTTGATTAATTTTTAGTCTATATATTTTTTTGTTTCTAGTTTGTACACAATTTTAACTAAATAGTTGAATTTTTAAACTAAGAAAGGTAAATTTTTAAAGAAAAATAATGTACTTAAATTTCTACTGAAAAGTATCAATTTTCAAATTTTTTAAATGTACCAATTTTTCTAAAAACAATTAAATTTTCAACCCGAGAATATTAATTTTCAACAAAAAAATTAATTTACAAACAATCAATTAAATCGTTGAATTTTAAAACCAAAAAGACGAATTTTGTATAAAATATTTGAATTTTCTAGAAAATAATTAAATTTTTATGTAAGAAATAATAATTTTTACATAAAAAAATAACTTTTGAGAAAGATGTTTAACTTTCAACCAGGGAGTTAAAATTTTCAATACAAAAAGAGCAGTTCTTAGCAAAAACTTTAATAGTTGATATTTCAACAAAAAATATTTCAATAAATAAAAAAGAATGTATTTAATAAATAAAAATCTTTTGGATTTAACCAACAAATTTGAATTTTCAACTTTGTTGAAAATTCAATCTTCAATTTTGTTCAATTTTAATTTTGTTCAATTTCAATTTTGTTCAATTTCAATTGAACTACGTTGTTAAAAAAATCTATTTTGTACAAAATTAATGTTGTTGAATGAAAATCAATTTTATTGAAAAAAACTCAATTTTGTATAACATTACTTTTTGTAAAGTAATTTTTAACTGAAAATTTATCTATTTCATTTTTGGTGCAAATATAACTTTCAAAGTTGAAAATTCATGTATTTTTTAAAAATTTTATACTTTTGGCAGAAAATAAAGATTCTTGCTTAAAAATTTATCTTTTTAGTTAGAATGTGAATTTTTTTATTTTTTTTTTTTTAGAAAAAAACTACTTTGTGAAAAATTTATCTCTTTGGTTAAAAATACCAATTTTTTTTTTATAAAAGAATAATCTTCTTGTTTCTGATACTTTAAAAATCAATTTTCTGGTCGAAATTCATTTCAGATGAATATTCAATTTTCTTAAATTGAAAATGTAAATATTTCCTTTCTGGTTCAAGCTTCATCTTGCTTAGTTTAAAATATAACTTTTTTTTTGAAAATTAATGTATTTGGTTAAAAATCCTGTTTTCTGTTAAAAATTAATCTTCTTCGTTAAAAATTAATGTTTTGGTTGAAAATTCTACTAAGCGTATTTGCCTCATCATGAATGTACTTAGACTTAAAAAAATGTTGTTCAAAAGTATCCTTTTTTCTTAAATTGTTTTTTCTCTGAGGTTTCATTTCTTTTTGTTAAATATTATTTGAATTTCTCGAACATTAAATAATTTTGTAAAAACGTCATTTTTTCGGTTGAAGATTCTTTACTCTAATTGAAAATTTATCTCTTTGATTCAAAATTCAACTATTTTCTTGAAAATTCATTCTTTCTTGGCCGAAGATTTATTTTTATTTTGAAAATGTATTTATTCCAGTTAAGATTTATATATGTAGTTGAAAATTCATCACTTTCATTAATAATTTAATTCTATTGTTAAAAATTAACTGAAAATCTAACTATTTAATTTTTTTGGAAAATTTATCTATTTACTGTAAAGTTCTATTAATTGGTAGAAAATTAACCTTCTGGGTTAATAATTGAACTATTTGGTTGAAAATTTATATATTTTGTTGAAAATTAAACTGTTTTTAACAAATTATCTTTTTTTGTTTGAAAGTTTTTTTTTTCTCGTAAAATTTATCTCCTATTGTTAAAAATTCCTTTTTTTCATTGATTATTTTTCATTTGAGTTTTTAAATTCATATCTCTGGTTGATAATTTAACTATTCTCTCATATATAGTTCCTTCTTGGTTGAAAATTGATTTTCCAATTGAAAGTTTATATATTCCGCTTAAAGATACACCATTTTAGTTTAAAATTCATCATTGAGGTTAAAAATGAAACTATTTTGTTAAAAATTCGCTTTTTGTTGATTGAAAATTATTATTTTTTTTTTTACCGAAAATTAAATTATTCTTATTTTGTTGGATAATTTATCATTTTACTGGAAAAATCAAATAAACAGTTAAAAATTGAACCATCATGACAAAAAATAATTCTTTTTGGTTAAAAATTCGTTAGTCTAATTTGGGTTAAAGTGCATAAGCGCCAGCATTTGGTAAACCGGAAGGACATAGGCGCCAACATTTGTCACAGAAAAAAGGTTCACAAAAAAGATTTCAACGGCTTCATTAAAGCCTTATTAAGCCATGAAATGCTTTTTTTTGCGCATGGCGCCTGCTTTGACTAATTTTTTTCTTGCTGCTCGGGATTAACAATTGAAATTATTGTTCGGGACCTTATTTTTCTGGACTCATGGTTTTGGAACTTAGTATTTGGATCTTTCTGTTCTGAACTTTCGTTACAATAGACCTGATTGGATTATAACCAATTTTCTTGGTTTCCATTTTTCTACATCGCGTACCTGATGTTAAAAGTGAATGGCAATTTACCGCCCAGAAGGATTGATGCGAATGAAGGAGAAAGACGGAAAGAAGGAGTGCCGCCAGGATCTTCTTTGGCGGTAGTTTCATTACTTCGAATGGGTCCGTGGGCGGACTCAAAGAGACCGCTAAGATTCTTCCTACAATCTAGATCATCTTAATTTAAGTCTCCTATTTTCTAGAGTCCTCTTGAGAGTCTTGAGTTCAGTTAAGCTGATGTAATGGCAAAAAGAACAATAGGCAATGCCAATCGGTATTCACTGGGAATATTGAGTGCGTTGTCGTTCGCCGGGACGTAAACGCAGATGCTGCCAGGTGCACAGAAGCTCGGATTCAAAGGGTAAAGTTTCAATTTTTATTTTCTTTCTGGCTCTCTTTTACTTTCTTTCTTCTTCTTCTACCTCTGCTTCTTTTTCTTCTTCTTATTCTCCTTCTTCGTCTTCGTCTTATGTTTTTCCTTCTTCTGCTTCTTCTCCTTCTTCTGCCTCGTCTTCTTCTTCTTCATCTCCTTCCAATTTTTCTTTTTCTTCTTCCGGACAGATGCTGCCAGGTGCTCAAAAGCTCGGACTCATAAACCAAAATTTCTATTCTTTTTTTCTTTCTGACTCTCTTTCTCGTTCTTTCTTCATTTTCTACTTCTTCTCCTTCTTTTATTTATTTTCTTTATTCTCATTCTCCTTCTTCTTCTTCTACTTCTTCTTCTTCTTGTACTTCTTCTTATTCTCCTTATCCTTCTTCTCCTTCGTTCTCTTCTTCTTCTCTTTCATCGTTTTCTTCATCGTCTGTTTCTCCTACTTCTGCTTCTTCATTTTCTCTTCCTTCTTCATTTTTGTTATTTTCGTGGTCTTTTTCTATTTCGTCTTATTATTCCCTTCCTCTTTCGTCTTCTTCGCCTTCTTTTTTATCTTCTGGTTCGCATTCTTCTTCTTCTACTTCTCCTTCTTTTTCTACATCTTCTGCTTCCCCTTATGCTTCTTCTCCTTGTGCTTCTTCGTCTTCTTCTCCTTCTTCTCCTTCGTTATCTGTTTCTTCTTTATCTTCTGCTTCCCCTTCTTTTTCTTCTTATTCTCCTTCGTCTTCTTCTCTTTCCTCGTTTTCTTTATCTCCTGCTTCTCCTTCTTCATCTTCTGCTTCCTCTTCTTCTTCTTCTCCTCCTTCTTCATCTTCTTCTTCTCTTTCCTTGTTTTCTTCATCTTCTGCTTCTTCTTTGCCTTCTTCTTCTTCTCCTTCCTTTTCCGTTTCTTCTTCATCTTCTGCTTCCCCTTCTTTTTCTTCTTATTCTCATTCGTCTTCTTCTCTTTCCTCGATTTCTTTATCTTCTACTTCTTCTACCTCTTCTTCTCATTATTCTTCTCCTTCTTTATTTTCTGCTCCTTCTTCGTCTTCGTTTTGTTCATCTTTTACTTTTTCTTTGTCGTCTTCTTCTCATCCTTTGTCTTCTTCTTCTCCCTCTTCTTATCCTTCTTCGCCTCCTCCTGCCACTTCTTCGTCTTCTATTTCTCCTTCATCTTGTGTTTGCCCTTCTTCTTATTCTTCTTCGTCTTCTTCTCCTTCTTAATTTTCTTTCTTTTTCTGCTTCATTGTCTCCTTCTCCTTCTTCTCCTTTTCCTTTTTTATTTTATTCCTACTTCATCTTCTTTTTAAAGTTCTGCTTGTCCTTCTCATGCTGCTTCTTCTTCCTCTCCTTGTTCGTCATCTTCTCTTTCCTCTTTTTCTTAATTTTTTCTCCTTCTTAATTTTCTTAATTTCCTTCTTTTTCTCCTTCTCTTTTTCATTCTTCATCTTCTTCTCCTCATTCGTCTTCTTCTTAATCTTCCGCTTATCCTTCTTCGTTTTCTTCATCTGTTGCTTCTCCTTCTTCTTCTTTTGATTCTCCTTCTTCGTCTTCTTCTTTTCCTTATTTCTACCATAAAAGAACTTTTTCCCTTCAAAATTACGAATTATTAACAAAGCAGTGCAATTTTCTACCAAAAAACGAATTTTCAACCAATTGAATCTTTTTTATTATTATTATTTAAAAACTTCATTTAGTTGAAAATTCGTATTTTGGTATAAAATTAATCTTTTATGATAGAATATTCCACGGTTTTCTTAATAATTCGTTCCTTTGATTTATTGATTAATTTATCAACCTAAGAAGATGAATTTTCAACGAACAAAATTAATTTTTTAACCCAAAAGATTAATTTTCTTTAAAATACATGAATTTCAAATACCAAATAGTGAAATAGTTGAATTTCAACTGATAAAATATCAATTTGCAACCAAAAATGGAGTAGTTACATTTTCAGATTCAAAATGAATTTTTAACTAAACAAATTTAATTTTTATGAACAAAGTTAAACTTTGAACCAAAAATATAGATTTTCGACAGAGAAGATTAATATTCTGTCAAAAAATACAGTTCTCTACAAATTTGTTGAATTTTAAAGAAAAAAAAGGCTGATTATTCACAAAAAGTTGAATTTTTAATCCCCTAAATGTTGAATTTTCAACAAAAAAGTTCATTTCCAACCAGAAAGATAACTTTTCTACCAAAAAAAGGTAAATTTTCAATAAGTTCAATTAAAAAAAATCGAGTTTTAAACAAAAAGTTGAATTCCCGACCAAACAGAAGAATTTCCAACAAAAAAGTTAAATTTTCAGTAAAAAAGATTTCATCAGGATGACTAACGTTCTTCCCAGAATACAAACTTTTGGCAAAATAAATTAATTTTCAACACAGTTGTTGAATTTTGAAGACAAAAAGGCGAATTATCTACAAAACAGTTAAATTTTCAACTCTAAAATATAATTTTCCAACAAGAAAGTCAATTTTCTACAAAATAATTAAATTTTCTTCCAAATATTTTAATTTTTATAAAACTAGTTTTATTTTGAACTAAATATTTTAATTTTTAAGAAAAAATATGAATGAACAAAAAGACAAATTTTCATCAAAATACGTGTATTTATCATCAAAAATTTTATTTTACAACTTTAGTATAAAATTGGAACCAAAAATGCAATAGTTAAATTTTCAGATAAAAAATTAATTTTCTACCAAAAGTTAAATTTAAAACCAGTTGAACTAAACAAACAAAAAGCAAGTTTTTAACAAAATAATTAAATTTTCAACCAAAAAGATGAATTTTCCACACAAAAATTTGTTTTCTAACCAAAACGGTGGACTTTTTAACAGAAAGATTATTCTTCTTCAAAAAATACGAATTTTCAGCAAAATACATCAATGTTCAACAATTTTGTTGAATTTTCAAAAGAAAAAGGCGAATTATCTATAAAAAAAAAATAGTTGAAATTTTAACCCAAACAGTTCAATTTCAACCCCAAATATAGAATTTTCAACAAAAAAGTTCCTTTTGATCCAAGATCGATGACTTTTCTACCAAAAAAGATGAATTTTTTATTAAAAAAAAAAGAATTTTCAAAAAAATACATCAATATGCAACAAAGTTGTTGAGTTTTGAAAAAAATGCGAATTATCTATAAAACAATTGAATTTGCTACTCGAAAATATAATTTTTAAACAAAAAATATAATTATCTAGAAAACAGTTCTATCTTTTTCCAAATGGATACATTTTTATCAAAATAGTTTTATTTTTAATCAAATATTTTAATTTTTTATAATCGACCCCATTTTTTAACTATTTCATATTTGAGTAAAACATTATGAAATCTGAAGAAATTCCTTAAAAATAATATTTAGCAGGTTACAACATTTTAAACAATTCTTTATTTTTATCAACAAATAAATGATGAAAGTGCTCCGTCAACATTAAAAATACTTGGACACTACAGTTTTTAATTTTTTGTTCCGCATATTCATTTGTTTAGATAAATTTTTTCTACAGTCCAAAGTATTTATTAATATTGCAAACAAATTTAATAAACAAATGCTTATTTGAGCAATTTTGCGCGGTAAGGATTTCGTTCCTTTAACAAAAGAGGTCAAAAAATTGTTGTAAATAAATAGTATGTATGATTTGTTAATATTTTATAACACTTTTTAATGGTTCGAATGAATTTTACTAACAAATACCAATTTTTATTTTGTATAAAAAATTCTTATGCCCCTCCATAAGAAAAATTACACAATTTTTTAAATAATTTCAAGATTAAGGTTTAAGTAGGGTATGCTTTTTAAAGTCTTTTACAATAAAGGAAACTCTAATGAAACTTTACGATACTTTATATCCGATTTTATTTTAAAAAAAGAAAAGAAAATGGGATATGTTGTGAAATAAGTGTCGAGTTAATAAGTATATATTTCATGGAAATTTTTCACAGTAGATCTTAACAAGAAATTATTGTGCAATTAACCCTTAACTCCCGCAGCGAAACACCGTCTTTGATACACTGCAATTGCTCGTAGTCAACTCCCCTCTTGTTTTTTAAGGCGAGCCAGTGAACTTTACTCTGTGCTTTCAATATTTTCAAGTGAGAAAAGAATTTATTCCTAAATTGAGAATTGCAAAGTAAATTCATTTTTTCTCTTATGACACTTATCAGTTTGAAGAATTTATTACGCGCTAATAGCAAATGCGTGCGCGCCAAGCGCATTTACGTTTCTCGATTCTTATTTTCTCGTAGATTAAAAATTATGCAATTTAAAAATAAATATTTGAACACATTTTTATATAAAAAGTTAAAAATTTTTTTGAAGCAATTATTTATAATTTCGTTTTGCATGCGTTTAAAATAAACAAATTTGTGCTGAACCATTTTTAATTGAAAACTATCCAATTCGAGTTATTTTTAAACAGAAGCGGTACGACTGAAAAGTTCCAAAAAATAAAATTACCGGTACTATACAATTCACCAAAAAGAGATTTTTCAAAATAGAATAGGGTTGACTGAAAAATAATGCAAAATAAAATTCCCAAAAAGAAATTTACCAAATTATAAAATTTCCGAAACTAGAAACTTTCCGAATGATAAAATTTCCAAATTTAAACAACTAAATATATATTTATCAACATTTTTCGTGAAGAATCATACAAATATTCGGATGAAGGTTCAAATTTTTTTTTTACTTTTTTGTAATTAAAAATTCATCTGTTTTAAAAGAAATTTCATCTTTCTTGAATAAAAATGCAACTGTTTGGTTGAAAATTAATCCATTTTCTTAAAAAGTCATACTTTTTGATTGAAAATTCTACTGTTTTGTTAAAAATTAAACTATTGCGAAGAAAATTCACTTTTTCTTTAAAATTTATATTTCGGTTTGAAAAAAGAACTGAAATCTTTTCTAGATGAAAGTTCAACTTAAAAAAAGTGGTCGTTTTTTATTAGAAATTCATCTCGTCTAGTACAAATTTCATCATTATTGGGAAAAATGCACCTATTTGATAGATCTTTTCTGGATGAAAATTCAACTATTTTTTTGATAATATGTTGTTTTTGTTTTAAGTAAACTTGGGTAGAAGTTAAACTAAATTGTTAAAAATTTATTTTTTCGATAGAAAGTCTTCTTGTCTTTTGTTGAAAATTTAAGTACTTAGTGGAAAAGCCTTTTTTTGGTTTAAAATTATTTTTTAAACTGAAAATGTTATTTTTTGTTTGAAAATTAATTTTTTTCTCTTGAGTGAAAGATCTTTATTTGTTGAAAATTCGTTTCTTGGTCTTAAAAGTTTTTTAAAAATAATTTTCATTATTTTGTTGAAATATAAACTATGGCACTTTTTTGTTGTTAATTTGTCTTTTTAGGTTGAAAATTAAACTGTAATATTGAAAATGTATTTTTTTTTTAAATTCAAGTATATTGTTAAAAAGTCTTGAGTTTCTTCATTTCTAGTTTTGTCCCTTAACTTCCCTTCCATTGGTCGAAGTTTGGTGGGACTGACGTTATAACTTGACTCTCCACCTTACGACAACTGGATAAATATTTTGGACATGATTTCAAGTAGTGAAATACATTACTCGCATCAACTTGATAGTTGGGCGTATCCTTCAAACAATGGATTGACGAAAGGCATGCTTCTGGTAAAGGTAAATGTCACATTTCAGACAATTATTGGAGACTGGCTATTTAGAATGCTATAAGGGTGAATGATCTTAAGGAAAGAGAATTACAAGAAGAAATATATAAGAGGAAGATAAATATACTATGTGCTCCAAATTCAAAGAAAAAGGGAAGCGGCACTAAAATAATAAGAAAAGGGAACTTAGAGAAAGGATTCGCACTATGGTCATGTAAAAGGGAAGTTAGAGAACGGTCTCGAACTATGGTCAGGGGTAAATGGCGAATCACATGGTTGTCAGGGAGTAGATCTGAGTATAAATGAAAGAAGGAAAAGGGAAGTTTGGAAAAGGAAGGGAGAAGAGACTCGAACTATGGTCAGAAGTAGATAGCGAATCTAATTCGAAAAGGGAAAAGAGAAGTTAGGCAACAAAATCGAACTATGGTCAGAGGTAGATAGTGAATCACACTGAAAAAGAGAAAAGGGAAGATATAGAACAGACTCAAACTGTGGTCAGAGGTACATGCCGAATCACATTGCAAAAGGGAAAAGGGAAGTTAAAGAACAGACTCGAACTATGGTCAGAGTTATATAGCGATTCTCATGGTTATCAAGAAGTAGGTCTGATTACCAATGAGAAAAGGAAAAGGGAAAACTCGAACTGTGGTCAGAGGTACATGCCGAACCACATTGAAAAAGGTGAAAGGGAAGTTAGAGAACAGACTCGAACCATGGTCAGAGGTAGATAGCGAATCACATGGTTGCAAAGGAGTAGGTTTGATTATCAACGAGAAAATAAAAAAGGGAAAAGAGAAGTTAGAGAACAGACTCGTACAATGTGCAGGCGTAAATAGCGAATGACATTGTAAAAGGGAAAAGGAAAGTTATAAAACAGCCTCGAACTATCGTCAGAGGCAGATAGCGAATCACGTGGTTGTCAAGGAGTCGGTCTGACTATGAATAAGAGAGCAACGCAGCATCTCAGAGAACATGAATTTGTATCTCCCAGATTGTTGTAGGTCAGAATGAAAATAGAAATCAGAAGACTATTGGGTAAACAAAAAAACTTTCTGTGAATTTATTGGTCTAGAAAAAGCGCTCGATAAGGAGAATGGAGGCAATCTTTGGGAAGTCCTGGAAGAGTACGGAGTCAATGGATGGCTCCAGAAAGCAATAAAATCAATAAATGCAGGTAGAAAAGCAAGTGTGAGAGTAAATGGGCAACTGAGTGACTGTTCCGATTTTGGGCAAGGTGTTAGACAAGGAGGCTTTACGTCCTCGTGGGTGTTTATTATATTCATGGACAAGTGCGTAAAATGGTTCTCTTTGACGAAGAAGGTGTGGATTTCGAGAGAGTGAAGGTACGTAGATTAGCATTCGCAAATAACAAGTATGTTGTAGCAAAGTAAATACTAGGATGTTGAAAATGGGCCTTAAAAGTTAACTTGAGTGAAACAAAAATTATTGTTAATTGAAGAAATTACAGGATTAAAAGAATAACAAGATTACAAGAATTATAGGATTGACTTAAAAAAGGGGGAATGTGGTTTTTGAATAGGTGCTTAATTAGAAGGGAAGAGAAAATAAAAATTTTTATTGCAAGATCGATATTATATTCTCAATTAGATATCCGATTAAACTTTGTGATGGATTGTCAACAGCAACCCCCATATATAAAATCAACGGAATTTTTTATATATTTCTCTAACCGAGTGGTTCGTTATCCAGCTTTCAAATCATCTTTTTTTTTGCATACTGAAAAATGCACATCCACCAAAAATTGTTTGTGAATTGTGGGGTTAAAACCATCAATATCGATAACAAAAGGGAATTGATGTATCTCTAAAAAAACTGCTTTTCTTTTTATGGAAAAAAGGGAGTAGTAAGTGTAATATATGTGATGTGGTATGTAACACATAAAATATGAAATTTATAACGTCTAATAACTATAGGTATGTAATTTGGAAGTAAAAAATCAAAAACTATAAATTATGAAAGTTGAGCATATTGAAAATAGAAAGGTTCTTTCCCCAGTGGAAGATTTA
>NC_046659.1:125688093-125697478 GCF_010883055.1 Belonocnema kinseyi | reverse complement strand
TAAAAAAACGATCGTCTGCAACAGCTCCATCCCCCTACAAGTTTAGGAAAAAAACCGGAAGCAAAAATAAAACACTTCTTCTCAAGTATATGTTGCCTGATGCAAAAAGATGAAAAATGTATGGTTTTTTATAATCCCATGGACATTCTAGATTAAAAACAACAACAAAAACTGGGGAAAACATTATTAACAAAATATGAGATTCTTCTACCAAATAGTTGAGATTTTAACTTGTAAAGAAAAAGTTTTATCTAAGAAAAAATGGAATATTAAAAATTTCAGATAAATAACTAATTTAAAAAAAAGCGAATTTTAAAAAAATTATTCAATTTTAAGGCAAAAAGACCAATCTTAAAAAATATGCATTTTCAACAAACTACTTTAACTTTCCAGTAAGTAGTTGAATTTTCAACTACTTTCCAGTAAGTAGTTGAATTTTCAACTAAAAACGACGAATTTTTAACCAAACACTTAAATATTCAACAACAAAAAATTAATTTTCCAGCAAGACCAAAAAACACGAGCTTAGTGGAATTGTTCCATTTTATCAATATATTTTATTATATATTATACTTTATTTATTCAAAATCTAATTTTAAACTAAAAAAGGTAATTATTTAAACAAAAAGATCAATTTTTCAGCAAGCAGATTAATTTTCTACCATAAAATACGAATTTTTAACAAAATGCTTTAATTTTGATCGAAGTTGTTGAGTTTTAAAATCAAAAGGACTAATTATCTATATAAAGATTGAATTTTTTACCCTAAAATATGATTTTTTTTTTAATTTTAATTTAAAACCGAATAACTTAATTTTCTAGAAACTTGATGAATCCTCAACCAAACAAAATTTTTTTAAATCCAATCTCAAAACAAATCTTAATCTTTAAAAAAATGAAATTTCAAAAAAAGAGTTATTTTTGAACCCGGAAGATTAATTTCCTAAAAATGGAATTGTTCCATTTTATCATTATATTTTATTTCTTATATATATTATATTTTATTTTATTTATCAAAAATCAAATTTTGAACTAAACAGGTAATTATTCAAACAAAAAGATTAATTTTTCAGCAAGGAGATTAATTTGTTACCAAAAAATAATTTTTTTTTAACAAATTGCTTTAATTTTCAACGAAATTGTTGAGTTTTAAAATCAAAAGGACGAATTATCCACATAACAAGTACATTTTTAACCCAAAAATATGAAATGTTTCAATTTTAATTTGAAACCGAATAGTTTAACTTTCTAAAAACTTTCTGAAATCTCCAACAAACTAAATTAATTTAAATTCAATCTTGAATCAAATCTTCATCCTAAAAAAATGAACTTTAAAAAAAAAAGTTATTTTTTACCCGGAAGACTAATTTTCTAAAAATGGAATAATTATATTTTATCGTTGTATTTTTATTTATTACATTTTATTTTATTTATTAAAAATTGAATTTTTAACTAAAAAGGTAATTTTCTGAACAAAAAAATAAATTTTTCAGCGAGGAGATTAATTTTCTGCCAAAACAAATCGAATTTTTAATAAAAATACTTTAGTTTTTCCTGAAATTGTTAAATTTTGAAATCAAAAGGATTTTCAATTAAAATATCCATTTGCAATGAAAAATAAGATAATTACATTGTTGGTTCAAAACATTATTTTTCAAACAAAAAAAAAAAAACGAATTTTCAACAAAATAGTTACACTTTCAACAAAAGAGTTCAACAGAACAGTCAAAAGAGGATTTTATAAGCCAAAATGTTTTTTTTTTTCTGCTAAAAATCAATAGTTAAATTTTCAACCAAGGAGGTGGTTCCTAAAAAAATATTACCATTTTAACAAAATAATTTAACTTTCAACCAAGTAGTTAAAATGTTAATTAAAAAATATGAATTCTGAACCAAATAGTTAAATTTTCAATAAGGAGGGAACAATTTTCCTAAAAAAATATTCATTTTCAACCAAAAATGAAATAGTTTCATTGTTTGTTAAAAAAATAAATTCTCAACCAGAAAAAAACGAATTTTCAACAAAATAATTACATTTTTAATCAAATAAATTGTATTTTCAAACAAAATTATAAATCTTTAAAATTTAATTTTCTTTAAAAGAATTCGACGCAAAAGATGTTCTTTTAACCCCAATTTGAGAGTATTTTATAAAAAAAATGGAATTGTTAAATTTTTAACCATGTAGGCGAATGTAAAAGAAATATGAATTTTTGGCAAACTAGTTTAATTTTTAACCAAGTAGGTGAATTTTTAAATAAAAGAGGAATTTTTAATTAAATAGTGAAATTATCAACCAAAAAGATGAATTTTCCAGCACGAAGATTAATGTTTACCAAAAAAAAACACGAATTTTGATCGAAATACATCAAGTTTCAAAAAAGTTATTAAATTTCAAAGCCAAAAGGACAATTTATTTACAAAACGGTTTAATTTTCAACTCGAAAATATGAGTTTTTAATAATAAAGTTAATTTTCTATTTTTCTGTTTTTAAATAAAAGATGTATTTTCAACCAAGCATTTAAATTTTCAACGAAACAATACAATTTTTAACCAAATTCAAGAAGTTTTAACCAAATACAAGAATTTTTAACCAAACTCAAAACGAACGTATTTTGGACTTTTTTTTAGTTTTTTTTTTAGTATAGTTAGTTCTAATTTTGAAGAAAATAAATTAACACTTTTTTGGTACGTTTGTCCCGAAAATTATGAAGCATTTTACGTGTGAAGTCGAAAAATTTTAAACTATTTTAAT
The DNA here is from genome assembly GCF_010883055.1 of Belonocnema kinseyi. Taxonomy (NCBI): domain Eukaryota; kingdom Metazoa; phylum Arthropoda; class Insecta; order Hymenoptera; family Cynipidae; genus Belonocnema; species Belonocnema kinseyi. The sequence continues at coordinate 125,694,722 of NC_046659.1, read as the reverse complement.
ACTGCTGCCCCTATTTAGACTTAAGACATTTTTTTAAGCTAAGAGTTTTTTTAAATCTGAAAATAATCAGTTTTTGAGATTGTCTGGACTGCCCATTGTTTCGAATTTTTTTTTTTAATTTCTTTATCTTAAATCATAGGAACATACAAAAAGCTGAAAAAAATTGGCCGTGATCTGCAAGATCTAAATATTAATCAAAATAAACCACTTTCACCTCTTTAAAGTCAGATAAAATTTTTTTCTATGACAAAAAAAAACTGCATGATTTTTCGATGACAACTGAAAAAATTTTAAATACATTTTAAAATTTTTAAGTTAACATAATTTAAAATACTTGTTTTTTGGCAGATTAATAAAAGTCCTTAGTTTGAAGACAAATGTTGTTTTTTATTTTCTAATTTTATATTATTATTCACTAATAAAAAAAGTGCTTACAAAAAATTCAACATAATTTTTTGGCTCAGAGCTTCTTTTAAATTTTCAGAAATTTCAATTTTCAAATCTGTCTATAAAACAGAAGATATTATCCGACCGAAATAAAATTTGGCCTTAAAAAAAAAGTCCAAAAAATATCTTCATCTTTAAATGAGTTTTTTATTTGTAGACACAAATAGATGAAAAAATTATTGGAACCATCATTTAGGCATTTAGGGTACGTATTAGATTTATAAGAAATAAATTATTTTTTGTTTTTTATGGCTATAGGCAATTTAAAATTATTGCTTCATTTGGAATAATTAGACACTTCCATTCCGCGGGATTTTTTTCAGCATAATATTGTGAGAGCACTATTTTCCTTAGTTCCTGACGTACTAAAAAAATAATTAAAATTTATTTTTAAAAACTATTAAAATTTTTTTAAACGCAAAGAAAATTAGCCCAAAAAATCTTAAATTTTTTAAAAAATTCAATTATTTTGACGATTAAGACCCTTCCTTCTCGATAGGATTTATATCCCCAAAAATGAAAGGAACAAAATTAAAATGAAGCTTTTATTAAAATATACTAAAAAGAAACAATATAATTCATTCACAAAAGGGGGTTGCTATAATGATATAATAATAAGATAACTCAAAATAATATTAATAATTTTTTGCTAAAATAAATAGTAATGTTCAATATTTACGCCATATGTTTCTATTTTTGCAATCTTATTCTTATTATAGTATTATTGCAACCCATATTTCCACATCGAATTATATTGTTTCTTTTTAGTGTTTTTGAGTAAAAGCTTGTTTTTAAAACTTATTTCAAATTTTTATTTAGTTTTGTTTACTGTTTTCAATTGAAACATTTTCGAGGCAGTACTTAGATTCCCAGAACCACCCAATCGACTACTCCTAGGCGTCAAACTTCATTGTTTGGATTATATTTTGAAAAAATCTAGGAACGTCTTTAAATTGAAAAGAAATTCTTTTTCTGGACCACCCTACTGCCAAGGTTATGCGCCCCTATATTCCCATAACTATAACTATAACTATAACCATAACCATAACTTTTTCTGACCTCATTGAAAATTCCTCACCCCCATGTGGAGTATGAAATTTTGATACTGACTGACGCAAAAGCAAAACAGTTAAGAGAACAATAATTTCTGAATGAAGTTCGTCAAGGTGGATTCAATTCAACATTGGGCAGAAACTGAAAGTAAATTTCTGCCTGGATACAAGGATAGTAGGATACAGTCTTTAAATATCCGCTATAGTCCATACTCCATACCACAACAGACTAAAGCTAAACTAAGTTAGCCTCCCTTTTTCGAAAGAACAGCTGTTCCACCCCCTCTTCTGGCGAAGCGTTCGAGTTCGACTATCTCTATCTCGAGCGGCTATCATGAAGAACGGAGAAGGATTCAAGTCCGAAGGATCAGAATGAGAGGAGGTGGAGAATGGTGGATGGTAACTGGTACCTACTTTGCAGGCAGCTGGATCGTAAAAGAAATGGTAAATTGTAAAAGAAGGAAAAAACACGCTCATGCCCTTGTTTTGCGAGATCGTGTTCGTGGGGGTGTGAGAGAGAATCCTTCGACGGTTAGGCCTTCCTGGCGGAGGTGGAGGATGGAGGAGGCGGAGGAGGAAATCTTCAGAACTTACTTTGCCATAGATACTATAGATAGGCTCGAGGTATCGCCAGATGCCGATAGTAATTAAATCAACAGAAAAGCGCTCGTTCATCTTTTTAGGCTCTGAAGAGTCTCACCAAAGAAACCCATACTTCGACGCTTCTCGTATTTCCCTAGCGGGGGTGGAAATTCGAACGTTTAAAAGCCTCGAAATCCCAACCGCCAAATCGTCAGATGCATCACGGAGAAAGAAGGCAAAAAAGTAGCAATGTGAAAAAAGTAGAAGCGAGAAAATAATTCTTTATATTAGACTCTAGTCTCCAGTTGTTCAGCCAAATAGTTGGATTTTCAACCGACCATGATGAATTATCAACCACATCGTCAAATTAAAAAAGTCAAAGCTTAACCAAAAATGATTGTATTTTCATTCTAATAGTTCGATTATTTATAAACATAAATATTGAAACGTTAAATTCTCAGTTTAGAAATTATTGTAAAAAAGTGATTGTATTTTCATTCAAGTAGTTAGATTATTTTTCAACAAAAATATGGAAAAGTTAAATTGTCAGTTTAAAAATGTAATTTTCAACACAATAGTCCAATTTTCAACCCAAGGGATGAATTTTTAAATAAAATGTTGAATCTTCAACTGGAATAAATAGGTTTTTAGTAAATAATTACTAATCCACTAGAAAAAAAATACACAATTTCAAACAAAGATGAATTTTTAAATTAAATGATAAATCAAACAAACAGTTTAATCTTCAACCCAAAAAGATTTTAAGTTCAGTTTCAGTTAAATTCTTTAATGAAAAGGGGTAAATTTTCAACTAAAATGACAAATATTCAACTGTAATTGAAAAATTTTGGAGTTCGAAAATTGACTTTTAACAATAAATATGAATTTTCGACAATATAGTCCAACTTTCCACCATTGAGATGAATTTTCTGATCAAAAAGAACCAAAAATATTAATTTTCAACATAAAGAAATCATTTTCTACAAAGAAGTTGCATTTTTAACAACAACAAACAAAGATCAAATTTTCTACCAAATAAATTTCAACTAAAAATATATATTTTTTAATCAGTTGTGGAAAATGGAAAAGTTGCATTTTTAGTAGAATAAAATAAATGTAAGTAAATAAATAAAATGGTGAATCAACAAAATTGCAATTTTCAATCTAAGAGTTAAATTTTTAAGTCACATTTTTAAGCTTTAACTGGAATAAATAAGTTTTCAGTAAAAAAATTACTAATCAACAAAATAAAGTGCAACCAAAGATGAATTTTCAACTGAAATGACGAATCTTCAACTGTGATTGAAAAATTTTTGAGTTGAAAAATTAATTTTTAACAATAAATATGAATTTTCAACAATGTAGCCCTATTTTCGAGTATTGAGATGAATGTTCTGATCAAAAAGATGAATTTCCAAAAAACCAAAGATTTTTTAGTGAAGAAAAAAAAGAAGTTAATTGAAATTTTCAAACCTAAAAAAAAAGAATTTTCTATGAAACAAGTTAAATTTCGAACCGAAAATATTAATTTCCAAGAAAAAAAATCATTTGTTGTGGAAAAGTTGCATTTTCAGTAAAAAAAAATAAATTAAAATAAAAAAACCTATTAAATAAAATTTGTGAATTAACAAACTAGTACAATTTTCAATCTCTAGAGATGAATTTTTAAATCGAATTTCGTAGCTTTAACTGGAATAAATAAGTTTTCAGTCAAAAAAATTACTAATCGACCAAAGAATTTAAAAAATTCAATTTTTTATGAAAATAGTTAATTTTTCAATGACAAAAAATGCCTTTTTAACAAAATTCTTGAATCTTCATCCAGATAGTAAAATTTTTAACTAAAATATAATCGTGCGAAAAAAGCTACTGCAAAAAAAAAGAAATAGAAATTACTGGCAAATAAATGATTAGCAAAAATATTATATCAGAATCACTGCAAAAGTTAATTTTTAAAATTCCCTAAATTTTTCCTTCTCAAGATTATTATTTTTGAAAATTATTTAAACTTCTTATAAAAATTTTCGGAATCTAAATTTTGGAAGTTCAGAGAATGCTTGTGTTGAAATAAACCAAAAAAGAGGAATTTTGAACAAAATAATTTAATCCTTTACCTAAAAAGAAGCTTTTCAATCAAAGAAATGTTTTTGAATTAAAATCTGTTTTACAGAAAATTCTTCTTTTTTTGTTTAAAGGCTTGAAAATTTAGATTAACTTTTTTGCTTCACTAAAAAATGTTTATTTTTTGGAAATTCTTCTTTTTGATCAGAAAATTCATATTAAACATAAAAAATTTTATTATATTGTTTAAAATTCCTAATATTGTTGAAAATTACTTTTTTAACTGAAAATTTAATTATTACATTTGAAAATTCATCTGTTTGGCTAAAAGCTTACCCATTTAGTTTAAAATTGAACTTTTCCAATTAAAAATGTAACTGAAATCTTTATTGGTTAAAAATTCGTTTTTTTTGTTGTTGAAAAATTTACCCGTTTTAGTTGAAATTTAATTTTTTTTTATAAAAATGCAACTATTTCGTTGAAAATTCATTTTTTTTATTATTGAATTCAACTGATTTTGAGTTAAAATTTGAATATGTTTGTTTTTTTATAGAAATATTACATTATTCATCAGAAATGCATATTTTATGGTTGAAAAGTCATCATTTTAGTAAAAATTTCATATCTTGTTGAAAACTCTTTTTTTGTCGTTGACAATTAATTTTTTAACTGAAAATTTTACTATTCCCTTTGAAGATTCATTTCCTTGATTCAAAGTGGAACTATTTTGTTAAAAATTGATCTTTTTAAATTGAAAATTTGTCATTTTTGGTTTAAAAAACGTATCTGTTTTAGTAAAAATTTCATTAAAAAAAAATTCCACTGTCTTTCGAAAGTTAATCATTCTCGGTTGAAAATTGAACTAATTAGTTGATTCATCATTTTATTTTATTTTTTTGCTTAAAAATTATTGTTTTTAACTGAAAACACAAGTTTTCCACTATTGATTAAAAACATATATTTTTAATTGAAAATTTGATCTTTTTTTATTAAAATTGCATCTGCTTGGTTGAAAATGAACTTTTTTAATGAAAATTAATATTTTCGGGTAGACATTCAACCTGTTTTATAGAAATGTATTTATTTTTTTTTATTTAAAAAATTTAGATTAATTTTTTTCTTGCTTCACTAAAAAATATTGTTGTTGAAAACTAATAATTTTTATTAAAAAATTTAACGACTTGAATTCAAACACAACCGTTTTTGGTTAAGGTTTGATTTTTTTTTACTTTGTCAATTTGGTTGATAATCCGTCTTTAAATATAAATTGCAAATTCAACTATTTGGCTGAAAACTCACCTTTTTTATTTAATTTAACAGGGCAGAAACACTTATTGTTCTAAAATATACTTCTTTTGAACTAGAAATTTCAAGAATTCGATTTTTGATATAAAGAAACCTTTTTAAATTGAAAATTCAACTATTTTGCATAAAAAAATTTTCTTTTGGATTGAAAATTCGTCTTTTATGATAGAAAAGGCTCCCTTTCCTGACTAGAAAAAAATTTTTAATTGAAAAGTTACAACACTGATGAGGTGTAAGTCCCTAAAATAAGGCCTAAATCAATATTTCAGAAAATTAATGTTTTGCAAATAACTATTTCACTTTTGAAGGCCGTATAAATTAACTTCAGCAAAAAATATTTTTAATTCTAAAAAAATGTTACCGCCAATCTGGAATATTTAAAATGGATAAATTTACGAATTTTTCAATTAATGAAGGTAAATTAAAACAAATATAAACATTATTGTTCATTAATTAAAAGTAATTTTGAAAAATTTAATCAGTAACTGCCAGCGAATAAATAGTTTATTAAAAATATTTTATTGAAGGGAACCAGTCAATTGAAGTGATAAGATCCCAGTTTGAGAGTACATTATAAAAATATATTGATTTAAAATATTTAATTAGTCATTTTCAGTGAAAGAATTATTGAATTTGACTGAAAAAAGAGAATTTTATATTTTGAAGTTGACAAAGAATCACTGCATTCAGCAAAATTGACGAAAATTTGATTGATTTTCAACTTCAATCTTGAAAACAGAATAGTTTAAAAATTGTTGGCATTCGGAACAAAATAAAAATGAAATTGATGGAAAAAATATGATCCTATTTTAGGATCCATCACCATTTGTGAGGCATTTAAACCCCCGTAGATGCATTTAAAACCCATCAGAAACCAGAAGGCTTCTCACGTTTCCTGATCGGGGGTGGAAACTGAAACGTTTAAATCACGCTCGTAGTCCCCGCCCGTAACGGCCAAATGTGGAATTTTTAAAAATAAATTCTTCTCAATTTACACTTTCTTTCTCGTAGGTGGGGGGTCGACTGAAAAATCCCGAAAAAATACCCGCATAATCAAATCCCAGAAAAATAATTTTTCCGAATAATTAAATTCCCGAATAATAATATTCTTCAGTTATATAAAATTCTAGAACAATGGAATTCCTCAAGTAATTATTTTAAATTATTTTAATTTATCTGCTA
>NC_046659.1:125680778-125687993 GCF_010883055.1 Belonocnema kinseyi | reverse complement strand
CCCAAAAAATAAGATTCCCAACAATATAGAAATCCCGAATTGGAAAATTCCCGAATTATGAAATTCCCGAAATTATGAGGCTGCTGAAATATTAAAAACCCCGAATTGTAAAATTCCCAAATAATAGAATTCCGGAGGGACGACTTAAAAATACCGAAAAAAATTCCCGCATAATCAAATTTCCGAATAATAAAATTCCCTGACGGACGACTGAAAAGTACTGAAAAATAAAATTAACAAAAAAAATTTCGGAATAATAAATTTTTCGAATAATCAAATTCCCGATCAATAAAATTCCGGAACAATTCAATTCTTGAATTGAAAAATTCCCAAATCACAAAATTCCCGAATAATAAAATTTCGTAGGGACGACCTAAAAATTCCGAAAAATAAAACTCCCGAAGAATGATTGAATAATCTCGAAAAATAAAATTCCCAAAATTACGAGGCTGCCGAAATATAAAAATCCAGAATTGGAAAATTCCCGAGGGGCGACTGAAAGTGCTTGAAAAATAAAATTGTCGCATATTCGAATAATAAACTTTCTGAATAATAAAATTCCCGAATAAAAAATCCTTGCATTATAACATTCCAGAAAAATAAAATTTTCGAATTGGAAAATTCCGGAATTATAAAATTCTCGAGGGAGAACTAAAATATACCAAAAAAAAGTCCCCACCCTATACAATTTCCGCAATTAAAAAATTGCTGCAATATAAAAATTCCGAATTGGAAAATTCCCGACGCACGACTGAAATATTCTGACAAATAAAAGTCCTAAATAATAAAATCCCCATGATTATAAAATTCCCGGATAATAAAATTTCCGAACTATAAATTTTCCGAATAATAAAATTCCTGAATTATAAACTTCCAGAACAATAAAATTTCCTAAATGGAAAATTCCAGAATAATAAAACTCCCGAATAATGAAATATCTGAATAATAAAATCCCCGAGGGACAACTGAAGAATTCCGAAAAATAAAATTCTCGGATAATAATATTTCGGGAGTTATAAAGCTGCTGAAATATAAAAATCCCAAATTAGAAAATTCCCGACCAATAAAATTCCCGAGAGATGACTAACAAATCCCGAAAAATAAAATTACCGATTTGGAAATTTCCTCTATAAGAAAATTCCCAAGGGACGACTGCCAAATACTGAAAAATTAAATTCACGAATAATGCAATTTTTTAAATTATAAGACTGCCGAAAAATAAGAATCGCGAATTAGAAAATTCCGGAATAATGAGATTCCCCATGATAAAATTCCCCAAATTATAAAAGTGCCGAAATTGGAAATTTTCCGAATAATAAAATTTGTCGCTGACTGGAAAATCCCGAAAAATAAAATTCCTGACAATGTAAAATTTTCGAATTGGAAAATTCCTGAAATTATGAAATTTCCCAAACATAAAAATTCCGCATTAGACAATTCCTGAACAATTTTTTATAATACCGAGTTTGAAAGTTCCGGAATAATAACATTCCTGACAACAAATTTCTGAAGTATAAAATATTCGAAATAAAAAATTTCTGAATTACAAAATTCGCAAATTTAAACATTAAAAACATAATTAAAATTAAAAATATTCTTTGTTCATTAAAAAATCAATTATAAAATATTTTTATCAAAGAATTTTTTTATGCCTAAAGTTTTATAAAAATATTGTTTGAATTAAAATAACAATGATTGTATCAAAAATTTAATTCAGGACTGCTCTATCTAACATTTTTTTTAATTGTTCCAAATTTTAAATTAGATTTTTGAGAAAATATTTTGTATTTTTTAAAAAATACTATGGAGATTTTCCAACAAAAATTTCCATAACAAAATAGATATTTTTCAATTACTGTTATTTTAAATTCAAAAAGTACTTTTTTCAAACTTTAAACATTGAAAATAAATTTCTTTAACAAAAATATTTGATTATTTTATTTTTAATAAACAAATAAATACTTAATAGGCAACAATTAGTTAATATATGTCTTATATTTCATTAAGTTAAAAAAAGTACGTCCACCTATTTCGCGAAACTTTAAGGGGGGGGGGGAGGGTTGCCCTAAGATAAAAAATGAATTTCTAGTCTAAAATAAGGAATTTTCAACAAAACAGTTGAATTTTTATTCAAAAAAGATTGATTTAACTAAAAAGTTTAATTTTTTGAAAAGCAATTAAACTTTTAACAAAATAGTTTAACTTTTTACCCAAACCCTGAATTTTTAACTCACAAAGGATGAATTTTCAACCAAGCAGATAAACTTTCTACCAAGATAGTTATAGTTATAGTTGAATTAAATGAAAAAAGACGAATTATTAGCAATGTAGTTGAATCTTCAACAAAATAAATGAGTGTGACAAACAAGATTAATTTTCTATGCAAATTGACGAATTTTCAACAAAATGGTAAAATTTTCATTCTAAAAAGTTAAATGTTTCAGAAAACAGTGAATTTTTAAACAGAAAAAAAAAGTTACATCCAAAAATTAATTTTTAATACAACACATGAATTTCCAATCAAATAGTTCCAGTTTCAAGCAAAAAATACGAATTTTTAACAAAATCGTTGATTCCATTTTGTTGAAAATTCTTTTTTTTTCGAAAATTCATCGTCTTGGTAGAATATCTTCTTAATTGAAAATGAGTCTTTTTCATGTAGAAAATTATTCTTCTTTGTTGGAAATTAATTTGTTTGTTTGTTGAAAAGAATACTTCGTTGAGAGTTGAATAAATTAAAAACTAAGATAAAATATCATGTTTTTTCTTCAGGATTCGGCTTTTTTGTTAGAAAATTAATCTTCTTGGTGAACATTTTTTAGTTGAAAATGAGTCATTTTTAATTAGAAATTCAACATTTTAGTGACAATTTTTTGAATTATTTTGAAATATTTATTGTTGTCGATTTATAATTTGAATTACAAATTATTCTATTTTCTTAAAAAATTTAAGTGTTTTGTTAAAAGTTCAAAATTTTTCTCGAAAATTTTACTATTTTTTGAAAAATCGTTTTTTAATGAGAAATAATTTTGTTAATAAAAAGGTAAATTTTGCATTTTTTGTTAAAAATTCAAGTTTTTGGTTAAAATTTATTGTATTTTTTGTTGAAAATTTCCCTCTTTTGGTTGAATATTCATAATTTAAAAATTCAACTATTGTCATTGACTATTTTCAATAGCAAATTTAAATATTTATCAGAAATTTCTTCTTAATAAATTTTATTAAATTTGAAAATGAGTCTTTTTAAAATGAAAATTAGAATTTTTAAATTGAAAATTCAACTTTTTGGTGAAATTTTTTTGTATTATTTTGAATATTCGTCTTTTATGGTAGAAAATTCACCTTCTGTGTCAAATTTTTTTTTTGTTAAAAATAAATCTTTTTTAGTTAAAAATTCAACATTTTGGTTTCAATTTATTCTATTCGTTTTACATTTTTTCTTTTTTAGCAGAAAATTATTGTTCTTGGTTGAAAAAACTAATATTATTTAAGTATATAATATAATTTGTTAAAAATTCATGTTTTAAGTTGATTATTCATAGTTTTATTTAAAAATTCATCTATTTTTCATTGCAAAAACTATTTTTAAGTGGGAATGCAAATGTTCAGTAAAAAATTAATATATTTTGTTGAAAATTCGTAGTTGAAGATTTTACTTTCTGGCAAAAATATTTTGTTATGAAAATTAGTTTTATTATTAAAAGACTAACAATTGCATTTTTGGCTAAAAATCTAACTTATGGTTAAAAATTCTCGTGTTTTTTTTTAATTCGACAACTTGTTAATTCACAATAAATATTCTCTGGTAAATTTAATTGTACCATTTTTGGATGAAAATAAATCTTCTTGTTGTAATTTTTTTTTAGTTGAAAATGAGTCTTTTTTAGTTAAAAATTCAACTTCTTGTTGAAAATTTGTTGTATTGTTTTAAAAAATCGTTTTTTATTGTAGAAAATTGATCTTTTGGTAAAAACTTTTTTAGTTAAAAAGTTGATCTATTAGTTTGAAAATTAATTTTTTTAGTAGAAAATTTTCCTTCTTGGTGAAAAATGCTTTTTTTTCTTGTTTTTTAAAAAAAACTAATTATTTGAGTATATAATCTACGTTGTTAAAAAATAATGTTTTTAGTTGAAGAATTACCATTTTAATTTAAAATTCATTTATTTCTAATTGCAAAACTATTTTTAAGTGCAAATTCAAGTGTTAAGTAGAAAATTAATGTATTTTGTTTCAAATTCTTATTTGTTAAAGTTGAAAATGAATCTTTCTTAGTTGAAAATAAGTCTTTTTTAGATGAAAATGAGTTGGAGAATCTACTTTTTGGTGACTTTTTTTAAAATAAATTTCTTTTTCATTTAAAACAATGAAAACCTAACTATTGCTTTGTTGTTTATAAATTTTTTTATTGAAAATAAATCTTTTTGATGTACATATTTTTTAGTTGAAAAAGAGTCTTTTTCAGTTGTTTGAAAATTTGTTGTATTATTTCGAAAATTCGTCTCTTGTGGCAAAAAATTTAACTATTTTGTTAAAAATTTGTTTTTAAAAATGAAACTTCATTTTGTTGTTAAAAATCTAACTATTGCATTTTTGGTTCAAAATATAATTTTTTAATTATTATTATTTTTTTAAATCAACAACCCATCATTCCACGAGAACAATTCTCAAGAAAATTTCATCATACCACCCTATTATCATATCCTTTAATTTCTTTAAATCCAGATAAAGAACTCCCAGAACTCATTATCAGATTTAAAAAGGTGCCTAATATTCGAAAAAGAGGTCGACATCAGATTTGGGAATCAACGGTGTGTGAAGGAGGAATCAAAGGAACTGGGGTACCAACCCTTATAATCGCTCCACTTCCGGTTTCATTGGAGACAGAAGGGCTCCTACGACCATCATGTTTCCGGAAGGACCCTCAAGTCCTCAAAGAGTTTAAACTTTAAATCCCACTTTCGATGAATGAAGATACTTTTTCCGATTTCGCGGGCTTCGAATTGCCCGATTCCCGCCAGTTTGTTGGCGGGAGCCCTGGGTCTGTAACGGTCGTCTCGACTCAGGATGCTTCCTCGAAAGTGGCAGCCGGCAGGTGCTACCTTCTACCTCGGCCAGACTTACTTCATTAAACACCATCCCATCTGCGTTTTTCGTGTTCCTCAATCCTCAAACGTGGTCGGCATTCCTTTCAGCCTTGAAGAGAACAAGGTGAAAAACGGAAAAAGCACCAGCATGGGCAAACATCCCTTCCCCATATCGCGCTCACAAGACAAACACTCTTCAGAGGGGGGGGGGGGGGGGGGGGGGGGGGATAAGGTGTGAAAGTCATAAAGGCCTTTCTTGATAGGCATCCTTTCAGAGAACAGAAAAGAATTTTTTGTTTACGTTTGAGATTACAAATTAAGACATTTTTTATATCCAACTTAGGGGCCGTCCATAAACTACGTTACAAATTTGAATTTTTATACGGGAATTGGTAAATTCCCGTATAATTGAATTCCCGACGGACGACTGAAATATTCTGACAAATAAAAGTCCCAAATAATAAAATCCCCATAATTATAAAATTCCCGGATAATCAAATTTCCGATCTATAAATTTTCCGAATAATAAAATTCCTGAATTATAAACTTCCAGAACAATAAAATTTCCTAAATGGAAATTCCGGAATAATAAAACTCCCGAATAATAAAATATCTGAATAATAAAATCCTTGAGGGACAACTGAAGAATTCCGAAAAATAAAATTCTCGGATGATAATATTTCGGAAATTACAGAACTGCTGAAATATAAAAATCCCAAATTAGAAAATTCCCGAATAATAAAATTCCCGAGAGATGACTAACATATCCCGAAAAATAAAATTCAAGACACTATACAATTTCTGCAATATAAAAATCCCAATTTGGAAAATTCCTCTATAATAAAATTCCCAAGGGACGACTGCCAAATACTGGAACACAAAATTCACGAATAATACAATTTTTTAAATTATAAGACTGCCGAAAAATAAAAATCGCGAATTAGAAAATTCCGGAATAATGAAGTTCCCAATGAACGACTTAAAATTCCCGAATAATAAAATACACGTTACTATAACATTATCGAATTAGAAAATTTCCCCATAATAAAATTCCCCAAATTATAAAAGTGCCGAAATAGAAAAGTCCGAAATTGGAAATTTTCCGAATAATAAAATTTGTCGCTGGCTGGAAAATCCCAAAAAATAAAATTCCTGACACTGTAAAATTTTCGAATTGGAAAATTCCGGAAATTATGAAATTTCCAAAATTTAAAAATTCCGCATTAGACAATTCCTGAACAATTTTTTATAATACCAAACAGAACAGAAGAGAATTTTTTTGTTTACGTTTGAGATTACAAATTAAGACATTTTTTTATATCCAACTTAGAGGCAGTCCATAAACTACGTTACAAATTTGAAGGGGGTGGGGCATAAACTATGATTATACGATTCCTGATGATGAATTTGAAAAAAAATGTCCCTCATAATTTGAAAAATGAACTGTTGGTATAAAATTCATTTATTTTGTTAATATCTCGTTTTTTTGTTTTAATTTAACTGATTCAAATTTAGTTTTTCCTATTGAAAAACTTTGTTTCCTTTTTTTTCTTTTTGTTAAAAATTAATGTTTTTATCTGAAAACTTAGGTATTCCATGTTCGGCTGCAAATATATTTGTCTTGAGTTACAAAATTAACTGTTCGGTAGAAAATTTATATATTTTGCTGTTTTCTTTTCTTATATTTAACTGTTTATACATTAACTTATTTGTTGGAAATTAATTTTTTGAACTGGCAATTTGATGACGCCATTTTTGCTTTAAAAATAACCTTTTTAGTTTAAAATACATCTATTTGGGTTAAAATTAATCTTTATTGATTCTAAGTTCACGATTATTGTTTAGGATTAAAATATTTAGTTAAAAATTCGTTTTTAAAACTCAAGTTTTTAGGGTTGAAAATTCAACTCTCTTAAAAAAAAATCGTATTTTTCAATAAAAAAATTTAGCTATTTAGTTGAAAGTTTAACTATTTTTTTTGAAATAGTTCTTTTTTTTTAAATTTGAACTATTTGATTGTTAATGTGACTCAGGGCTCACCAAAAGGCAGCCATTGGCTGCATTGGCTGCCAGTGGCAGTCAAAAGACTAGGTCAAACTGGCCCTAACAAATCTTGTCGTTCGACTGGTTT
>NC_046659.1:125663959-125680678 GCF_010883055.1 Belonocnema kinseyi | reverse complement strand
GCTCGATTCCTGGAAAACGAAGAAAAAAATGACAGAAAAAATTGGTGGCAGCCATGCACTTGTCGTGGCAGCCAACACCTGCTTGAAGTGGCGAGCCCTGATGTAACTAGATGAATTTTCAACTAAATTGATGGATTATTAAAAAAAAAACCCCCCAGGGCTGTTTCAAGTAGTTGAATTTTCAATAAAAAAGGATAATTGTTCCAGAAAAAGGATTAACTTTTTACCAAGATGACGAATTTTCAACTAAAAAGATAAATTTTTTTATACTAAATGAGATTAAGTTTCAACAAAGAAAAAGGACTTTTTAATAAATGCAGTTAAATTTAACTATGCAAAACAATTTTTCAATCAAAAATAAAATATTTCTATTTTCAATCAAAAATTCATTTTTAACCAAAAAAACAATACAAATTTTTAATGAAAAAAGTAAATTTTCTACTACAGAAATAGATCGTCAGTCAAAATAATAAATTTTTGATAAACTAGTTCAACTTTTAGCCAAGTTTGCAAAATATGTGACTGTACTTAAATTACGTAAAAGATCCAGGGGAGGGGCAAAGAGATTTTGTTACAATTTATTACGTTAGCGAGTCCTTTATTTATTCACGTTATTTTTGGAAATTCGCAAACGAATCAAACAACTCGCAGTATTTATACAAAAATTTAATATATGACATGGAACGAATAAAAGTAATAATTATAATTATAATAATTCAAGTGTGACGTGCAAAGAAGAGACGAGCCTTAGAATCAAAAAATTGATTTTCTGATTTTTATTATTATCATTAATAATAAGAATTATAATAATAACCGCAAAATATATCTATCTATATGTGACGTGGAACGAAGAAATAAGCAATAGGAGCAAAAAATCGATTTTCCGGTTATTATTATTGATTATTATTTATTTCATTATTATTCTAAATAATAATAAAAACCTGAAAATCTATTTTTTGTCCTAGTGATGGTTTCTTCATTCCACGTCACATTTGAATTTAATTTTGCGCGCCAAAAAAACCTGGTAGGTGAAAAACCAGCCCAGCCAACAACAATTTAAAAAAAAGTCAGGGAATTTTATTGATCAGAGAAAAGTCAGGAATTTAAGGGGAAAAAATCAGGAAATTTCTATAACATTAAATGACTGTCAAGAAGAATAAATTTGAAATTTTTCAATTTTAATTTGAAATCGTCTATTTCCGTTTCTTAGTTAACAATGTTACAACTTCAATATTTTTGGTGATCCAAAATTCAATGAAATTTTTTCTGAATAAAAATGAACTATTTTTTTGAAATTATTTCCACATTTAATTTTAAAAATTCATCTATTTTAGTATAAATCGCATCTTTCTTGTCTAAAAATGTAAATTTTTGGTTCGGAATTAACCTCGTTTGATTAAAAATTCTACTATTAGGTTTAAAATTGAATTTAATTAATTTAATTATTTAAAATTCGACTATATGATTGAAAATTTAAATATTTTGTTAATATTTAGTTTAATATTTTTTAACCAAAAAAACGAATTTTCAACAAGATAGAAAATTCTTTAGCATAAATTAACCTTTAATCAAAAAACTGAGTTTGAAAAAAATTAGTTCATCTTTCAACAAGATAGTTTAAAATTCAACCAAAAAGTTGAATTTTAAACTAAAATGATATGAATCTTCAATAAAAAAAAATAAAATTTTATCTAAAAAGGGATAAATTTTCAATTAAAAATGGAATAGTTAAATCTGCAGATAAAAAAAAATCAATTTTCAACAACAAAGAAATCGAATTTTCAACAAAATGGTTAAATGTTCCAATACAAACGATCAATTTTTACCCAAAAATAGAAAAATTATATTTTTAGTTTAAAAAAATTAATTTTAAACTATGAAAATTTGATTTTTTAACAAAATATTTAAATTTTCAACCAGAAATCAATTGTAAAAAAATAGTTACATTTTCAAGCAAAGAGATGAATTTTTAATAAAAATTCGAACAGTTAAGTTGTCAGATAGAAGCATTCACTCTTAAGAATAAAAAAATCGAATATTCATCAAAATAGTTGATTTTTCAATTAAAAACTATCAATTTTTAACAAAAAATAGAAAAGTTACATTCTTTCAGTCAAACCAATTAATTTTAAACCAAAAAGAAATCGAATTTTCAACAAAATATTTTAATTTTTAAGTAGAGTTTAACCTTGAGTAAAAGAATGAATTTTGAAAAAAGTAGTTTAAATTTCAACAAAATTTCAATTAAAAGAAGAAAAAAAGAATTTAAAAAAACAAGATAAATGACATTTTCAATTACAAAAATTAATTTCAAACACAAAAAAATCGATTTTTAACCAAATTTTAAAATTTTCAACTAAAAAGATAATCTTTAAACTGAAATGATGAATTTTCAATAACAAAAATTAATTTTTAGCTCATAAAGCATAAATTTTCAATCAAAAATAAAATAGTTAAATTTTCAGATTGAAAAAAATGGATTTTTCCAACTTCCACCTTCCAGCTCCAAATTTCCAATCAAATAGTTTAATTCTTACTCATAAAGAATTATTGCTTAAATTAAATTTTCAGTTGAAAAAGTTACCTTTCAACAAAAAAAGTATTAAATTTGCAACGAATTTTTAATCAAGTAATTCAACTTTCAACCATGTAATAAAAATTTCACTAACAATAGATGTAATTTTCAACCAAAAATGTTTTCGTTGATATTTCATCAAAAAAAGATTTTAATTTTAAATAAAAAAAACACAGAGATTTATTTTCTACTCACAAATACGAATTTTTAATAAAGCAGTTAAATATTTAACAATAAATTTAACTTTTACCCAAAAAAAGTCCACAAAATATTTATATTATTTGCCAAAGAAATTCATTTTGAATTCGTTAATTAATAATTTTCACTGATTAAATCAATCATCTATGATTTGTTTTTAATCCTATTTTAAAATATAGGAATAATAGATAATTGTAATTGAAAAATAATTATACGATTTGATTATACCAGACAAATCAGTCACCTCTATTGACTCAACATGATTATTCGATTCAGTCATCAATATTGATTCGACGCTTGATTAATTTGTCCAGTCAAATTTTGACGGATTCGAATTTCGAGTGCAAGACGTGATCTTTTTAGTTCAGGGAGATTTATCACTGATACCTTCGAAGTGACTTAAGAAATTCAGTAAACACTAAGCCCCTTGTTGAAAAAGGTGGAAAAAATGTCTGAATAGAGGGTTTATGACTTATTCCAATTTTAGGGATTACACAAAGTCTTCGGGAGGAGGTGAACGAAAAATCCACTTGCACCCCCAAAGGTAATCTAGACTATCTAGAGTCTAGACCCTAGAGTAGAGACGAGACACTCTAGATTGGGGGAGTAGGAGGACCTTCATGGGAACGATCCTCCCAATTTTCCCATGATGCTCACGTGTCCTAGGACCTAGACCGGTACGCACACCTTACAGGGGTTTCATTATGCCAATATACCCCATAAGGTCCAAAAAGACCCCCATCCATCTACTTACTACTACATTTACAACTACAGCCTAAAACTATAATGAGATCCGGGACCTTTAAATTTTAAAGGGACGCTTAGCTGGTAAAGCGCAAGCTGCAACTCCACAAATTCTACCAGCTGACATTCTCACCTTGTCAATGCCACCTTATGCTAAAAGATACGTTAGACTTTAGAGTTATTTTCCAAAGAGCATGTTCCAGAATGATGAATGACTAAGTCGCGTACTTACTGAATTCGAATTAGTGGAAAACTAATAATTAAAATAGTGTGAAGTCGTTTACGAAATGGTTCACTAAGCAATTTTACTAATGCATAGTCAAATTCGGATAATTCAATTAAGGAAAGGTTGACATATTGGGGATGGTACTTAAATTACGTAACAGCTCAATAGGAAGGAAAACTGAGAGCTTACATATTGGTGGAGTAGTGGGGACACCGCACAGTGAAAGAGTGCAGAGAGAGAGAGAGAGAGAGAGAGAGAGAGAGTGTGTGTGCTGAGACTTTTCTTATGATGGCAGCAGTGGGGATATTGAAGAGGAGCCCTTAGAACAATTGCGAATTGCCGCTCAAAAGGGAGACGCGATTACAGAGAGAATGCGTAGAAAATATAATTGTAAGAGAAAGAGAGATACAGTAACTTCCGTTCGCACTTTCAGTCGTTTTGTTCAATTCTATCCTGTCCCAAAAAAAGTATCACTTAAACTCTTGAAAAAACCAGGGAATTTCTATAACTATAAATAGCTATCAAGCAGAAAAAATTTTAAATCTTTGACGTGAAACTTCTTTCGAGACGGGAATGACTTAAAAAACGACAGAACATACGAACGGAAGTATCTGTCTCTCTCGCTCTCTCTTACAATTATACTTTCTATAGTCTATATTCTATACTATCTCTTCCTATTTGCGTCTCCCTTTTGTGCGGCAATTTGCAATTTCTCTAGAGACTCCTCTACCACATCCCCACTACTGCCAAGCTAACCAAAGCCTCCCTACGCTCTCTCTCTCTCTCTCTCTCTGTAATGTTTTACAGGAAAAATGAATAATTGGACAGGAAAAAATTAGGAACTTTTGAACATGAAGTTCTTAAGCCACCCTGATATAATATTTCTTGTTAGTAATTTTTATGTCTTTTTTTACAGTTGCTTACTCTGAAAGATTATCTTTTTGTTATTAATTTTATTATTTGTTTGAAAATTAAATCATTTCGTTAAAAAGTTATTCTTTTTGGTTAAAAATTTGACTGTTTTGACAAAAATTCGTCTTTTTCGGTTGAAAATTCAAGTATCTTCGTAGAAAATTTACTTCTTATTCAAGACTTATTTTGATGTTTCAAAACTCAAATTGAAATTTTTGTTGTATGAAAACTTAACTATTTTTTGAAAAATTTGTCTTCTTATTCTTTAAATCCATCTCTTTTAGTAGAAATTGAGTTTTTTATACATAAAATATAACTATTTGTTTAAAAACAACAATTTTATTTTTTTTAATTTATTTGAAAATGTATTTTTTTTTTTAGTAGAGATTCACCCTTTTTGGATAAAATGCAACTGTTTAATTGACAATTGATGTTCTTTGCTTAAGGATTGAACTATTTTTTTTTTTTTGAAATGTTTGGCTGAACTAATCTGTTTACAAATCATTTTTGTAACTAAGAACTATAGTTTTCATGAAAAATGGATTTTTAACAAAAAAGTCGTTA
This sequence comes from Belonocnema kinseyi, assembly GCF_010883055.1. NCBI lineage: Eukaryota > Metazoa > Arthropoda > Insecta > Hymenoptera > Cynipidae > Belonocnema > Belonocnema kinseyi. Next base: position 125,675,459 of record NC_046659.1, on the reverse strand, counting down.
AAGTTTCAACCTGAAAGATTAATTTTAAAGAAAAAATTCTGCAGAAAAAAATTTCTGTCCAAAAAGATTAATTTTCAACAAAATACATGAATTTTTAACTAAATATTTAAATGTTCAATGAAAAACTATAAATTTCCAAACAAAAATAGCACAGTTAAATGACCATATAAATCAAAAATAGAACAGTTACATTTTTAATGAAAAATATTTAATTGCCTACAAAACAGTTGAATTTTGAGAAAAATTTTTTGACGAATTTTCTACAAAAAAGTTTAATTTTCTAACAAATTTTTTTTATTAATCTTTTACAAAAAGTTTGAATTTTCAACCAGACAATTAAATGTTCAAGTAAAAAAAATAATTTATATGAAAAAACTAAGTTTTATCATATATAATTTAATTTATTAATTTATATAATTTTCAACTTAGAGATGAATTTTCAACCTAAAAAGATGATTTTTCAACAAAAAATATAATAGTTAATATTTTATCCAAATAAGATTTTTATTTTGAATAGAAAATCATTTTACTAAAAAATACAAATTTTCAACAAAAACCGATAAGGCGAATTTTTCACAAAAAGAAAAAAGGATTTTTGACCGAAAAGTTGAGATTTTAATTTAAAAAGATTAATTTACAACAAAGAATTTTAAATAAAATAGTTCAAATTTCCTTCAAATTGATGAATTTTCCACTGAATTGATTAATCTTCAACCAAAAAATGTGTTTTTAACAAAGTAGTACAACTTCCAACGCAATAATTTCATTTTAAAATCGAAATAATTAATTCTAAAAGAAGAATGTAATAACTGAATTTTCAATAACAAATGTAATATTTGAATTTAAACAAAAAGATGATTTTTGAACAAAAAAGATTTATTTTCAACTAATAAACACAAGTTTTCAAAAAAATAGTTCTATTTCCACCCAAAAGATGAATTTTCAACTACAAAAAATAAATTTGTAACCAGAAAAGGAATGGTTCAATCTTGAGTGAGAAAAATTAATTACAAAATAATTTTAAAACTAAAAAAGATCAATTACCAGAAATGGAATAGTTTAATTTTCGTTACAAAAAATTATTTATAAAACAATTGAATTTTTCACAATAAAATTAAATTTTGAACTAAGTTACTGAAATGTTCATTTAAAGAAACATTAAAAAAAATTATTATCAAACTAGTTCAATTTGCAAGCATAGGTATGAATCTTAAAAAAATGAATGTTTAAGAATGTAGTTCAACTTACAACCAAAGGAGATGAATTTTCAAATAAAAAAGCGAATTTTCAGAAATAGTTGCACATACAACCCAAAGAGATTTTGTAGTTACAAAGCAAAATATATTTCACCCAAAATATTGAAATTTCAAACAAAAAACTAAAGTTCCAAATAAAAAAATTAGTATTCAATGGAAAAGATGAATTTTTAAGTAAGGATATTAATTTTTGACCAAAAAGACGAATATTTAACAGATTACATTAATTATCAACCAAATAGTTGAGTTTGGAAATATAAAAGAGCAATTATTTACTGAAAATGGAATATTTAAATTTTTCTTTGAAAAAAGTGGGATAATTAATATTTTATTTAGAAAAATAGTAATAATTTTGAATATAAAAAAAAGTTATACAAAACAGCCGAATGAGCTACAAAAAAGTTGAATTTTCAAGACAAACAGACAAAAAAAATTAATTTTTAAAAAAGCATTTTAAATTTGAAACAAATAGATTAATTTATAACCAAATGAATTTGACAAAAAAATACCTATTGTTAACAAAATAATTAGATCCTAAAACAAATATATGATTTTTTAAGAAACAAGATTAATATTTTGTACAAAAATAGACGAATTTTCAATAAAATATTTAAGTTTTCAAAGTTCAGCCTATAAAGTCGAATTTTTTTAGAAAATATTTTACTTTTAAACTGGCAAAGAAGTATTTTGAACAAAAAATTCAATTTTCAATAAATAAAAATTAATTTGCAATGAAATAGTTCAAATTTTAAATTATTAGGAAAAATTTTTTAACCAAAAATGAAATTGCTACATTTTCAGATTAAAAAATTAATCTTACGCAAAAAGAAAAATATTTTTTAAACAAATATTTAATTTGGTTATAAATTGTTGCATTTATTAGCCAAAAAGACGATTTTCTACAAAACAGTTGAATTTTCAACCCGAAAATATAAGAATTATCAATAAAAAAAGTTAATTTACAAAAAACAGTTCGTAAATTAAAAAAAATATGAATTCGAAATTAATTAATTAACTTAAATGTCTTTAATGGTTTAGCTATAGTTACGAATCTTTAACAAAAAACTGAATTTATTAAAAAGTTCAACTTTGTTTTCTAGAATATAGTTTATGTGGGAAAAATATTGGACAAAATATATTTTTGTACAATTTTTTTTAAATGTCTTCATAATTAAATGAAACTATTTATTTTTGCGTAGAAAATATTATGTGTAGAAAATCTTTTGTACAGGAAAAATATAACAGTATCAAATTCTGTATATAGGAAATATTCTGTGTGGAAAATTTTTTGGGTAAAAAAATGGGAAAACGCTGTTTCTACACAAAATATTTTCTACGCAAAATGTTTCCTACACAAAACTTTTTCTACACAAAATGTTTCCTACACAAAACTTTGTCTACACAAAATGTTTCCTATACAAAAAATTTTCTGCACAAAATGTTTCGTACACAACATTGAATACTTTTATATTTTTCCTGCACATTTTTTCTACACAAAAGATTTTCTAAACAGAATTTTATATTTTTTAATACTTTTATGTTTTTCCTACACAAAATATTTTCTACGCAAAATATGTATATCCCACACAGAATTAAATAGTACTATTTTTTTTATCAAGATAGTCTCTAAACATTGTACAACAAAAATATTATGTCCAATATTTTTCCTGCACTAAAGTTTTAATTTAATCTGAAGCAAAAGTTCTAATTTAAATCTTTTACATATATTATAAGTTGACACACATCACTGGCCTTTATAGCATAACTGATATTGTCTTGAAAGCAGCAACAAATTTACATCAAAACTATAATAATTTAATGATGTATTTAAATTTAATTTATATTTAATGATTTACTTTCTGTAAAGAATATTTTATGCACTGTTTTAAATACGTTATGTAGAAAATATATTGTGCAGGAAAAATATTTTGCGTAGGACAAAAATAAAATACTAAGCAATATTAAATTCTGTCTACGAATTCTTCTGCGTAGAAAAAATTTAGTGTAGGAAACATTTTGTGTAGGAAAAATATAACAGTAGTAAATTCTATGTAGGAAATATTTTTTGTAGGAAAAATTATAATTATTAAACAATATTGAATATTGTGTAGGAAATATTTTGTGTAGAAAAAATGTTGTATAGGAAAAATATAACAGTATTAAATTCTGTGCAGGAAAAATTTTATGTAGAAAAAGTTTTGTGTGGGAAAAATATGATCAGTGTACGTTGTGTAAAATATATTTTGCGTAAAATAAATTTGTGTAGGAACTGCGTTTTCCCAAACGGCTGAGACCTCCTGAGACTTCAAATATTTTTTCAAAGTAATCTATTTGAAACCGAAATTTTTATTAATTAAAATTTTTGAAATGATCCCCACTCATTATAAAGCATTTAATGTTCAGAATAGCAGATATTTGTCAGAATAAAAATTTCGAATAGAGAACAAGAAAGAGAAAAACGTGCAGTTTTAACTAATAGCCTCCAGGGGAAAAAGAGATTGAAATGTCAATGCAGTTGCATAACGAGGCTGGTTCTTAGGTCAATATCAGAAAGTTCGACCAAAATGCTAATCCTAGAACCCCTGGCGAGTTTGGCTCCTTTGCCAAAACCTTAATACTATTTTCTGAAAAAGGACTATTCAACTTTCCTGGTCAATTTGACCAAAAGTCAACGATTGGCACGTTCCGGGATATTTTAAATATCCCTTTCTAAAGAGCACCCGTCGCTGTCCCGAAATACAAATAGGAGCATTTAAATCTCTTTATTATCTTCGACATTCGAACTTTTATTTCCTTTTCTCCGGATTTTAAGTTGAAAATTAAAAAATGTATCGTTTGAAATTAAAAAATGTTTGAGTTAGAAATTTCAAGAATAAATAATAATTGTAAAGAAAGTGCTAATACTTAAAAGAATGGGCATTAAAAAGTTAAATCAGATATTGATACATCAGTAATTGAATAATTTCTTCAATTTTGAAATGTTTAAATTTTTTAGTTTTTAATTTTTACGTTGAATACTAAATTTTCAAGTTTTTCCCTTTCGTAAACTTTAATTTGGAATTAAAAATGAAATTATTTGAATTTGAAAAATTATAATTAATATTTTGAAATCGTGTAATTCGTAATCGATTTAAATTCACATAAAATAATATATATTTTATCGTAATTTAATACAAAAAAGTTTTAATATAATTTTGGGCCACTAAATTATTTCAGTTTTAAATGAAGTTGGAATTAATTTAGGTTTCAACGTTACAAGGTATAAATGTTGCCCTTTTTAATATTTTTCACCTAAAATTACTTTTTATCTCGAACCTTGTTTTTAGACTATATCAATTTTAAAGGTGTGTAATTGCAAATTTTTCCATTTTGAAACATGAAATTTTGTAACATTGAAAATGAAACAATTCATTATTAAACAAGTTTTTAAATATCAGGTTTTGAACATTCTTGAAAACTAATCAATATTTTTGAATTTAAAGCATTTAAAATTAAAAATAAAATTACAAAATTATTTTTATTTTTATTAATTTAAAAATTTGAAAATCAGAAGCTCTCAATATTAAATAATTTAAAACTAAACTTTTGCAAAATTGGCAATTTCATTAGACTAATTCAAAATATTAAAAATTGAGAAATTTTATTTTTAATCATCCCAAAATTGAATGATTTCAGATTAAAATGCCTTAAATGGGATAATTTTAAATTTTTTGATGTTGAATAATTTTGGATTAGAAATTTGAATATTGGTTTATTAAAAATTCAAAGGAATTGTAATTGTTTTATTTTTAATTAATATTTCGAAGATGTTAGTGCCATTTAAAGATAATGAAATCTTAATTTAAAAATTTTTAATTAATAAATTGCTCTGTTGAAAAAATTACTTCGGACAAATAATTTTTGACGAACAAGAAAAAATCTGCGCCAGCCCGGATTTGAATCAGGCTGAGCAGTATTTTGTTGAAAACTCATCTTTTTCAGTACAAAAATTATTCTTATTTGTTGAAAATTTGTCTTTGGAGTTAAAAATTCAACAATTAAAAAAAATTAACTATTTTGCTAAAAAATTCATTTCTTTGGTTGAAAATTTAACCACATTGTCAAAAATTAGTTTTTTTTTTTTTTTAAATTGAATTATTCAACCTGAATTAATGTTCTTGTTTCAGATTCATTTTTTTCGGTTGAAAATTGAAATATATTTCTGAAAAATTGAAGTATTTTACTGAAAATTAAATTTTTTTATTGCTAATTAATCAATTCTTTTAACTGAAAATTTATCTACTTAGCTAAAAATTCATCTATTCGGTTGCAAATTCAATTATTTTGTTAAAAATTCATCTTTTTTTGTTGAAAATTAAACTTTTTTGCTAAGAAATTTATAAATTTTGTTTCAAATTTAAATTTATTCTTGAAAATGCAATTTTGTTTGCTTAAATTTAATTATTTGACCTGAAAATTCAACATTTCCTGGCTAAAGGTTATTGATTAGAGTTAATTATTCATTTTGTTGTTGTTGAAGATTCTACTATTTTGTTGAAAAAAGTTAAGTTTTAGTCACAGAATTAGTTTTTTAAACCAAAAATTAAATTTTTGGTGAAACTTTGTCATTCAAAATTTACCATTTTGGGTTAAAAATTAAAATTTGGGTTAAAAAAGTTTGAAAGAAATCAGAAAATATTTTATTAATTTTTGGAAATGTTACCAAGTTATAAAATTTGGTATCCATTTAAAACCTCTTAAATTTTCTAAAATATTTTCAACTGACTCCAAATTTTCTTGAAGGTAAAAATAAATTCAAAATGTAAGAAAATAGATTTTCTCAGGAATTTAAAAAAATTTTGTTTATTCATATAAAACTTTTCCAAATTCGTTTAAAGCTTTTACATACACTTTTTCGAAATTTTAGGAAATCTTTTGAAATATTTTTCAAATTTCTCTTTTTTTTTAATAAAAAATCATTTAATCTTTTCAGCATTTCTACACCTTCTAAGCTTTGAGAATTATCCAAACTTTTTGTGATTTTTTTTTAATTCTTCAAAATTAAGAAAATTGCATTAAAATCTTTCAGATTATTTTCCAATAATTATAGATATATTTCAAAATGTTTTAAAATCGATTTAAACTTTTTTTTTTTCTTAATAAAAATCATTTCAATTTTTCATTTGATTTCACTTTCTTAAAAGATTACAAAATTCTTAAAATATATTTACAAGTTTGGGTTATTTTTTTATCGTTTTACTATTTAGTTGAAAATTTAACTATTTCGTTAAAAAATCGTTTTCTTGTTTGTTGAAAATTCATTTTTGATCTGAACACTTAAACATTTTATTTAGGGTGGAAAATTAATCTCTGGTTAAAAATAAAATTATTTGGTTGAAAATTTTTATTTTTTTTTCGTTTTTGGGTTAATAATTTATTTTTTACCTGCAAATGTAACTATTCTATTTTCTGCTAAACATTAATCTTTTTTATGTAAAAATTCGACTACTTGGTTGAAAATGTAACTAGTTTGTTAAAAAATCGTTTTATTTTTTGTTGAAAATTCATTTTTGAACTAAATACTCAAAAAATTTATTTGGGGTGAAAATTTATACTATTTTGTTGAAAATTCTGGTTTCTTACTGTTTTTAGGTTGATAATTAATTTTTTTATCTACAAATTTAACTATTCTATTGTCAGTTGAAAATGAATCTTTTTTAGTTAAAAATTCAAGTATTTGGTTAAAAATGTAACTATTTTAAAGAAAAAAATTTTTTTGTTTAAAAGTTCGTTTTCTTTTTGGCTTAAAAATTCATTTTTAAACTGAAAATTCATCTATTTTATTGTTAGTTGAAAATTCATTTTTGAATTGAAAATTCAACTATCCAATTGGTGGTAGAAAATTGATATTTTTTTTATTAAAAATTCATTAATTTTGTAGAAAATTCGATAACTCTATTAAAAATTTATATATTTTGTGGAAAATTCGCCTTTTTCGGTGCAAAATTAATCTTCTTTGTGAATAGCGCATGTTTTTGTTTAAAAATTAGAATTTTTTATTTTAATTCAAAAGTAATAATTTTGGTTGACAATTTTTGTGGGGTGTTTGAGAAGTTATTTCCCCCTAGGTAAATTATTATTATATAATAACAAATAATAATCATCTGGAAGCAGCATGTGTACGATGTGCAACAATTTTATGACATTTACGGCAATGTACATTTCACAAGTTGTAAATTGGCTCGAATGAATTTAGGGTGAATGTTCGCGTGATGTGTATCGTATTTCCGACCCCCGTGAGAAGCAAATTAAAAAAATGATAAGCCAATTGCTTATATTGGTTGTTTAACGGTCTTTGCGATCGTTCAGCCATGACGCTAAATTAGAAAACCGATACCCGATAATCACCGTGAGAATTTCAAATTTATTTTTAAACATCTGTGCGTTTTTTTAGAATAACGTATATTTTTATCGAATATCAAGATCAAGCTACAAGAATTTTTCTTTAAATTTTTATTGAAAAAAAATTTGAATTGTGAAATCACAGAGAGGAAGATCATATATTAGAGAAAATCGATGACGAGGAACCCTTTTTTTTTATTTCCGGCTTTAGAATAGAAAAATTAAACTTGATAAAATCGGTGACTTCCCCCAATGTCTAAAAAAGTTTCAAAAGATTTTCCGATTATTTATATATGTGTAAAAATTAAATAGTTGGAATTGAATGGAAAAAAGTATTACAAATAAAAATAAAACATAAATTTTTAAAATATTAATTATAGTTACATTTCCGAGAATAGAGCTATGATCTTATTTTATAATCTTTTTTATTAAATGACAATATTTTGTTCTAAACCATTTAAGGTATTTTGCCAGTCAAAATAAGGAGTAAATACCATATAAGAATTTTACTAAAAATATATACAGTTAAATTTTTCATCGAGAAGATTAGTTTTCTACCAAAAAATACATTAATTTTCAAAAAATTGTCGAATGTTAAAGCCAGAAGGAAAAATTACCTACAGAAAGGTTGAATTTTCAACCCAAAAATATGATGGTTTAAGGAAACAGTTAATTTTATCGCGACTAGTTTAATTTTCCACCAAATTCATGAATCCTCGACCAAACAAAATTCATTTAGAACCAAATAGTTTCGTTTTCAATCGAAAAAGATGAATTTTTAAAAATAAAATGAATTTTTGACCAAAAAAGATGAATGCTCATCAAAAGTATGAATTTTCAACTAGAAAAGATCAATTTTCAATAAAAAATATATATTTCGGACCAAAAGTAGAATAATTAAATTGTTAGATAAAAAAATGATTCTTCACCACAAAGAAAAAACCGATTTTGAGATAAATATTTAAGTTAAAAAAAAAGTATTTTCAACTAAAATGATAAACTTAAAAAAAATTCGAACAAAGGAACTTATCCCAAAAAAATTATTTTTAACCTGAAAGATTTATTTTCTAGATATGGAACAGTTCAATTTTCAACCAAGGAGATAAATATACAACCGAAAAAATATATTTGTAACAGAATTTATTAAATTTTCGACGTTCTGTGAAAGGATTTTTAAGAAATTTCATGCAATTTCACGAGTATCATTTTTAAATTATTTCACATAAATAAAGAGTTTTCGTAGGATTCCAAAGATGTTAGGGTTTTTAAAAAATATTTCAGGAAATTTTCAATAAATTTCAATGTAAAGGGATTGCAAAGGATTTGGAATATTTGAAGGTATTTTCAAAGATTCCAAAGAATTTTCAATAGATTTCAATAAATATATTCTGGAATTTTTTTTTTAGTTGAAAAGGAATCGTCTTAAATGAAAGTTCAACTTAGCCATTTTCGATCGAAAATTGATTCTTTTAATAGAAAATTTAACTATTAAAATTTCCCAGGCGAATTCTTTCTTAGTTGAAAATTTAATTATTACATGTTACATTAGGAATTAATCTTTTTAGTTGAAAATTCACCTACTTTGTTAAAAAATCATTTTATTGGTTGAAAATTTATCATTTCACGTAAAAATATATCTTTTTAATTAGAAATTATTTTTGTTATTGAAAATTTAAAGTTGAACTGCTTTGTACAAAATTGATTCTTTTGGTTTTGGTTAATGATTCAACATTTTAATGGAAAATTCATCCACATTGTTGAATTTTTTCTCATTGAAAATTAATCTTGGCTCAAAATGCAATCTTTTGATTGAAAATTGATCGTTTATGTTAAAAATTCAACTACTTGGTTAAAAGTTAAAGTGCTTAGTTAAATATTAATTTTATCGGTTTAAGTTTGATTTTGTAGAAAATTAAATTCGTTATTTTTTTGTGTGGAAAATTAATTTTATGAATTAAAAATTTAATTATTCAATTATTCCTTGAAAATTTGCCGTTTTTAGTGTGAAATTCAACAATTTAGTTCAAAAATAATGCATTTTGTTGCCAATTCGTCTTTTTGGTGGAAAATTGATATTCTTAATTGAAAATTCAACTACTTGGTACAAATTTGAACCACTTTGTTAAAAATTCATTTTATTGGCTTAAAATCCATTTCGGTTGTTAAAAATTTAACTAGTTTCTTGAAAATTCGTTTTTTTTTTGTGGTTGGAAATCAATTTTTACAGCAGCAAGATGAGGCTCTTCCATTTTTTATTTAAAAATTTATAATTTTTCTTTAAAATACGATAGCTTGACTTGAAAATTCAATTTTTTTTTATTTTCTGGAGGTTGAACAATTATTAGAAATTTACTTTTTCTTAACTGAATGAGAAATCATTCCTGGTTAAAAATTCTAATATTTTGTTGAGAAATTCATATTATTTAAAAAATTTGAATTTAAAAATAAAATACTTTTTTTCTTAAATATAAAGGATAATATTTTTCGTTGAGAATTAATATTTTTTACTGAAAATCTAACCACCTGGTTGAAAGTTAAACTTCTTTTGTTGCAAATTTATTTTTTTGGTTACAGGGCCATCAGTTTAGTTTTAAACACAACTATTTTGCTATAAATTAAATCTTTTTTAAATTTCCACTATTTTGTTGTAATTTTGTTGTTGAACATTTGTATTTTTTATATAAAATTCGTCTTTTTGTATTAGAGTCAACTGTCTTGTACAAAATAGGTCTTTGTGGTTCCAAAATTCAACAATTTGTCTTAAAATGCAACTATTTTTGGTTGAAGTTTAATCTTTTTTGCTTAAAAATTACAAATGAAATCCAAGACAAATTTCGACTTAAAAAATGAAGGGAGTGGACTAAATTTTCAAAATAGCGTGACGCAATTTTGTATTGTCCCAAAAAGCTTTATTTCGTATTTATTCATTTCTATTTTTATTCAGAGTAAAAATAATAATAATAAAGTGATTCAGAAAATTTTTGGTCCCACATATGAAAAAGGTACAAAATGATGCAGTTTTTAATGAGATAAAATTTTGCTGTAGTTTGCAAACACGAAACTCATTTAAGGAAAGTAGCGGAACCGGAATCGGATCACGTAACACGTAACACGTTTATAAAACGATAGCGATGGACGAAATATGACTATACCACACCCCTCATTTAACACCTGGATGCGGTATCAAATAGCAGATGTTGTCCAATCTATGATATCAATTATAATAATTCATGGTGGCGATGCTCTTCATTTTTGTGACCCCATCCAAAAATCGTCGAAATATTTACCCAGGAATTAAGGTAAGCGATCGCGCCTCTTTCTTTCGTAAATTGGCCCTCAAACACTGTTATCATCGTTCCTAGAAAAATGGGAGAAGCCCAGTATTTAAACTAGATTTCCTGAAATTCCTGTCCCTTTTCGTTGTAGCTTTCAATCAAATAATATAATAATAGATTTTTCTTTTTTGATAATATGATTGGCTTCACAGGGAAGAAAATAATTCCTTAAATACCTAGTGACTTTTTCATTGTAATTATCAGCGACCCTAGAAAAATGGGCGAAACCCAGTGTTGAAACTAAATTTCTTAAGATTCTTGCCCCTTTTCGTTATAGCTTTTTATCAAATAATATAGTAAATGAGTTTTCTTTTTTGATAACACGGTTAACTTTACGCAAAAAAAATAGTTTCTTAAAACACCAGTGAATTTTTGATTGTAATTATCATCGGCCCTAGAAAAATTGGCAAAACCCAGTGTTGAAACTATTTTATTATTATTATTATTACACCATTAAGCCATTTCCCTTTCGGGGTAGGCGTGACTCACTCGGCAGGGGAAAGGAGTAGTGTGTGGATGGGATAGAGA
>NC_046659.1:125625380-125663859 GCF_010883055.1 Belonocnema kinseyi | reverse complement strand
CGGCGTTATTTTTAGTTTGTAGGTTTAAATTTCCTTTGTTTTATAGTTTCTTAAAACACCAGTCAATTTTTGATTGTAATTATCATCGGCCCTAGAAAAATGGGCGAAACCCAATGTTAAAACCATATGGCTTGAAATTCCTGCCCCTTTGCGTTATAGCTTTTCATCAAATAATATAATAATAGATTTTTCTTTTTTGATAACACGATTGACTTTACGTAACAAAAAAAATAGTTCCTTAAAACCCCAGTGAATCTTTGATTGTAATTATTATCGGCCCTAGAAAAATGGGAAAAGCTCAGTATTTAAACTAGATTTCCTGAAATTCATGTCCCTTTTCATTGGAGCTTTTAATCAAATAATATAATAAAAGATTTTTCTTTTTTGATAATATGATTGGCTTCACAGGGAAGAAAATAATTCCTTGAATGCCTAGTGACTTTTTCATTGTAATTATCAGCGGCCCTAGAAAAATGAGCGAAACCCAGTGTTGAAACTAATTTCTTAAGATTCCTCCCCCTTTTCGTTATAGCTTTTTATCAAATAATACAGCAATAAATTTTTCTTTTTTTGATAACACGATTAACTTTACACAAAAAAATAGTTTTTTAAAACCCCAGTAAATTTTTAATTGTAATTATCATCGGCCCAGAAAAATGGGCGAAGCCCAGTGTTACAACTAGATTTCTTGACTTTCCTGCCCCTTTTCATTATAGCTTTTAATGAAATAATATTATATTAAATTTTTCTGTTTTTGATAATATGATTGGCTTCGCAGGGAAGAAAATAATTCCTTGAATATCTAGTGACTTTTTCATGGTAATTATCAGCGGCCCTAGAAAAATGGGCAAAACCCAGTGTTGAAACCAGATTTCTTAAATTTCCTGACCCTTTTCGTTATAGCTTTTTATCAAATAATATAATAATAGATTTTTCTTTTTTGATAACACGATTGACTTTACGTGAAAAAAAATAGTTTCTTAAAGCCCCAGTGACTTTCATTGTAATTATCACCATACCTAAAAATGGACGAAATGCAGTATCTAAACTATATTTCTTGAAATTCCTGCCCCTTTTTATTATAGATTTTACTTAAATAATATGATATTAGATTTTTCTGTTTTTGATAATATGATTGGCTTCATAAGAAAGAAAATAATTCCTTGAATACCTAGTGACTTTTTCATAGTAATTATCATCGGCCCTAGAAAAATAGGCGAAGCACAGTGTGGAAACTAGATTTCTTAAAATTTCTGACCCTTTTTGTTATAGCTTTTCATCAAATAATATAATAATAGGTTTTTCTTTTTCGATTATACGATTGACTTTACGCAAAAAAAAAATAGTTCCTTAAAACCTTAGTCAATTTTTGATGGTAATTATCATCGGCCCTAGAAAAATGGGCAAGGCCCAGTGTTAAAACAAGATTTGTTTAAATTCCTGCCCCTTTTCATTATAGCTTTTTATCAAATAATATAATAATAGATTTTTCTTTTTTTATAATATGATTGGCTTCACAGGAAAGACAATAATTCCTTAAATACTCAGGGACTTTGCGTTGTAATTATTATCGGCCCTAGTAAAATGGGCGAAGCCCAGTGTTGAAACTAGATTTCTTGAAATTCCTGAACCTTGTCGTTATAGCTTTTTATTAAATAATATAACAATAGATTTTTTTTTTTTGATAACACGATTGACCTTATGTGGCAAAAAATAATCTTTTAAAATCCCCGTGAGTTTGTGTTGTAATTACCATCGTACCTAGAAAAATGGAAAAGTATTTATACTAAATTTTTGGAAATTCTATTCCCTTTTTCTTATAGCTTTTATTCAAATAATATAATATTATATTTTTCTTTTTTTGATAATATGATTGGCTTTACAGGGAAGAAAATAATTTCTTCAATACCCAATGACTCTATGTGATAATTATCATCGGCCCTTAAAAAATGGGCATAGCCCAGTGTTGAAACTAGATTTCTTAAAATTCCTGACCCCTTCCGTTATAGCTTTTTATCAAATAATATAATAATAGATTTTTCTTTTTTGATAACACGATTGACTTTACATAAAAAAAAATAGTTTCTTAAAAACCCAGTGACTTTTTCATTATAATTATCAGCGGCCCTAGAAAAATGGGCGAAGCCCAGTGTTAATACTAAATTTCTTGAAATTCCTGACCCTTTTCGTTATAATTTTAATCAAATAATATGATATTAGATTTTTCTTTTTTTGATAATATGATTGCCATCACAGGGAAGAAAATAATTATTTAAAAAGCCAGTGAGTCTGTGTTATAATCTTGGATATGACCGAAAGTCAATTAGCATGCACAATAGGGTGGTCCAACTTTTTCCCCCTCAAATTTACATGCATATCGCCCGGAAATTTCTTCGAATCCACACAAAAATTAATCCTTTTTCTCTCTTTTGAAAAAAATGAGGTAGCGCACCCCATGAAGTTTAACACGTATTTACCATAAGAAAAAATACGTTTTTGTAATTTTTATTTAGTATCGGCAATACTAGTTAAATCGAGTTAAAACTCAACAATTCTTTTGATGATTAGCCATAGAATACGACTAAGATATTGCTTTTTAAATATCAAGATCATTAGTCTGTTTAATAGGATTCCAAAAAAATCCCATTGGTGAAAAAATTAGTTTTGCGAGTTTTTGAGACTAATTATGACTTTTTTGCTTTTTTAAAATGAAAATTGTTTGTAACATATAATATACTACTTTTTACTAATAATTATATGTTTAAAAAATGTATTATTGTTTTTATAAATATTCTCGTAGAATTGAGATAGAAAGTTACGGTTAAAAAAAATCGACTTTTGGTTCAATTTTCAATTAGAGTGGGAGAATATTTAATCAATTTTAATAAGCGTAATTCTTTGAACAATTTATTATTATTATTTAATTTCAATCAAGCTGAAAAGTTGTGATTTTTTTTTTTATATTTACAACGATTTGTCAACGTTTCCCTTAGGATGAATAATTAATTAATTCGATTTAGCAAACTTCATCTTTTAACCAAATCATTATTGTTTCTATCAGCAAAATATATTCTATATCCAGAAAAATATATTCACGAAAAAGAAAGAGATTGTTAAAAAAATATTTCTCTCTAATGTTTATTTATTATTTGTTCAAAAATAAAAAGGTAAAACAAATTCAAAAATTTTTAAAAACCGCAACTTACTGCTGCTTATCTAAAAAAAGATATTTATAAACAATAATAAATTATGTAACAAATATTTTTATTAACTTGCATTGATTATTACCTGATTGGTATTAATTTAGATGAAGATAGTTAATAACCACAATAATTTATTTAAAAAATTACCTTTACTCAACTTAAATAATTATTAAATCCCTCTAAGTGAAAAATAGACAAATGGTTGAAAATTTCAGAAAAAACGTCATTTTTCATCATCAGGCAAAGGGAATATTATTGGTAATAATAATAAATTGTTTTAAAAAATATGTTTGCTGTATTAAATTAAATATTAAATCACTCCAAGTGAAAAGTGGATAAAAGTTTAATATTTTAAGAAACGCAATTTCTAGCATTATTTAAAGATGTTGTTATTAACAATAATCATAAATAGTAGAACAATTATATTTGTCAACATTAATGAAATATTATCTCATTCAAATTAAAAGTTAGATAAAAAGTAGGCGATTTTATTTAAACTTCCACGAGAAAATTGTTAAAAACGATCATGATTTGTTTAAAAAATGTATTTAAACATCTAATCAATGGTTTTAAATATTTTGCAAATATATGACAAATTTCATCAATATTATCAAATATTTATAATATTTCACAAATATTTCAAGTATTTCGCAAAGATTTTGGATAGGTATAGAAGATTTTACAAAGACTGCAATAATTTCGCAAAAATTTCAAAAATATATAAAAATACTTTAAAAATGTTTTCAAAGGATTTCAATAATTTCCCAAAGGTTTCGTAAAGATTTTAAATATATCCTGTAAAGAAATTTATTAACAAATGCATTATTTCGTTATATTTCAGCATTTAAACTTTTTTTAAATGCAACTGTTACTCAAAAATCTTTTTACTTTTTTGAGACACCTCGATAACGATTCACTATATGCTGTTAATTTAATTACCAATAACAATAGCATAATGGATATTTATAAAATTTTCTAAAAAAAAGTTAAAAAATTTGTTACCAACAATTGATCAAGTAGAAAGAACAAAGTTTATATCCTGAAAAAAAACATATAAATAATGCATTTTTTAATTACGTTTGTTTAAACATAAAAATTTTTTAAACATAAAATTTTCATCGCTTTATGAAAAGAATTTATTGCTGAATAATTCGCTATTAATTCCGTAAATTGGCGGAATTTTAGTTATAAAAAAAGATAATGATAAAAATGGTTTTAAAAACTATCTTTTAACATTAATAATTGTTTATTTGTTTATAAAAAATTCGATACATTCTTAAACATGTGCTATGTTGTCAAATATTCTTTTTTAATAATTTTTTCATGTTTTTTTTATGTATTTGTGATTTAATAAATTTACTTGTTTAAAAAAATTACACTTCAAATGTAAATACTTGTTTTTATTTTTTTTATTAAATAAAGTTATGATTACAATTTTTTCAAAAATGATTCTTCAATGAAAATATTTTTTTATATTAATATTATTGAATCATAATTTTTTCTATTTAATAAGACACATTTTTCATACACGGTCACTTATACATATTATGCATACTTAATGGCTATGAAAAATCGCACTCACTTGAGATTCGAATCCTTATTAAAATTCATTGCATTCTTATAATTTTATTGTTGTAAACTTTCGTAATTAAAATTTTATAATTGATCTTCTATAATATTTTCTTATAAAATGTTTTTAAATTTTGTTTTCCTATTACTTTTCCTTTAAATATCTGCCTTTTAAGAGGCATAATAATTTTCAAATTGATAAATAATAACGTCAAAATGTAGTTTGAATTTAAAAAAAGTGAAAATTCTCAAATTTATCGAATCAATTAAGCCAATTTTCTATGAGAGTTATGATATTTTGCAAATATATTATTTTCCATCTAGAATCAATTACAAATTTTTTTAAAGTTATATATTTCCTGCTTGAAATGCTTGCAAGCTTTATGATATAAAAAACACCGAAATTTTGGAAAAAATTTTATTGGACACAAGGATTTTTTTAAATAACTTCTGAATAGCTTTCTCAGCAGGATTTTATTGAAAATAAATCATTTTTCAAACGGCATTTGAAAAAAGGCATCGAAGTTCGAAAATTAATATAAAAATTGAACGGGATGAGGACCACCACCTGGGTCAAAGCGTATGTTGACATTAAAAAAATGAAGCATTTTATTTCTGGATCCTAAATCCAATCCTAACATCAAAAAAGAAAAATCTATTTAATCCAAAAGACCAATATCACCCCCCGGAAGGATAATATAATAGGCTCTATCTACTGTCTAGTCGTCCCAAAAAATTGGGGGAGTTGGAAAAGGGGATGGACTACACATTCCGAAAATTCAGGACGACTGGCCAAGCTTATAAAAAAATTTTGACTACTCATCCCGAATTTCGAGACAACGAGAGACTTCGAATATAATTTATTATTATACCATTAGGCCAAATATTAAATAAAAGAGGATAGTATTTTTTACAAACAAAAAAATCCGGTGCGAAGTATTATGGATGTATTCACTATAGTTGTATTTATTTGTACTCATTTTATGAGCATTTTTTTTTCTCATAGGTATCAAATAAATTTGCTTCATCATAGACGGAGATTTTTCTAACAAAAAAAATTGCTACTTATCATGTGTTTTTTTACAATAAACAATTTTTTTACAACTTTTCAAAATTTAAAGATTTTTTAAATTTTATGAAGGAAGATTTAATTTTGCGAAAACGTGAAAAACCACGTTTTTTAAATTTCCATGTATTTTTCAGAAGAAAATGGGATTTTCAGCCCAAGAAGTTGAATTTAAAAAAAAAGATAAATTTAACCGAGGGGAAATATTCAAGTTAATAATTATATTTTCAACAGAATAATTGCATTTTTAACTACAATTTATATTTCAAACAAAAAATATGAAATTTCTCCCGAAAGAGCTGAATTTAAAAAGAAGATGAATTTTCAACCAAGGTCATTAATTTTATTCCAAAATTACGAATTTGTAACAAAATACATGAATTTTGAAATAAATATTTTAATTCCGTAAAAAGATTTGATTTTCTACAAAGAAGAAACGAATTTCAATCGAAGAGATCAATTCTCCAAATAAAAAGACGAATTTGTAACAAATAAAGATCAATTTTCAGCCAAAAATGAAAAAGTTTCATTTTTGGTAGAAAAATTAATTTAAAAAAAATGGTTTTAAACAAAATAGTTAAAACGATAAATAAATAGTTCAACCATAAAAGTAAATATTTAACAAACCAGTGGAAATTTTACCTGAGTAGTTGAATTTTCAATTAAACAAGATTAATTTTCTACAAAATAGATAAAATGTCAATAAAAGAGATGAATCTAAAAAAATCATAAATATTTAACAACAAATTTGTTAACAAAACGGTTTAACTCTAATTTCCTGATTTAAAATATTTATAGTAGATTTAAAAGAATTCACAAAGAATTCAATTATGTTCCAAAACTTTCACAAAGATTTCAATCATTTTATAAATATTATTGAATATTTCAATAATATTTTTAATATTTCGCAAATATTTACAAATATTTCCAACGCTTTCGGAAAGATTTCAGAAAAATTTCAATGATTTCCCAAAAAATTTACTAATTGTACAAATATTTCCAAACATTTTACATATATGGCACAGATTTGCAAAGCTTTTAGAAATATTTTACAAAAATTTCAGAAGGATTTGAATAAATTCACAACAATTTCAAATATTTCGCAAAGATTCCAAAGACTTTGGATTCATTTAAAAGATTTATTAAAATCATTGAATGATTTCCCATAAATTCAATAATTTTAAAAAGTTGCCAAAGATTTTAAATATATCGCACAGACTTCGCAAAATGTTTGCAAAGTGTTCCAATATTTACGAAAGGTTTTTGATAGATTAAAAAAATTTCACAAGGACTTCAATAATTTTTCAAAAATGTCAAAACTATTTTAATAATTTCACAAATATTTGAATAATTACACAAATATTACCAAATATTTCAAATATTCTGCTAAAATTTCCATAGATGTGAATGATTTTTTAAAGATTCAAAAAATCTCACGAATATTTCGCAAAGATATCGAATAGATTTTAAAGATTTCACAAAAATTCTTGTTAGATTTCAAATATTTCACGAAGATTCCTATAATTTTACAAATATTACCAAAGATTTCAAATATGTCACAAACATTTCACAAAGTTTTCACAAGGATTTTAATGATTTCCAAAAAAGTTAACAAAGATTCCAAATATTTATAAAAACATTTTGGATAGATTTAAAAGATTTCCTAAAGATTAAAAAAATTTCTCAAATACTGCCAAAGATTTCAATGACTTCTTCAACATTTCACAAATATTTCAACAATTTCACAAATTTTACTGAAGATTTCAAAGTTTCCACATAAATTGCAACGATTTCCCGAAGAATAAAAAAAAATTACACAATTATCACCAAATATTTTTAATATTTTGCAAAAATTTGAATGATTTCTTAAAGAATTTAATAACTGCACAAATATGATCAAATATTTCAAAAAGATTTCACATAGATTTTATTTGATAATTTCTTTAGAATTTTAATGGTTTGCCAAAGGATTATAAGAGTTCAAATAATTCGCAAAGACTGCAAAGATTTTAGAAAGCTATCAGAAAGATTTTCAAAGCTGTCCTAAAAGGTTTTACAAACATTTCACAAAGATTACAATGATTTTCTAAAGATTTCACAAGGATTTCCAAGATTGCAACAACATTTCAATGATTTCTCGAAGATTGAAATAATTTTCCAAATATTACCAAATTTTCCACAAAGGTTTTAAGGGCTTAGCAGATTTCAAATAGATTTTAAATAATCTCCTGAGATTTCTAAAAGATTTCAAAAGTTTCAGATATAGATTTAAAATGTTTTACGAAGATTACAATGATTTCTCAAAGATTTTAAAGATTTCAAATATTTTAGATAGATTTCAAAGACTGCACAAATATCTCAATGAATTCCCTAAAAGATTTCTCAAAGACTTTCAAAGGTTTCACAAGGATTTCGGGCAGATTAAAAAGATTTCACAAATACTTTAATGGTTTGCCAAAGATTTCAATAATTTCACCGATATTCTTAAATATTGCAGAAATATTTCTAAAATTTCGCAAATATTTCACAAACATTTTAATGATTTCCTGAAGAATCCCAAGATTTCAGAAATATTTCAGATAAATTTAAATCATTTGCCGATAATTCGCAAAGATTCCGGATAGATTAAAAAGATTTCACAAAATTTCAATGATTTCCTAAAGATTTCCATCAGTTCAACAATATTATGAAATATTGCAAAATTATTTCTAAAATTTCGCTAAGATTTCCAAAGATTTCACAAAGATTTTCATGATTTCCGAAATATTTAAATAATTTCCCAAAGAATCCAATGATTTCTCAATATTTCGGAAGATTTCGGATAGATTTAAAAGGTTTCACAAAGACTTCAATTATTTCCCTAAGATTTCTATAATTGCACCAAGATTATGAAATATTGCACAAATATTTCTAAAAGTTCGCAAAAATTTCCAAAGATGTCACAAAGATTTTAATGATTTTCTCAAGATTTCCAAGATTTCACAAAGTTTTCAGATAAATTTAAATTATTTCCCAAAGATTTAAATAATTTCCAAAAGATTTGAATGATTTCCCAATATTTTGCAAAGATTTCGGATATTTTTAAAAGATTTCACAAAGCATTCAATGATTTCCCAAAGATTTCAATGATTTCCCAAAATTTCGAAAAGATTTCGGATAGATTTAAAAGATTTTACAAAGACTTCAATTATTTCCCAAAGATTTCTATAATTGCATCAAGATTATGAAATATTGCACAAATATTTCTAAAAGTTCGCAAAGATTTCCAAAGATGTCACAAAGATTTTAATAATTTTCTCAAGATTTCCAAGATTCCACAAAGTTTTCAGATAAATTTAAATTATTTCCCAAAGATTTAAATGATTTCCAAAAGATTTGAATGATTTCCCAATATTTTGCAAAGATTTCGGATATTTTTAAAAGATTTCACAAAGCATTCAATGATTTCCCAAAGATTTTCATAACTTCACCAATATTATGAAATATTGCAAAAATATTTCTAAAATTTTGTAAATATTTTCAAAGATTTCACAAAGATTTCAGATAAATTTCAATTATCTCCCAAAGATTTAAATAATTTTACAAAGATTTTAATGATCTCCTCAAGAATCCCAAGATTCAGAAATATTTCAGATAAATTTAAATGATTTACTGATATTTCGGCAAGATTTCGGATAGATTAAAAAGGTTTTACAAAGACTTCAATGATTTCTATAAGTCCATCAATATTCTGAAATATTGCAAAAATATTTATGAAATTTTGTAAATATTTGCAAAGATGCCACAAAGATTTTAATGATTTCCTAAAGATTTATATAATTTCACCAATAGTACCCAATTGTTGGAACGTTAAGGCAAATTTCAGGCTTTGAGAAAGAAATTAATGTCAAAAACTGTACATATGATAAATGTAATAATAATATGTACAGTGCTAATATAATAGGGTAATAATTAAAATTAGCTCATTAGTCTAAAAATGCAATTCTTGGCAGGGTTGACGCAATTCTCGGCAGGGATGGCCCCAATTATTGGCACCCTAGTCATATGAAGAGGAAATAGTGAAGGAATCAGAGTAAACTAAACTTTAATAGTATCACTATTAAATGAATAGTGAGGAGAAACATTGTTTATCAATTATTTTTCATTCATAAACAAATAGTCTGGCTTAAATTAGTTAATTATCAGCATCTATCTAGTTCAAATTTAGATTCGGCTTCTTTTGACTGCTTCAGCAGAATTAGTAGAATCGGTTTTTTTTCGAAAATTGATTTTCTTTTTTGTTAGTGTCTTTAGCTTTTAACTTTCTTTTTCTAGCAACTCCTTCAGCAAAATCAATAAGATTGTTAATATTTGAAAATTGATGTTTTTTAGTTGATAGTCTTTTTGGTTCCTAACTTTTTTCTATTTCTATCTTCTTGATCTTTTTCTGAAATTTAATTTCGCCGTTTTCGTTTTTGCTTTTTAGCTTCCTTAATCTTAGTTTTATATTTTTTTTCATTTTATTTTTTATAATTTCTAACTCCCATTTCCTGCGATGTTAGGTTGAAATCGCTTTCCGTCTCAAATTTGCAGAATCGTGTAATGTTTCATCAGTTGCATGCGAACCTGAGAACTGGTTACAAAACACTTCTTTTCTCTCTACACTATTTAAATCGGCCTTATTATTATTTAAGACATTTTCAGAAGTGTTAAAAATTACAACCGAGATTCTTCTTCTATATGTAAATCAGGCAGTAATTTTGTTGGATAGACTAGTTGTGAGTGATATATACATTAGACTGATTTGTGGTTTAGTCTACATCGCTAAATTGCGAATTTACTCTTATTTCTGAATAACATGTATCACTAAATATAATTACTTACTTAATTATTTTAAGTGCCGCTTTAGTAATTTACTTTAAAATATTTTTTTTTACCTTTAATTCGGTCTTTGATTCTGAATTTTACACAACAACAAACGAACATAATCATACCCAGTGGGCACAAAGTTTGGCGACGTCTTTACGACATCGTTACGACATCTTTACGACAACTTTACGACATCCTATGTCCATGTCGTTAAGATGTCTTTACGATATCGTAAATAAGTCGTATGACCTGACGATGTCTTTACGATATCGCAAAGACACGGAAACGACATGGACATAGGATGTCGTAAAGATGTCGTAAAGATGTCGTAACGACGTCGTAAAGACGTCGCCAAATTTTGTGCCCACTGGGTACTTCTTTCGATTGCCAAGAATAGAAATCATTGCAATAACATACAATCTAATTCTTGGCAGGGGGAGGGGTGCCAATAATTGCATACAGTGCTTTAGATTGAAAATGTATTGGCAACTATTATTTATTAAATAAATTATATTTAAATCTAAGTTATTTTTTATCAACAATTTTAACGTTTCCCCGAAATGTGCTGAAGAGAGAATAGTCACTTCCGTTAATTATAACGTTGCTAGGGGTAAATTGAAAACTGTAATTATCTAAAGATTTTCTTTAACTAACCTGAAAAATCTTGGCAGCCTGTAAATACGGCTGAATTTTGTAATTTCAGAACACATAAATTATTGTTTAGCATAAGATGAATACGTATTACTACGCAAAAATGTCTGCACTATTAAAAAAAATTTTTTTTTAATGTGCTATTTATCTCTATTCTCTTATTATCTCATAAAACCTAGAGAAGGGTGCCGACAATTGGAGGGTGCCAAGAATTGGTGGTCTTACCCTATTATAAAATATTGCAAAAAGATTTCTAAAATTAAGCAAAGATTTCACAAAGATTTCAGATAAATTTCAATTATTTCCCAAATATTTCAATAATTTCCAAAAGACTTCAATGATGTCCCTTTATTTCGCAAAGATTTTTGATAGATTTAAATGATTTCCCAAAGAATTTAATTATTTCACAAAGATTTGAGGTAGATTTTTGTGAAAAATTTCAAATGATCCGATGAATTTAATTATTCGATTTCAGAAATGGTAAATTAATACTCTGCCCCTTCCTGCTCGATTTCTGGAGGGACATTGCCCTCTGTACCCCTGGGGCTTCACCACCTATGATTAATAGTATAATAAAATGCATTTTTGCATCACAATTCAACTAATTTAAAAAAAAAATTACACTGCCGTAATTCATTTTACATTATACAATATTAAAAAAAATTCAACTTTGTAACTAATTTGGATTCGTGTTTGCTGAACCCTCATGTTTCTTCTGTTGCAGAGCACTATCACGCAATGGGTATTGATAGTTTAAGTTTTTATGGTATTTTTAGGGCGGAAGATTCACACGATCGTGCAGATGTCATGATAAGTACTGAAGTTTAGTAACTAATAGGGTAATTGGGGTGGGTGTATCCGTGACGATAAAAAGGGATGTACTGAGTATTTTTTAAACCGGATGATTGAAGAACATATTCCCAGTGCCATATGTACCCAACAAAGATCATTCACCCGCCGTTCGTTTCAGACTCGTCTTCTTTTGTCACATGCAGTTTCCGCTTAAGAAAAAAAATTCAAAAACTCAGACTCATATCTTCATTTTATAACTTTATTTTATTTATGTTGGTAATCAATCAAGATTCGTCGTAGCGAATCACCGCCAAGTGAAGTAGTATAATAATTTATTATTACTAAAAAATAAACATGCGCGAAATTAATATTCTTTTGTCTTTATTTTTAAATTAAAATATACATGAAGTTAACATTTAAACAAAACTTTTTTTTTATAGTCTCTATATATATTGTCTGAAATAATAGAAAAAAAGTAAGGACAATATTTTTGATTATTGTAGTCTTAACTTCAGATTTAATATATGCTATTTTTATATAGACCAACAAAATTGTTATTGGTTTAATTTTTGAAGATGATTTTCCGAGACAATGATTTTTTATTAACAGTAGCAATTTTAGACAAAAAACATTTACATAAAAACATATTTTTTGTTGTTTAAAATAACCGATTTCCGTTCAAATCACAAGGATAATCTAAATTTATTCAAAAAAATGTTCTCTTCTTTAAAATCCAATAGCTTTAATAAAATTAACAGCTTTCGGCATAATATACTATCAGAACCAAAAATTGGGAATTTAATTAATCTGAATGATGATCTGACAAAAAATAATGATAATATGACAAATCTGATAATTTCTTTAATTAAAAATACCAATTCTCTTCGAAAAATTTTAAAATAATATAAAAACAATTTTTTGTTAAAAATGTTAAGACTGATTCCATTTAAAATCAGACTTCTACACTTGAAACCACAGAATCTTTTGGAGAAAAAATATTTTATTTTTTAGATAAAATTAGGCGATACCTATTTTCCCGATTGGCAAAAAAAAATTCTAGGAAGTTACACGAATTTCAGTTTTATGCTTTGTTGTTCAAAAATTTCGATTTTTTTCTTCAAACCTCTATAACTTTTGACCTCATTAAGAAATTTATTATTTGCTTTTGATTTTAATAGCAGGTTTGTGAAAAAAGTTATGAATCTTTTTTGTAATCCAATAATTTTTTAATGAAAATTGGCACTTCTGACGAAAAACACTAACCAAATCCAAAATTGTTGTGAAATTATAATTCTTCTTTAAATTATAATGATTTTTGTTTGGAAAGATCAATTTTCTATGTGAAATAAAACTAACCTAAAATTGTTAAATAATTATTAACCTTCTTTGAAATATAATAACTTTTTAATAAAAATTCTAATTTCCTACAAAAACCACTAGCACAATCTGAAATGGTTCAAGCTTGTGAATTTTATGATTTTAAACGAAATAAATCTAATTTTGAGGCGAAACAAACCAACATAACCTATACTTGTTAGACAAATTGTGAGTATTCATCTAAATCTAATTTAAAAAAAATAAAAATACCAATTTCTAGAGAAAAATACTGACAAAATCCAAAATTATTCAAGCGTCTAAATTTTATTATTTTTAACAAAATGAATCATTGGATTTCAATCTAATTATTTTTCTTCAAATTATAATCATTTTTCTTTTTAAATACCAATTTTAAGAATAAAATAACAACGTTACCTAAGATTGTTTAAAAATGTAAGATTTAACTTTAAAATTAATGATTTTTTAATAAATATACAACAGAATCCGAAATTGTTCATGCCTGTGAATTTTACTATTTAAAATAAATTAAATCATTGGATTTAAATATGTTGGAAAATATCAATTTTAGATGAAATAAACCAATATAGCTTGAAGTTGCTAGAAAAATTGTTAGTCTTCTTTCAAATATGATTTTTTAAATTAATAATATCAATTTCCAGCGAAAAACACCAACATAATAAAAAAATTGTTCAAGATTCAAATTCTTGTTTAATTTATATTGATTATTGTTTTAAAATACCAATTTTAGGTAAAATGCACCCACATAACTTAAATTGGTTGAAAAATCATAAATTTTGTTATGAAATCTAATCATTTTCTTACTGAAAATACCAGTTTCCGTAAAAAAATACTAACAAAATCCAAAATTGTTAAAAGATTCTAATTTTTGTTCAACCTATAATTATTTTTGGTTAAAAATACAAATTTTCAATGTAAAATAACAACGTAACCTAAAATTTTGCAAAAATTCCGGAATTTTCTTGAAAGCATAATAATTTTTTAATAAAAATTTCAATTTATTTTTTTCAATTAAATAAATTGATGGATTTAAGTCTGATCTATATTTGTTTTTTTTTTAACATTGAAAGCGAAGCACACCAACAAGAGCTAAGCATGTTAAAAAATTGTAAATATTTTGTTTTAAATCTAATAATTATTGCTAAAAACACCAATAATTTCCGGAAAAAACACTAACATGACATAACAAAAAATTTTTCAGAATTATAAACCTTTTTCGAAATATAATGATTTTGAAATACGGAACTCTTAGAAAATAAGAAAAAAAACAAGAATCCAACAATCAAATTCGTGATTAAAAAAAAAAACAAAGAAACAACTAAGGAAAGGAATTTGCAGGTCGCCTTATTTTTTTCCTTTTGTTTCTTTTTACTTTATTTTTAATTCGAATGGAAACATTGAGGAGTGCTGACAAAATTGGATTGTTGGATTCTTTTTTTCTTAATTTCCAAGAATTTTGTAATAAACAATTATTAATAAAAAATTATTATCAATAATTACTTGACTGTAGAACATTTTTGAAACTTTGAAAGGATTATTTGTATGTTTAATTTTTTTAAAATTTGAGATGTAAAAAAAACTGAAATTAATGAAAATCCAATTAGATTTTTTACAATAATCATGGTGAGTTTCTCAATTTTTGTTAAAATTTAGTCTTTTTTGTTTAAAAAAAATCTTCTTGCCGCAAAATAACTTTTTTCTTTTTTAATTCAATTTCTGGGTTGAAAGTTGAACTGCTTTGTTAAGAATTTAGTATTTTTATTTAAGATTCATCATTTTAGTTGAAAAGTCATCCCTTTGGTTCGAAAATTGATCTTTTCGATTTAGAATTTAACTAATTTGTTGAAAAGCCTTATTTTGTTAAAAATTAGTATTTTTTAGTTGAAAACTCAAATGTTTCATTGAAAAATATGGCATATATTATGCTGAAAATTCATCTTTTGAAAAATAAGTTTTTGTTTAAAATCCAATTATTTTGTAAAAAATATATTTTTTTCATTGAAAAATCAACTATTGTGTTGAAAATTCGTCTTTTTTAATAGAAAATTCGTTCCATTATTTTTAAAATTCATTTTTATTTTGTAGAATCTTCACTTTTTTTCAAAAATTCATCTTTCTTGGTTTAAAATTAAATTTTTTTTGAAAATTCCAATCTCGGCTAAAAAAATTAAGTTCTTTCAAAATTCAACTATTTGCTTAAAAACGCAACTGTTTTTTTTTTTTTTTTGATCACTTTTGTTTATAAAATCAATTTTTCGGTTGAAAATTCCTCTATTGGTTGTACATTAACTTTTTTGTTAAAAATTCATACGTCCCGATCTAAAAATCAAATTTTATTAAAGATATTTGAATTTTTGTCCTTTTTCGTTAAAAAATCAACTACTTGTTTGAAAATTAATCTATTTTGATTAAGGCTTTGAGAATTTGGTTGAAAATTTCTTTTTGTTTAAGCATTATTTATTACATTTTTGGTTTAAATTCATTTTTTTTTTGAAAATTCAAGTACGTGGTTAAAATTTTAATTACTCTGCTAAAAAATTATCTTTTTAGTTTAATATTCATATTTTTAGTTCATTCATTTTGTTAACTGAAAATTGATCTACTTCGTTTTTTATTGATAATTCACCATTTTTAGTTGCAAATTGAACATTTTGGATCATTTTAGATGACTGATTTTCTGAGTAAGTCAACTTGATCACAAATCCGTCATTTTTGACTAACTCAAATTCAGAGTTTATTTAAAAAAATTTAAAGTTAAGAATATTTTTCAGTTTTTATTTCCTTTATTTATACAATGGTTATAAAGAAACATAAATCTTATCAAATTAACTAGATAAATACTTACAATTAACAGTAATTAAGTCTATTATCATTTGGGAATGTGAAGAAGTTACATTTATCAGAAACTCTGTACACTAATTAATTAATTAATAATTACGTTTGAACTAAACAATTTTGGAGACTCGGATTTCTTAGCAGCTTTCATTATTTTTTGATTTGCTCATTAGGTTCCAGGTTGTACTGTTTCGAGTTAAACGTTTGACGATTATTATGATGAGTCCAATTAGAATTAAACCTGCTAAAATAGCTCCTAAATAAACTCCAATTGATACATATCCATCACTTTCTTCATCTATAAGTTCAGATACACAATACGCATCTAAAAGAAATAACACAAAAATTAATAAAAACCCAAAGTTTGGTGGGACTGACGTTATAACTAGACTCTCCATTCTACAAAGCTTAACTAGTTTAAAATACTTTAAAATATTAATTTCTTGTTTTGATTTAAAAATTGGTTGGCAGAAACCCCTGTAGGATTATAAGGGAAAAGATAAAAAACTTAACAATGTTTATTAAAAACATTATGATGAAAAAAAAGCGATCGGTGAGGCTGAAACAACTTTTACTGCAAGATCTTTACATATAGGATTTTGCGACTAATTAAAGTAGTCATCCCCAATATTTTTAATACCAAATTTTTTTTATCTAACTGCATAATCCTTGGATGTGGGATTTTCCAAATGATTATGATAATTTAGTAGCCTCTGGATATTTTAAGGCCAAAAGTAAAAAATCAATTGCACGCTTTTGAAAAAGTATTATTTCATGTTCAAAATCTTCTAAGAAATTACATGAGAAACTTGTCGCATAAAGAAACTATTTTGTTCAATATATAGACCAATTAGTAATTAATTTTTAGAACATTAATAATTTCTGTTAATATCTTAGGATATGCTGGATTATAATATTAACAAAAAATAAGAAAATTTTTTTTTTTTTTTTTGTTTAAATTATTTTCAACGTAAAAGCCGACATTTTCAAAAAGAGGCAAATTAATTATTTTTGTTTCCTGATCGTAAAATTCCCTTTTTTGTTGATAATTGTACGATTTTTTATGGTTTAGGATTAATATATATTGAATAAAAACTATACTATTTTGTTGAAATTTTAACTATTGTACTAAAAAGTAATATTTTTGGTAAATTTCGACTGTTTTGTTGTACATTCGTCATGTTGGATAAAAAATTCTTCTTTTTTTCACAAAAAATTGAACTATTTGGTTTAAATCGTAACAAGATTTGATTGAAGTTTAATAACTTTGTATTTGAATTTTGTGTAAAAATTTGATCTTTTGGTCAAAAATGAATTTTTTCTCAAAATTCATTTTTCTTGTTTCTTTTTTGTTTAAAATTCAACAATTTTGTAAAAAGTCATATTTTTTGGTCAAAAATTCAATTGTTTTGTTGAACATTCGTCTTTTAGAAACCAACATTCGCCCTGTTGGGTTAAAAATTCATCTTTTTTGGAAGAAATGTAATTTTTTCGTTAAAAAAAATCTTTCTTCGATTAAAATTAACTTTCTTGTTTCAATGCAATTGTTTTTCCACAAAAACCCACTTTTTTATTTTAAAATTGAACTATTTGTGAAAAATGCCACTTTTCTGCTTAATTAAAAAAAAATGTTGTTTGAAAATTCGACCAGTTGTTGAAAAATTCATCTTCGCAGTTTCAAAAATGAAATATTTTGCTGAAAATTCGTTTATTTTGTTTAAAAGTTTATTCAGTTTAAATGCTATTTAGTTTCAAACGATGATAAAATCATCTTTTTTGGTCAAATATTATTTTTTTTTTGGTTGAAAGTTCGTCTTCTTTGTTTGAATTTAACTATTGTGGAGTTTAAATGAGAAATCCTTTTTGTTTATTTAAAATTAAATTTTTAGTAAAAAATTAATATTTTTGCTTGAAAACTAACTACATGATTGAATGTTGAATTGTTTTATTAAAAAATAATTTTTTGGTAGAATATTTATATCTTTTGTTAAGAACATACCTATTTTATTAAAAATTCTTTTTTTTTTGGTTAAAAATTAATTTTCTGCACTGAAAATTAAACAATTCTATTTTTGACTGAAAATTCAACTACTTGATTGAATGTTAAACTACTTGATTCAAATATCATTTTTTAGTCAAAGATTGATCTCATTAGTTAAAAATTTACATATTTTGTTAAAACTTCGTAATTTTTTAAATTGAAAATTAATTTTTTGTGCAAAAAATTATTCTATTGAATGTTGTACTATTATTATTTTAAAAAATCATTTTTTAGTTAAAGATTAATATCTTTTTTTTAAATTTGCCGTATTTACTAAACATTAATTTTATACTGAATTCAATATAGTATATACAATAATTTTTTCAAGCAGATTTTATTCCCTTATCTTCGGAAGAACTTGAAAAGTTTTAATGTTAATTAAATTAATTTTTTTTAATTCGTAGAAATATGGATTGCCATACTTTGCTGCAAAATCCAATATACAGGGACCTTGTGATTAAAGTTGGTTGAGTCCCATCGTAAGCGTATTTCCTATCCAGCCAAAAAACCCTGTATAGGTTCCTCGGAGGTTCCTGCACATTTTCCTGTATATGAATCTGTACAGATAATCTTGACGGTTCCTGTGCAGGAATTTGGTAAAATAATTTATGCATGATGCTGCAAAGGAACCTGTACTAACAAAGGAATCTTTGAAAGATCCTGTACAGGTTCCTTTACATAGTGAATTAAGGTCTGGGTTCCTGTACAATATACACTGTGCAGGATAGTGTCCAGGAACCTATACTTGAACCTGCATAGGATCAAATCCACCTCAATCCGCCTCAATCCGCCTCAATCCGCCTCAATTTATTTAAAAAGGGACCTGTACATTGAAACTGTACGGGATAATTAAAAGATTCCTTTGTCGGTAGAGATTCCTTTGCGGGATCATGTAAAGGATCCTTTACTAAATTCCTACACAGGAAATCTCAAGATTAACTTTACAGGTTCGTGTACAGGTTCTTGTTCAGGTTCGTGTATATGTTCTTGTATAGGTTTTTGTACAGGTTATTGTACAGGTTCTTGTACAGGTTCGTGTATAGATTTTTGTACACATTGTTGTACATGCTCTTGTACAGGTTCTTGTACAGATTGTTGTACAGGTTCTTGTACAGATTCTTGTACAGGTTCTTGCACAGGTTCTTGTGCAAGCTTTTATACAGGAACATGTACAAGATTTTTTTATACAGGAACATGTACAAGATCCTCCGAGGTTCCTGCACGGACATTTTCAGCTAGGTAGGAAAAATATAGTTTTTAAATAGCAATAATTGCTTGATAATCGCAAAAAATATCATACCTTGCTTCGCAGAAGAATCGTTCTGATTTTTGAATGCAATGATAGATGCGTTATGGATCTGGACTGAAATCGGATCAGCATGCACTTCTTTCGTTACATTGCAAATATGCATTCTTGAATTCACAGGGGTTGAGAATAGTTTTAGATCCCGGGAGCTGTTTCCTTTGATAATTGAACCTGTTCAAAAATTAAAAAAAAATTATTTTAGTTTGCAGATTAAAAAAATAAATGAGAAAATTGTGAATAATGAGTTTCATCGATGTCTAAAACACTAGAAAGCTAACGCACGCCCTATGTGCGCGATTATATTTTGTTTCTCATGCAATTTTCAAATTAAAATCTAAAATTAATATTGTTACCAAATCTTTACATTTTAGAATCATTCCAGAATCAGATTACAAAATTTGTTTAAATATATAGACAATTAAAACGTTACAATTTGTTAAATAAAACAAATTTTTGACAAAAAATACTAACATAACCTAAAGCACTCCAAAATAGCAAGTTCAATTTTAAATTTAAATGATTTTTGTTTTCAAAAAACCTATAATTTCATGTGAAAATACTAACAAAACACAACTAAAAATTATTTAAAATTGTAAATCTTCTTTGAAACCTATTTTTTTTTAAATAACTGATTCGTGGTCAAAATGTTAACATAACATAAATTTATTCAAAAATTGTAAATTTTCCTTGAAACCCATACCGATTTCCAGTAAAAAACACTAGCATAACCTAAAATTATTATAAATTTTTTTTTTAATCCAATTATTTTGTATGCAAAGTGGAAAATTACGGTATAAAATGCCACCAGAACCAAAAATTGTAAATTTAATTACTCTGAACGATAATCTAAAGAATAATGATAATTTGAAAAATCTTAAGAATTTGTTCATCAAAAATACTAATTTTCGAGGAAATCACTCACATAACATAACCTAAAATTATTTGAAAATGTGTAATCCTCTTAGATACCCAATGATTTTTCATTAAAATTACAGATATTTTGTACAAAAAGCCAACAAAAACAAATTTGTACAAAATTTTTATATTTAATGACTCAATGCTAATCTGAAACATCTTAATATTTTTTAAACAAAAATACCAATTTTCTAATGAAAAAATTAACACAAAAAATAACATAATAAAAAATTGTTAAAAAATTGTACACTTTAAACTTAAATTAGTCAAAAGTGACAGATTCACAGTCTGTGATTCGACGCCTGACAAATCAGTCAAAAGTTACTTTTCACAACAGTTAAATTGTCAGAATGACGAAATTCGTAATTTTATATGATGCAATCTGCTATTTTCATTGATGATATCAATAATTATAAATGATCTTATCTATGATTTTCACTAATAATTCAGTCAGTTTGAATTATCTGATCAACAATGTACCCTGAACGAATCAGTAATTTTTAATTATTTAAACTGTAACTTCATTGATTGAATCAGTCATTTTAAATGATCTGATCAGTAACTATCACTAATTAAGCCATTCATTTAAAATGCTTTAACCAGTGACTTTGATTAATTAAATCAGTCGTTTTGAATGAACCAACCTGTTACTTTTACTGATTAAATAATCTTCTTTGAAATATTTAACTTGATAAAAATTGTTAACAGATTATTAATCTTCTTTATACATAATAACGTAACTTAAGTTGTTAAAAAATTGTTAATGTTCTTTGAAATAGAATATTTTTTATTAAGAATACCAATAATTGCCAACGCAAAACTTCAACATAACATAATAACAGAATGATTTTTGTTTTAAAATGTCAGTTTCTGATAAAAAACGCTAACGAAACCAAAAAATAGATCTTTGACAACTTTTTAATCTTTGAAATTAATAAAATCTAATTTTGAATTGCTTAAACCATTTTTGTTCAGGTAAGCCGCGAAATAAACGAATACTCTAAACGTTATAAGCTATTGAATTAACGATAACAATTCAATAATTTGTTTAAATAATTTTTAAATTATTAAAATTATACATGTTTGTTCAAGTAAACGTTTTTACGAATTAAAATTGTTTGAAAAATTTTAATTTGCTTAAATATTGAGCATTAATGTTTGATAAATATAAAGGCTGAATTTTCACCAGCCCTCAAGATAAAAGAAATAAATAAAAATAGCAAGGTATAAACGGATTTTCAACTTCTTATCGAAAAAAACACATAAAATAAATTAAATAAATTTTTCAAGAATTTCAATTGGTACAAAACGTTTAGGACTATTTTCATAAAATGTGCCTAAGAATATTTCTATGTTTTAAAAAGTAGCTAATATAAAATACTTGAACGAAATAGAATTGGTTAACTATTTAAACTTGTTCAAACATTTATAAGTATTTTTAGAAATCAAAAAAGTACTTATCAATATTACAATATATTGAAAATTTGGTTAGATTTATTATTATTATTGATTGAAAAACTCATATGACGTTTAGAACTTACATTCATTTCGTAACTTATCTAATAAACATATGTTTAAACAAATTAACATCGTTTCAATTATTGAAAATTATTTAACAAATCACATAAAATTTAAATTGTTAACTTATTAGATTTACTTTAAAAACCCTATCAAAATGCCGTAGATTCATACACCCTCAAAATTTATGAATGATTCTATTTCTCTGATGAAGTCTGAACAATATACTAAAACACGGATTTATTTATAACATATCATTGCGATTAAATATTAGATTAATAAAAAGCAGACTGTTTTTGGGGAATTTAAACAAAACCGAACGTTGGAGAACAGAGATGTCTAAGAATGGCCTTCTTTGACGAAGAAGTTGTGGATCTCGGTACAGTGAAGGTACGTGGGTTAGCGTTTGCAGATGATAACCCAAAAGGATTATGGTTTAATGGTATGATAATAATGTAATTAATTATACAAACCTATAGCATTCGGAAAATTAAGATTGTCCAGTACAATTGTGACAACCAAATATTGGATATAATATATATCACCATCCTTTATGAATCGCATAGTGAGAGTGTTTTCGTCATCAGAAACCGTTTCTTTCACAATGTCCGTTTCTTGCCATCCTATTGTTACAAGTGACAAATTTTCTTCGCAAGTACCAGTTACATTTGCATTCAAAGGAACTTTCAGAGTCGTTGTAGCAATCTGAAAATTTAGATATCATTTTCAAATACGTCTTTTTTTTAATTAACGAGCTTCAAAAAAATGCTAAAATTTAATTTGACGAAAATGTTGCTTTTGTTTTGTTAATTTTCTCTTTTATGAAAAAACAGTTAGAATGTAAGTGAATTCCACACCTGACTCACAACAACCAGACCTTTACATTATTGAAGTTTTTTATTATACCTACTTATTTGTTTAGCAGAGAAAAATATAAATTGTGAATTATTTCACATCGAAAAATTTTTTGTTAAAAGTTATTTTTAATTGTAGTGGATCTTCTCTTCGTTTATAGGTTTAAAACACTGTAACACGAAAAAAACAATAAACAATAAAACCAAAAAACACCGATTTTTCGAAGTAGTTTAATTTTCAAAGAGAGAAAATAATTTTAAACCAAAAAATTGAATTGTTGATAATTGGACTGAGAAAGATAAATGAAATAAAAAATGGAATAGTTATATTTTCAATTAAAAACATTAATTTTCCACCAAAAAAATTATAATTCTCGAACCAAAAAGACGAGTTTTCAACAAAGCAATTGAATTTTCAAACAAAAACGTGGTTTTTTTAAAGAAAAAAAATTAATCTTCTACGAAAGAAAGACGAATTTTCAACAAATAGTCGAAAACTATTTGGATGGC
The DNA here is from genome assembly GCF_010883055.1 of Belonocnema kinseyi. Taxonomy (NCBI): domain Eukaryota; kingdom Metazoa; phylum Arthropoda; class Insecta; order Hymenoptera; family Cynipidae; genus Belonocnema; species Belonocnema kinseyi. The sequence goes on along the minus strand of NC_046659.1, from coordinate 125,640,395 downwards.
CTAAATTACTTCAAATTGGTTACAAGTGGATTACTTTTGATCACAATTCGATTATTCTAGATTGCAATTGGATTACCCTGGATTACTGGGAATACTGGGATTATCTCGAATTGTTTGAATTACTCTGCTTGACCCCGACAGAAAAGTGAATTATCCTTAATTATAAGTGAATTACACTGGATTACAAGTGAATTACTTTTTATTGCAAATCGATTACTCTGGATCGTAAGTGGATTACCCTGGATTACAAGTTTAGTATTCTCAATTAGAACTCGATTACTCCAGATTAGATCTTGACTACTATGGATTACAAATCGATTGGGCCGGATTAGAAGTGGAAAATTTGGACTAAACTTTGATTTCTGCGGCTTAAAGATGGATTACTGTGAAATACCTGGATTACTTCGAATTGTTTGAATTACCCTGATTGACCCCAAAGGAAAAGTGGATTACCCTGCATTATAAGTCAATTACCCTGGATTAAAAGTGGATCACTTTTGATTGCAAGTCGATTAATTTGGATTGCAAGTGGATTAGACTGGATTACAAGTGTAGTACTCTCGATTAGAACTCGATGACTCCAGATTATCTCTTGATTACTATGGATTACAAATCGATTACTTCGAATTGTTTGAATTACCCTACTTGACCCCGAAGGGAAAGTGGATTACTCTGCATTATAAATGAATTACACTGGATTACAAGTTAATTACTTTTGATTGCAATTTGATTAATCTGGATTGCCAGGGGATAAGCCTGAAGTACAAATGTAGTACTCTTGATTAAAACTCTATTACTCCAGATTAAATCTTGATTACTATGGATTGAAATTGATTGCCCCATATTAGAAGTAGATTATGGCGGATTGCACTTTTGTTTCTCCGGCTTCCAAGTGAATTACTGCGGGATACTAAGATTACTTCGAATTACTTCAATTACCCCGCATTACCCCGACACGCAAATGGATTATTCTGAATTACAACTATATTAATCCTGATCACAAGTAGATTATTTTGGATTACAAGTTGATTACTCTGGATTACAATTGAATTACTCTGGATTTAAAGTGTATCACTTCTGGTTATAGCTGGATTACTTATATTTTATATGGATTAATGTGGATTACAAGTGAATTACAACAGATTACAAGTAAATTATTCTAGGCTCCAATGTTGTTGCCCCAGATAGCAAATAGATTATTCTGGGATACTAGGGTTACTCCTAATTATTTGAATTGATCCGTTTGACCTCGGATTACAAGTGAATTACTCTGGATTAGAAGCGTATCAATTTTGATTCTAACTGGATTATTTCTACTAGATATGGTTTGATATGACTTAATAGAGATTACTTTGGAATACAAGTGTATTAATTCTGATTGAAACCGGTTTATGCCAGATTGAATCTTGATTACTATGGATTACAAGCAGATTATTTCGCATTACTTCCGATTACCTCGGATTCTTCGATTATTTCGGATTACTTCCAATTACAAGTGGATTAACATGGATTACAAGTTGTTTACTCTGAAATACAAATGGATTACCCTTGATTAAAACTCCTGTTTAGAGCTGGATTACTTCAGATGAGATCTGGATTATTATCGGTTACAAGTGGATTACAAAGCATTACAAGTGGATTATTTATGATTACAGTGTGATTCGTACGCATTACTAATAGGTTATTCCGGAATACTGGGATTACTACGAATTATTTGAATTAATCCGTTTTATTTTGGATTACAAATGGATTACGCTGGAATACAAGTGTATTGCTCCTGATTCTGATTAGAATATTTCTGCTAGATATGGATTGATATGACATATGACTGATTACTTTAGAATACAAGTGTATCACTTCTGATTGAAACTGGATTATTCCAGATTGAATCTGGATGTCTATTGATTGCAAGTAGATTATTTCGCATCACAAGTGGATTACCTGAATTCAAATTGTATTATTTTTGGTTAGATCTGGATTATTTCAGATCAGATCTGCATTACTATGTATTATATGTGGATTACTTGTAATTACAAGTGCATTATTTTGGATTGCAAGTTGATTACTGTGGATTGCAAGAGGATTATCCTGGACGAAAGTGTATTACTCCTGGTTAGAGTTGGATTACTTCAGATTAGATCTGGATTACTACCAATTACAAGTCGATTGCCCTGGATTGAAATTGTATTACTTCCGTTTAGATTTGGATTATTCCAGATTAAACCTGGATTACTACGAATGAAAGTGTATTATTTCTGATTACAAATAATCTAATTTTATTTACAAGTGGACTATTTTTTATTACAAGTTGATGTCTCTGGATTACAAGTGGATCACCATGGATTTAAAGTGTATTCCTCTGGTTCGAGTTGGATTATTTCAGATTAGGTCTTAATTGTTATCGACTAAAACTTGATTATCCCGGAATATAAGTATTATTCCGAATTATTTGATTAAATTAATCCGCCATACTGCGGATTACAAGTGGCTTATTCCGAATTAAAAGTGTATCCCTTCTGCTTCAAACTGGATTACTTCAGGCTAGATCTGGATTGATATGGCTGATGAGTGATTACTTTGGATAACAAGTTTATTACTCCTAATAAGAACCAGAACTCTCCAGATTAGATCTAAATTACTATGGGTTACAATTGGGTTTGACTGGATTACAAATGAGCAATCAGGTTTATAACCGAGCGGTCCTGCAAATTACCGGAGTTGTTCGCGCTTCTTTAAATTGAAAGTGCGCCAAACGGTTCAGCCTTTAGTGAACTAGTGCAATTAGTGCTTTAGACACACGAAAAGTGTCTAAAATAGAAAAATTCACAAAAAATAACAAAAAAATGTTTAAAGTGAAATATTTTGCGCTTCAAATTTTTTCTACTGACAAAAGATGTAGGAAAGTTAAAAGAAATTGATGATCTACACTCAAGGTCTGGTTTGTGTGAGTCTGGTATGGAATCCACCTTTACCAAAAGAAACTTACAGTCTTGTTTTCTGTTTCGTAAGGTACAGTTAGAGTAATTCCCATTTTTGTGAGGGTGCAAGGTACCCCAGTCTCTTCATCATAAATGACATAGAGAAAATTTTTATCAACGTCAATATCAACAATTGATATTGGTTCTTCTTCCTCCACCATTATTAAATAGTCAGTTATGAACTCAGTGGTATGAGCATCATCGTCAGTGACGTTTACACTCGGCTCTGTTATTGTTGGGGAAGTCACTTCATTGATCGAATTTGTTGATGGTGAGCTTGACAGCATACTTAATGGTGAGCTTGGTGGCGAGCTTGGTGGCGAGCTTGATGGCGAGCTTGATGGCGAGCTTGATGGCAAGGTTGATAGTAATGTTCCAGGATCTAAGGTGGTTGCAGAAGATGTTTCAGGAGTTGGTAGAGATGTTGTCATTTCAGCCCAAATAGTATCTGCAATTCAAATATATTATCTCTTAAAATATTTATAAAAATCTAACAATTCGAACAATTGAAATTTAGATATATATAAAAATTTTCTTAAAAAAGAAAAGAAAGAAATTCTTCTTTTGTTTTAAAAATAGAAAAGAGGAAAGAAAGATGAGTAGGCAACCAACCATTTGTGAAAAAGAAATAATTACCAACGTTTTGGCAATTATACAGCATCCGTATCATGGCAAGAAAAATTTGAGGAGGTAGGAACAACAACGAAAGTACGATGCTCTCTCCTCGATACCTGAGAATCAAGTGAAGTGAGGGTCACAAAGCAAACCCACTATAAGCATTCCTGAAAAATATCCGATGAGGATCAAATTCATAAGCACATCAGAAATATAGAAAGTAAACGAAAATCAAAATTCATGCAAACCCAGTGTTAAATCAGTGATTATACTCAATGTTACTCAGTGATTTTCTTTTACTTTCTCTATTTCTGACGTGTTTATGACGGATATTTCAGGTATGTTTGTAATGGGTTTGCCTTTTGAACCTCACTTGATTCTCAGGTTTCACAGAAAGAGAGCATCGTGGTTTTGTTGCTGTTCCTACCTGCTCAAATTTTTCTAGCCTTGATAAGGGTGCTCTATGAGTGCCTAAACGTTGGTGATTATTTTTTAGAAATGTTTTTTTATTGTAATTTTATAATGATAAAAATAAAAATTAAATAAAAAAGAGAAGGAAAGGGATTCGGTTGGTTGCCTTCTCATTTTTTATTCTTTGTCCAGAAAAAGAATTTTTTTTCTTTTCCTTTAAAGGAAAATTTTTATCTTCTTTCAAATTACTATAGGAACATTTTATGGCTGTGGACAAAATTTGGTCGTTGGATTCATGGTTTTATTTTCAGGAAATCTGCACATTAATTTGAACAATATTATAGATAAATCGTCTTTTCTGGCAGAAAATTAATCTTGTTCATTAAATAATTATCTTTTTGGTGGAAAATTGAGCTAGTTGGTTGAATTTTAATCTTTTTTGGTTTAAAATCTAAATGTATTTGTTGATGATTCTTTTTTTTTTTTTGAACAATTATTAATTTAAAAAGAATATACAACTATTTCACTTTTGGCTAAAAATTGATTTGAATTTGTCTTTTTGGTAGAAGAAGCGTTCAGTAGAATTTAGAATTCTTTTGTTAGAAATCCGTTCCTTTTTAATTCATAAATTTAGTCGCAAATTCATCACTTTAATTATAAATTTAACCATGTTGTGAAAAATCGATTCCATTTTTGTTCTAAAATTAATTTTTCAACTAAAAATTTAACTTCCATTTTTTAATTAAAAAATGTACTATTTAACTATTTAGTAGAATATTAACCTTTCAATTTGAAAATTCAACCATCTGGTTCAAAGTTAATGTATTTTGTTGATATTCGTCGTTTTTTATTGAAAAAAATTTTGTTAACTTTCAATTTAACTATTCTTTTTCTGTTTGAACATTTATCTTTTTAAGTTGAAAATTCAATTAGCTGATTGAAAATTGATGTATTTTGTTGATACTTGGTCTTTTTTTTCAAACATTAATTATGATCCTTAAAAATAATATTTTTCATTTAAAATTGAACTATTTTTTTAATGCTAAACTCTAATGGTAAAATTTGTATTTCTAAATTTCTCATTCTAGTTAAAAATCCATCTCTTTATTAGAAAATTGAACTATTTTGTTGAAAATAAATTTTTTTTTTGTGCAAAATGGTTTCAAATACAAATGTAACTATTTCAATGTAGGTTCAAAATATATTTTTTAAATTAAAAATTTATTGGAATTCGTATTTTTTTTAAATTAATCTATTTGCATAAAAAATCATCGTTTTAGTTGAAAATTCATCTTTCGGCGGCAAAATCAACTACCTGGGATAAAATTAAACTACTTTGTAAAAAATGTATTCTTTTTTCGTGATTCATCATATTTGTTAAAAATTCTTGTATTTGTTTATATATTAACTTTTGTGTTGAAAGTTTATATTTTTAGGTTGAAAATTGACTATTTTACTATTCAATTTTTGGTTTAAAATGTACCTTTATTCGTTAAAAATTCAACTAATTGGTAGAAAATTCAGGGATTTTGTTGAAATATTGTCTTTTTAGGTACAAAATTAATCTTTCTGGTTAAAAATTCAAATTTTAAAAATTCATTTTTAGTTGAATTTAACTCGTTACATTTTTTCTTTTTAAATGAATTTTTTTAACAGAAAATATTTTGAGTCTATTTGGATGAAAATATTTCTTTTTAGTTAAAAATTCATCTTTCTTGATAAATATTCACACAATTAGTGAAAGATTTTACAACTATGTTGAAAATTCTTCATTTTTCATTGAATTCAACTTTTTGGAAATTTTTGTTTTGTTTGAAAAGCCATTTTTTAAATTGAAAATTTAACTATTCCATTTAGGATTGAATAAATATATTTGTTTAGTTAAAAATTCAATTTTTTGAAAAAACTCTTTGACCAATTAGGTTAAAAATTAATTTTTAAAGTGTAAATTTAACTATTCAATTTTGTTTAAAAAATAACCTGTTTTGTTTCCAAATTTGTGTATCTTGTTGAAAATTTGTCTTTTATGGTAGAAAAGAAAAATTCTCTTTTTTGGTTGAGAATTAAACTGTTTTGTTGAAAATTCGTCTTTTTTATTATTAAATTCGTCTGTTTAATTCCTCTCTTCAACTGAAAATTGATCTAATTTGTCTTATTTTTTTAAAATAAATATTTGTAACATTGTAACTTTATAATCTTGTAATTGTAAATTTTTTAAGTGAAAATTTAACTATTTCACTTTTTTGTTTAGAAATTTAACTGTTTTAATCAAAAATTCATGTATTTCGTTGAAAATTCTCTTTTTTTGGTTGAATTCAACTGTTTTTTATTAAAATAAAAATATTCTTCGGGTGATATTTCAACTATTACATTTTGCGCTGATAATTTATCTCTGGCTAAAAATGTATCTATTTTGTTGAAATTATGTTTAAATAAATTCTTCAACTAAAAATTTTACTAATCGAGTTAAATGTTTTATCATTTTAGTTGAAAGATTATCTGATTAGTTGAAAAATAATTTTTGTAACTAAACATTAAGCTACTCGAATTTTAGTTAAAAATTTATCGTTTTTAATTCAAAATTCTTGTATTTTATTGAAAATTATGGTTGAAAATACAACAGGTGGATTCCCTTTTTTCTCTGTTAGCTGAAAAATCTTTATTAGTTAAAAATTCATCTCTTTCTTTGATGGGATGCAACGGTTTTTTATTTTTAATTAAAACATTTTTTACTTGAAATATAAACCATTACATTTTTCGTGGGGCATTCATATTTGTAGGTTAAAAATTCAGCTGTTCAGTACCAAATTTTTTTGTGTAAAAAATCAATCTTCATGGAAGAAAATTTATATTTTTGGTTGAAAATTCAACTATTTATTTTCTTGAAAGTTTGTGAAAAACCATTTTTTTAACTGAAAATTTAGCTACTCAAGTTTTGGTTGCAAATTTAATTATTTCGTTGACATTTTTTACAAATTTATTCATTTACCTTAAAACTTAACTAGTCCTGTTAAATATTCTATCAATTTAATTCAAAATTTCAACTAATTTAAATTTCAAAATTTAATTAATAATTGATTAATTTCTTAATTAATTATTTTAATTTTATAAATTTGAATTGTTTGAAAATTCATGTTTTTTGTTATAAAATTGGCTTTTAGCAGGAAAATAATTTTCTATGTTAAAAATGAAGTGTTTTGGTTAAAAATTTAACTATTTCGTTTTTGGTTTAAAACATCTATTGTTTAGTTAAAATTTTAACTAATTTTAGTTAAAAAGTTTAATTACTTATTAATTAATTAATGATTTAAAAAATTTAATTGTATAAATTTCAACTGGCTAAAAATTCATGTATTTTGTGATAAATTTGTCTTTTAGTAGGAAACTAATTTTCTATCCTAAAAATTAAGTATTTTAGTAAAAAAATTGGACTATTCCGTTTTTGGTTTCAAACATCTCTTTTATTGTTAAAATGTTAACTAATTTAAATTTCAAAATTTAAGTATTAATTGATGAATTAATTAATTTATTTATATTTTCTAAATTTTAACTGGTTAAAAATTCACGTATTTTGTTATAAATTTGTCTCTTAGTAGGAAAATAGTTTTCTATGTTAAAAATTAAGTTTATTCGTTAAAAATCTAACTATTCCGTTCTTAGTTTAAAACGTCTATTGTTCAGTTAAAATTTCAACCAATGTAAGTTTCAAAATTAAATTATTAATTAATAATTAATTAATCAAACAAATGTAATTTTCTAAATTTCAACTAGTTTAAAATTTATGTATTTTGTTATAAATTTGTCTCTTAGTAGGAAAATAATTTTCTATCTTAAAAATGAGGTTTTTTGGTTAAAAAATTAACTATTCCGTTTTTGGTTTAAAACATCCCTTTTTCTAGTTAAAGATTTTACTATTCAACTGAAAATTCATGTATTTTTAAAATAAATTTGTCTTTTGGTGGGGAAATAATCTTTTAGGTTAAAATTTAGTTTTTTGGTTAAAAATTAAACTATTTCTTGAAAATTAATTTCTTTTATTGAAGATTCAAACACTTTATCAAAGCCATGTTGCATAATTGCAAATTTACACTCTACTAAAAAAAACAATCTTTGTAGCTTGAAAAATTAACTATTTGTTTAAAAGTTCAACTGTTTTGTTAAAAATTCGTCATTTGGGTAAAAAAATCATCTCTTTTGTAAGAAAATTAATATTTTCGACTGGTTACATTTCGACTTGAAATGTTAGAAATTTAAAGCATTTTTGGTATCTAATTATAATCAAATTTATTCCCCTATTTTCGTTCAGAATCACTCGATTTTTTCTATTTTGATAGCTAAAATTTTAGGCTGTGAAATCAAATAATTTAATATTTTTCATTACGCTTGAATCATTGTCGAAGCTTATAATTCTACCATTAGCTTAACTAATCACTTTATTACTTTCGGGGGGGGGGGGGGGGGGGGATGTTAAAGTAATCTATGAACGCCGCTTAAGTTTTAGCGCAAAATATGGACAATAATACACATTTACAGTCTTTTCTGTAATTGCAAAGATAAAAGATAGTTGAAAGCCTTCGGAAAATGATATGCAGAACTTGTATACCACCGATATAACAATTTTCATTTTTCATATTCTGCCATTCTTATCACAATGCATGATAGTCGAGAACGTATGGTATAAAAAAATATCTTCAGTTGTACTCAAGTATAAAATAAAAGAAAAAATTTTTAAACAAATATGTTATTCCTATATTGAATGCAAAATTCATTGAAATAAAAAGTTTATATTACAGATACTTATTTAGAATTATTATTATTATTATTCCTGTTAACCCCATTATATCTATTTATAAAAAAAGTTTGACTCAGTTGTGAATATTATAAATTTTTTACCTTTTTCAATTGCACAAAATGCAATAAACAAGAAGATGATCTTGCACTTGAGTGAAATCATTTTGGAGACGAAAATTTTCACTGTTTCAACTAATATTAGGCAATATTGTAAAATATTATTGTAAAATAAACCGCAATTTAGTAAATTAGTCACTTATATTTTATCAATATAACACTTATATTCTATTTATATATATGACACAACATTGAAAAATATTTTTCACAAAAAATGGAAGGAAATTTGGTTCCAGAAAACAGTCTTGACCCAAAATCGATGCCACAACACTGGACAATTTGAAGATACTGAAAACTTAGTTACGCATAGCTTCGGAATTGCATACCTCGTCTACGAAGTCAATTACAGCCATCCCCACTCTTCTTTTTCCTAGTCATAATTTTCATTCTTATCTTTATTTGCACTCTAATTTGCAGTGAAAATGCATCAGGAGTCATTTTACTTAAAATTACGCACCAAAAAAATAAAAAACATGAAAGGAAAACAAATTTTCTGTATACACCCCTATATAAAGCAGCTTATAATTTTTAATTTTGGAACCTTTTAATTTAATCACTTTCATATTTGTATAGTTTTCTATATTTGGATTTGATGAATGCCTGGATTTTCAAATTGGGACATTATCTACTCATTATGCAGATTGACATTTTTATTTTTTCAATTTTGGTGACATAGTGCAGCGGAACCGCATTTTTGAAAATGCCCTTTCACCAATTAGGTAAAGTGCAAATGTCTGGTTAAAAATTAAGTTTTGGAAGTGAAAATTTAACTACTCAATTTTTTCTTCGCAATAACTTGTTCTACTTCGAAATTTATGTATTTTGTTAAACATTTGTCTTTTCAGTAGAAAATTCATCTTTTTTGGTTAGAAATTTTTTAAAAATCTAATGTATTTTATTATGCATTTATTAAGGAGTTTTACATTTTTTAAATCTGGTTTAAAAAACTTTTGATTGAAAATTAATAAATTTTGATTGAGGATGAAACTATTTTGATGGAAATTTGGATTTTTTGATAGAAAATTCAACTATTTGAGCAGAAAATTAATTATTTTTGGTTAAAATGCAACTGTTTCGTTGAAAATTAATTTTTTTCTTATGAAAATTAAATTATTAAATGTTTTGTTCAAAAGTTCTTTTTTTGCTTAATAAATCATGTATTTTTTCGAAAATGCATCTTTTTTTTTAATTCATCTTTATTAATACTTAAAATTTTATTTTTCTTAACATTTATTTTTTTATTGAAAATTCGTCTTTCTGGTAGAAAATTCATTTTTGTTTATTAAATATGTAACTGCTTCGTTGAAAACTAATTTGTTTTGGTTGAGGATTAAACTATTTTGCTCAAAGTCCCTTATTTTTTGTTAAAAATTCAACTATTGTGGTAGAAAATTAATTATTTTCGCTTAAAATGCATCTGTTTCGATGCATTTCTTTAAAATAAAAATTTAGGTTTTTAAATTTATGTTGACAAATTATGTTTTCTACCTAAAAAGGGATTATTTTTTGAAAATTCACCTGTTTTGGTTGAAAATGCAACTATTATTGTACAAAAATAACTGTTGTGTGTTAAAATGAAACTGTTTCGCTTAAAATATCATTTTTTAAAATGAATATTTAACTATTCAAAATTTTGTTAAAAATTTATCTTTATTACTTAAAAACTCATTTTTTGTTACAATTTTTTACATCGTCCAAATTTTCGATCTCTGGTTTTTAACGAATCTTTACGTTTCGGCACGTACAGAATCCGAAAATCATAAAATTTTGTTGGTGTCTGTCTGTCTATGCGTACTAACTTTTGAAGGATTTGTCCAATCGAGTCCGCATTTGATACACTTCTGAAGATCCCCAAAATGAAGCTTCAGTTCATTAATCAGATATTTCGAACCAAAATTAAAAAATTGAGAGAATTTTCAAAATTTTAAAATTTTCATTTTGTTGAAATTTTATCAATTTTTGTCAGAGTTTCTTATAGATGGGTAAAAGACTTGCAAATTATCTAAATAAAATTTTTTATTTTGATGAAGATTAGAAAAGTTATATACTTTTCAAAAATTTGAAAATTTTCAAAAAATAGAAAAAATTATTTTTTTTATAGATCAAAAAATTTTATTCAAAATTTTCAACAGATACCAAATGTATTTTAAAACTATTCTAGCCGAATTTTTTTATTAGCCCTCAATTGAAAAAAATTATAACATTTTCAAAATTAAAAAATTTTTTTTCTTCAAATTATAGAAATTTTTGTCAAAGTTTCTTATGGATGGATAAACGATTTGCAAATTATCCAAATAAAATTTTTAATTTTGATGAAAATTAGAAAAGTTATATACTTTTCAATAATTTGAAAATTTTCAAAAAATAGAAAAATTTATTTTTTTCACAGATCCACAAATTTCATTCAAAATTGTCACTAGATACCAAATATATTTCAAAACTATTCGAGGAGAATTTTTTGAAAACTAATTTGTTTTGCTTAAGGACTAAACTATTTTGCTAAAAATTCCTTCTTTTTTTGTTAAAAATTCATCCATTTTGGTATAAAATTAATTATTTTTGATTAAAAGGCATCTGTTTTGATGAATTTTTTAAAATAAAAATTTTACTTTTTAATTTTATGTTGACAAATTATGTTTTCTACTTAAAAATGCATGTATTTTGTTAAAAATTCGTCTTTTTTCGTTGAAAATTCAACTGTTTTGTTGAAAATTAATTATTTTAAGTAAAATGTAAATATTCATTTTTTTTTTGAAAATTAATAAGTTGAAAATTCGTCTTTTTTGGTTGAAAATGCAAATGTTTTGTATTAAAATGGACCTTTTTCGCCTCAAATATAATTTTTTGAATGAAAATTTATCTATTCAATTTTCTGTTCAAAATTTATCCTTATTATTTAAAAACTCATTTTTTCTAACAACATTTTTATTGAAAATTCATCGCTTTGGTCGTAAATTCAATTTTTTGTTTGTTGAAAATGCAACTGTTTCGTTGTAAATTAATCTGTTTTGGCGGAGAATTAAACCATTTTTTTTAATTCGTCTTTTTTGTTAACAATTCAACTTTTTTGGTAGAACATTGATTATTCTTAGTTAAAATGCAACTGTTCCGAGGAAGTTTTAAAAAATTTTAATTTTTCGTTGAAAAGTTATGTTTTTGCTTGAGAATTCATATATTTGTTGAATCTTCATATTTTTTGTTTAAAAGTTCAACTGCTTGGTTGATAGCAGATTGAACTATTTTGTTGAAAAAATTTCTTTTTTGTTTGAAAATTCAACTATTTTTGTAGAAAATCAATTATTTTTGGTTGAAATGCAACTGTTTCGCTTAAAATTATTTTTTAAATAAAAATTTAGCTATTTGACTTTTTGTTTAAAATTAATATTTATTACTTGACAATTATTTTTTTCTTGAAAATTCGTGTTTTAAAAAGAAAATTGATTTTTTTTTAATTGCTTTGGTTAAGGATTATACTTTGTTGTTGAAAATAAATTTTTTTAAACAAAAATTTAACTATTCAATTTTTCGTTGAAAATTTTGGTTAAAAATGCAACTGGTTGAAAATTATTATGTTCTGGTTGACATTTTAATTTGTTAATTTTTGTAACATAGTGCAGCGGAACCGAATTTTTGAAAATGCCCGTTGACCAATTAGGTAAAGTGCAACTGTCTAGTTAAAAATTAATTTCTTCAAATGAAAATTTTATTATTTAATTTTTTGTTAAAAATAACATGTTCAAGATATAAATTTATGTATTTTGTTGAACATTTGTCTCATTGGTAGAAAAATCATATTTTTTGGTTAGAAATGAAAAAAAAAATGTATTTTATTATGTATTTATACAATGTAGGTATTAAAATTTTTTTAATTTTGGTGAAACAACATTTGTTTGAAAATTAATCATTTTTGATTGAGGATTAAACTATTTTGTTGAAAACTCGTATTTTTTGGTTCAAATTTCAACTATTTTATTTTTGATCAAAATGCAACTGTTTCGTTGGAAATTAATTTTTTTAATAAAAATTAATTCTTTTTTTAAATTTAGCTATTCAATTTTTTGTTGAAAATGTATATTTATTGCTTAAAAATAATTTTTTCTTAAAAATATTGTTGAAAACTCGTCATTTTTGGTCGAAAATTCAACTATTTTATTTTTGCTTAAAATGTGTGCAGAATTCCTGAAAATAGATCCAACAATCCAACAACCAATCGTATTAAATCCTTTTTTAATTTTTTTAATTAGGTTATTGGACGTTAAATATAAATTTTAAATTCGATTCTAATCTCATTTAAATTTCTTTAATTTTTATCTTTTTTCTTACAAAATCATGTATTTTTCGAAAATGCATCTTTTTTGTTTGTTAAAATTCAATCCTTATTAACCAACATTTTTTTCGAAAATTCGTATTTTTGTATAATATTCACTTTTTTCTTAAAAATGCAATTTTAACGTTAAAAATGTATTTCTTTTAGTTAAGGATTATTATTAAACTTTTTGGTTAAAAATTTATCTTTTTTTTTTAATTTCAAATTCGAATTATTGGTTGAAATTTTATGTATTTTATTGACAATCCTTCCTTTTTGGTGGAAAATTAATATTTCTGGTTAAGAATTAATCTTTTAGCTTAAAATTTTAAAAGATTTATTGAAATTTTTTTCTCTCTTGACTGAAAAATCATTTAAAGTTGAAAATTTAACTCTAAATAAAAGTCGTATTTTTGGTTAAATGCACCTTTTTTTATTTAAAATTAAAATTTGGTTTTTGGTAAGTTTGCATCTGTTTGGTTGCAAATTAATTTATTTGAGTGAAAATTTAAATACTGAATTTTCTGGTGAAAATATATCTTTTGTACTTTAAAATTCTTGTGTTTCGTTGAAAAATCTTTTCTTTTTTTTTTTTAATTAATCTGATTTTGTTCTGGATTAAAGTATTTTCTTGAAAATTCGTCATTTCTGATTTATTGAACTATTTTCTATTCACATTAAAATGTTTTTCATTTTCGGTTGAGAATCCATATTTTTAGTTGAAAATTTTACTATTTTCAATATTTTCATAAAATTAAAAAAAAATTATTTTTTAACTATAAATTTAACTAATTTAGTTGAATATTTTATCATTTTTGTTTAAAATTTATCAGTTTTGTTAGAAATTTACCCTTTTTTTGAAAATTTATCTTTTTTAGTTGAAAATTCAACTACAAATTCAACGTGATTCAACAAAAAACTATTTATTTTTGTTGAACATTTTTCCTTTTTGGTGGAAAATGAATTGTTTGGTTTAAAAATTATTGTTTTAGCTCTGTAATTTCAACAGGGGGGTTGCAATTTTTTATCTCTTGACTAAAAAATCTTTCTTAGTTGAAAATTCAACTCGTGTTGAGAATTCATTATTTTTCGTTAAAATGACACTGTTTTGGTTAAAAATTAATTTTCTGAGAGAAAATTTAACTATTCATTTATTTGTGGTACATAAATATTTTTTATTTTTAAATTCATGCATCTTGTTAAAAATTGGTATCTTTTTTGGTTAACAATGAAAATGTTTGGTAGAAAATTAATATTTTTTGCTTGAGGATTAAACTATTTTGTTGAAAAATTTGTCTTTTTTTGCTGAACTTAACTGTTTTTTTTTTCAAATAAAAATTTTTTTTCGGACTATATATCAACGTATTACATTTCTGGTTTAGAAGTCATCTCTATGCCTAAAAAATTATCTATTTTGTTTGATTTTTTTTTAAATTTTTTTAAGTGGAAATTTTTGGAATCCTGTTTTGAATGTTACATCATTTTAGTTAAAAATTCATCTTTTTGGTTGAAAATTGATTTTCTAAACTGAAGGTTGAACTACTCAAGTTTTAGTAACATATTTATAATTTTTCAGTTGAAAATTCTTGTAATTTATTGAAAATTCGTCTTTTCGAGAGAAAATTAATAATTTGGATTGACAATTGAAGAATTGCGTTGAATTTTTTTTCTCTGTCGAATTAAAAAATATTTCTAAGTTCAAAATTCCACTCTGATTGAAAACAATTACAATTACAAGAATCTTTAACTGAAAAATTATATATGTTACTAAAACTTGAGTAGTTCAACCTTCAGTTT